>NC_029790.2:21460654-21464925 GCF_000816755.2 Arachis ipaensis | reverse complement strand
CTATTCCCCGGGAAACTGAAATTCCGGTGGAGGGGACCATATGTGATTACAAGTGTATCACCATATGGTTATGTGGAGCTTCAAGACATTGATTCTGATAAGAAGTTCATTGTTAATGGACAGAGAATCAAGCACTATCTTGAAGGCAATGTTGAGCAAGAGTGCTCAAGGCTGAGGCTAGATTAAAAGCTCGGCAAAGGTCCAGCTAAAGACAATAAAGAAGCGCTTGCTGGGAGGCAACCCAGCCATTAGCAAAACTTTTCTG
The DNA here is from genome assembly GCF_000816755.2 of Arachis ipaensis. Taxonomy (NCBI): domain Eukaryota; kingdom Viridiplantae; phylum Streptophyta; class Magnoliopsida; order Fabales; family Fabaceae; genus Arachis; species Arachis ipaensis. Next base: position 21,464,660 of record NC_029790.2, on the reverse strand, counting down.
TTACTTTATTTTATTTTATTCCTCATTTTATTTATATGAGCTTAATATCAACAAGGTAAAGAATCAATTGCATAAGTCCACAGGGTTACAGAAGAATTCAGAGCACAAAACAGGAAAAAGGAGCTTACTGGCAAGAAAACGCCAGTAAGAAACACAACTGGGCATTTAACGCCAGTAAAGATAGCAATCTGGGCGTTAAACGCCAGAAAGAAGCAACTTCTGGGCATTTAACGCCAGATTTACAGCATCCTGGGCGTTCAAAAAATGCCCAGTGACAAAGGGGTTTCTGGCGTTTAACGCCAGCTAGAAGCAACAGCTAGGCGTTAAACGCCCAAACCAAGCAGCAACTGGGCGTTAAACGCCCAAAACATGCAGCAGTTGGGCATTTAACACCAGGATTGTGGGGAGTAGGCAATTTCGTTTTCAATTCAAATTTTTTCCAATTTTTATGTTTCAATTCATGATTTCTTTCACAAACATGTTACAAATCCTAATTTTTCAAATCCTTTTTCAAAAGATATCAAATGTATCTTAATTCATAAACCCTTTTTCTTAATCCCCTTCAAATTATTTTCAAATCCTTTTCAAAATAAATCTATCTCTTTTCCTTCTCAAATCTTTTCAACTCATCAATATCTTTTTCAAATCTTCACATCATCTTTTTCAAAATTCAGCTATCATACTTATCTTTTCCAAATCACTTTTTCTATCATATCTTTTTCAAATAATTTTCGAAACCCACCCCTACCCCTTAAATATTGGTTCGGCCTCTCCCCCTCTCCTCCACAAGTTGCGCTTGGCTCTCCTTCTTTCCCTCTCCTTTCCTTTCTTTTGCTTGAGGACAAGCAAATCTCTAAGTTTGGTGTGTTTATCCGTGATCACTAAACCAATACCCACTAAGATCATGGCTCCTAAGGGAAAACAAACCGACTCAAGAGGCAAGAAAGAGAATATTCCAAAACCACTTTGGAATCAAGGTAAGTTCATAACCAAAGAACATTCAGACCATTTTTACAAAATAATGAGTCTAAGGTCAGTGATCCCAGAAGTTAAATTCGATCTGAAAGAAGATGAATATCCGAAGATCCAAGAGCAAATTCGAAACAGGAGCTGGGAAGTCCTAGCCAATCCTGAAACAAAGGTGGGAAGAAACATGGTTCAGGAATTCTATGCTAATCTATGGCAGACGGACAGGCAGAGGATAGCTGGAACCGCATTCTATGACTATAGAACTTTGGTCAGAGGGAAGGTTGTTCACACCCACCTTAATAAAATAAGGGAGATCTTCAAGCTGCCTCAACTGCAAGATGACCCAGACTCCTTTAATAGGAGAATGATGAGATCAAACCTAGGCTTGGATAAAATCCTAGAGGATATATGCCTCCCTGGAGCCAAGTGGACAACCAACACAAAGGGTGTCCCGAACCAACTCAAGAGAGGAGATCTCAAACCAGTCGCCAGAGGCTGGCTGGACTTCATTGGGCGCTCTATTCTGCCCACTAGCAACCGCTCTGAAGTCACCATCAGAAGAGCAGTGATGATTCATTGCATTATGCTGGAAAAAGAAGTGGAAGTTCATCAGCTGATTGCTTGTGAGCTTTACAAAATTGCAAACAAGAACTCCAAGGATGCCAAATTGGCCTATCCAAGCTTAGTTTCTCTGTTATGTAAAGATGCTGGGATAAAGATGGGAGTAGATAAGTATATCTCAGTTGAGCAACCAATCACCAAAAAGTCTATGGAAGGACAACAAGTGCAGGACGACCCCATCAAGAGAAAAGCAGAAGAGTTCCTCCCGGAAATCCCTCAAATTGAATACTGGGAGTGCCTAGAAGCATCTGTCACCAAGTTGCAAGAAGCTGTGGATCAACTGAAGGAAGAACAGCAAAATCAAAACAGTATGCTCTGCAAATTGCTTAGAGAACAAGAAGAGCAAGGGCGTGAACTGAAGGAATTAAAGCGTCAGAAACTATCTCTTGAAGGGCCAAGCACTCCACAGACTAAAGAGGCATCCACCTCCCAAATTCAAGGTTGTTGAGTTCTAATCTTAGCCTTAACTCTGTGATAATTGTTCTTATTTGAGTTTTACCTTAGAAGTTATATATGAGTAGTAGTAATTAGTATCTATATTCTGATTTTATCTCCAATTAAGCTATAATTTATTTTTCTCATCATCATTAAACATGAATAAAATAGCAGATTTTCTTTAGAATAAGGAGGCAATATTTTTCGAATTTTTAATAAGAAAATTTTAATTATTTACATGTGGTGGCAATGCTTTTTGTCTTCTGAATGAATACTTGAACAGTGCATATGTCTTTTGAATTTGATGTTTATGAAAGAATGATGAAAAAGGAGAAATGTTATCTGATAATCTGAAAAATCATAAAAATGATTCTTGAAGCAAGAAAAAGCAGTGGATACAAAAGCTTGCAGAAAAAAAATGGCGAAAATAAAAGAAAAAGAAGAAGAAAAAGAAAAAGCAAGCAGAAAAAGCCAATTGCCCTTAAAACCAAAAGGCAAGGGTAATAAAAAGGATCCAAGGCTTTAAGCATCAGTGGATAGGAGGACCTAAAGGAATCAAATCCTGGCCTAAGCGGCTAAACCAAGCTGTCCCTAACCATGTGCTTGTGGCGTGAAGGTGTCAAGTGAAAACTTGAGACTGAGCGGTTAAAGTCAAGGTCCAAAGCAAAAAAAGAGTGTGCTTAAGAACCCTGGACACCTCTAATTGGGGACTTTAGCAAAGCTGAGTCACAATCTGAAAAGGTTCACCTAATTATATGTCTGTGGCATTTATGTATCCGGTGGTAATACTGGAAAACAAAGTGCTTAGGGCCACGGCCAAGACTCATAAAGTAGCTGTGTTCAAGAATCAACATACTGAACTAGGAGAATCAATAACACTATCTGAATTCTAAGTTCCTATAGATGCCAATCATTCTGAGTTTCAATGGATAAAGTGAGATGCCAAAACTGTTCGGAAGCAAAAAGCTACTAGTTCCGCTCATCTAATTAGAATCTGAGCTTCACTCAAAAAACTCTGAGATATTATTGCTTCTTGACTTATTTTTATTCTATTTTATTTATCTAGTTGCTTGGAGACAAGCAACAGTTTAAGTTTGGTGTTGTGATGAGCGGATATTTTATACTATGAGTTTGTGTATTTTTCTGTAATTTCAGGTGTTTTCTGGCTGAAATTGAGGGAGCTGAGCAAAAATCTGATTCAGGCTGAAAAAGGACTACTCATGCTGTTGGATTCTGACATCTCTGCACTCGGAATGGATTTTCTGGAGCTACAGGAGTCCAATTGGCGCGATCCCAATTGAGTTGGAAAGTAGACATTCAGGGCTTTCCACCAATATATAATAGTTTATACTTTGCTCAAGGATAGATGACGTAAACTGGCGTTCAATGCCAATTCCATGTTGCAGTCTGGCGTTAAACGCCAGAAACAAGTTACAAGTTGGAGTTAAACGCCCAAAACAGGTTACAACCTGGCGTTTAACTCTAGAAACAGCCTAGGCACGTGTAAAGCTTAAGTCTCAGCCCCAGCACACACCAAGTGGGCCCCAAAAGTGGATTTCTGCACTATCTATCTTAGTTTACTCATTTTCTGTAAACCTAGGTTACTAGTTTAGTATTTAAACAACTTTTAGAGATTTATTTTGTATCTCATGACATTTTGGATCTGAACTTTGTACTCTTTGATGGCATGAGTCTCTAAACTCCATTGTTGGGGGTGAGGAGCTCTGCTGTGTCTCGATGAATTAATACAATTACTTCTGTTTTCCATTCAAACACGCTTGTTTCTATCTAAGATATTTATTTGCACTTCAATATGATGAATGGGATGATCCGTGACACTCATCACCATTCTCAACCTATGAACACGTGCCTGACAACTACCTCCGTTCTACATTAGATTGAATAAGTATCTCTTGGGTTCCTTAATCAGAATCTTCGTGGTATAAGCTAGAATCCATTGGCAGCATTCTTGAGAATCCGG
>NC_029790.2:21459461-21460642 GCF_000816755.2 Arachis ipaensis | reverse complement strand
CCCAACAATCGCGAGTTTGAAGCTCGTCACAGTCATCCCTTCCCAGATCCTACTCAGAATACCACAGACAAGGTTTAGACGTTCCGGATCCCAGGAATGGCCGCCAATAATTCTAGCCTATACCACGAAGGTTCCAATCCTAGATTAGAAACCCAAGAGATACGCATTCAAGCCATTGCTAGTAGAACAGAGGTGGTTGTCAGGCACATGTTCATAGGTGAGAATGATGATAAGTGTCACGGGTCATCACATTCATCAAGTTGAAGAACGAATGAATATCTTGGAGAAGAAATAGACTTGAGTTGAATAGAAAAACAATAGTACTTTGTATTAATTCATGAAGAACAACAGAGCTCCACACCTTAATCTATGGTGTGTAGAAACTCCACCGTTGAAAATACATAAGAACAAGGGTCAGGCGTGGCCATGAGGCCAGCCTCCCAAAACGTGAAAAGAACTATGAAAGTATGAGTAAAGATCTGAAAAAGTGTGTAAAAGAGATGAAAATACAATAGCAAAAGGTCCTATTTATAGAAAACTAGTAGCCTAGGGTTACAGAAATAGGTAATTAATGCAGAAATCTTCTTCCGGGCCCACTTGGTGTGTGCTTGGGCTGAGCATTGAAACATTTTCGTGTAGAGACTTTTCTTGGAGTTAAACGCCAGCTTTTGTGCCAGTTTGGGCGTTTAACTCCAGCTTTTGTGCCAGTTTTGGAGTTAAACGCCAGAATTCTTGAGCTGACTTGAAACGCCTGTTTGGACCATCAAATCTCGGGAAAAGTATAGACTATTATATATTGCTGGAAAGCCCAACATGTCTACTTTCCAACGCAATTGAGAGCGCGCCAATTGGGCTTTTGTAGCTCCAGAAAATCCACTTTGACTGCAGGGAGGTCAGAATCTAACAGCATCTGCAGTCCTTTTTCAGCCTCTGAATCAGATTTTTGCTCAGGTCCCTCAATTTCTGCCAGAAAATACCTGAAATCACAGAAAAACACACAAACTCATAGTAAAGTCTAGAAGAGTGATTTTTATTTAAAAACTAATAAAAACATAATAAAAACTAATTAAAATATACTAAAAACATACTAAAAATAATGACAAAAAGCGTATAAATTATCCGCTTGGTACGCGGAATCGTGATTACACTTTAATTATGTAAAATTTATCGCTCTTTCTTTT
>NC_029790.2:21458742-21459353 GCF_000816755.2 Arachis ipaensis | reverse complement strand
GAAGTGTTTGTCAGGCACGTGTTCATAGGGGAGAATGGTGATGAGCGTCACACATAATCATCACCTTCATCACATTCTTGGGTACGAATGGATATCTTAGAAGCGAAATAAGATGAATTGAATAGAAAACAGAAGTACTTTGCATTAATCTTTGAGGAACAGCAGAGCTCCACACCTTAATCTATGGAGTGTAAAAACTCTACCGTTGAAAATACATAAGTGGTAGTCCAGGCATGGCCGAGATGGCCAGCCCCCATGGTCTAAGAACAATGCGTCCCAAGATGTCTAATACAATAGTAAAAGGTCCTATTTATAATAAACTAGCTACTAGGGTTTACATGAGTAAGTAATTGATGCATAAATCCACTTCTGGGGCTCACTTGGTGTGTGCTTGGGCTGAGCTTTAACTTTACACGTGCAGAGGCCATTTGTGGAGTTGAACGCCAGTTTTGGTGCCAGTTTGGGCGTTCAACTCTAGTTTTGGATCCTTTTCTGGCGCTGGACGCCAGAATTGGGCAGAGAGCTGGCGTTGAACGCCAGTTTACATCGTCTATTCTTGGCCAAAGTATAGATTATTATATATTGCTGGAAAGCCCTGGATGTCTACTTTT
>NC_029790.2:21456995-21458685 GCF_000816755.2 Arachis ipaensis | reverse complement strand
GGAACAAATGATGTCCTTGAGCTCTTCTATGTCTCTTCCTTGCCTTTGTTGCTCCTCCTTCATTGCTTTTTGATCTTCTCTAATTTCATGAAGGATGCTGGAGTGCTCTTGATGTTCCACCCTTAGTTGCTTCCAATAATTGTGTGGAAGAAAATGTCTCCCCTGAGGTATCTCAGGGATCTCTTGATTTGCAGTCAAATGTTCTACCACTGAGCTATAGACCCTTGATGGAAGCTTTTGTCTTCCCTTTCCTCTTTCTAGAGGTTTCTCTGGCCTTAGGTGCCATCAATGGTTATGAAAAAAACAAAAAAGCTATGCTTTTACCACACCAAACTTAGAATGTTGCTCGCCCTCGAGCAAAAGAAGAAAGAATAGAAGAATAAGAAGAAGATATGGAGGAGATGGATGGGAGTGTGTATTCGGCCATATGGGTGGGATTGGGTGGGAGAGAGAGATGTTGAATTTTGAAGGTAGTGGGTGTATAGATGTGAGTGGTCAATGGAAAACAGAAGGGATGATCATGAATGGAAAGAGAGATGATGAGGTAGGTGGGGATCCTGTGGGATTCACAGATCCTGAGATGATCCTGTGGTGTCCACAGATCCTGAGGTGTCAAGGATTTACATCCCTGCACCCATTAGGCATGTAAAATGCCTTTGCACACAACTCTGGGCGTTCAGCGCCAGGTTGGTGCCCATTTTGGGCGTTCAACGCCCATTTGTGTGCCATTTCTGGCGTTGAACGCCAGAACCATGCCTGTTTTGGCGTTCAGCGCCCAGAAGCTGCCCATTTTGGGCGTTCAGCGCCAGAACCATGCTCTGTTCTGGTGCTGAACACCAGACAGATGCTCCTCCAGGGTGTGATTTTTTCTTCTGCTGTTTTTGATTCCGTTTTCAATTTTTTTTATTTATTTTGTGACTCCACATGATCATGAACCTAATAAAACATGAAAAACAATGAAAATAAAAATTAGATAAATATTGGGTTGCCTCCCAACAAGCACTTCTTTAATGTCAATAGCTTGACAGTGGGCTCTCATGGAGCCTCACAGATGTGCAGAGCTTTGTTGAAACTCTCCAACACCAAACTTAGAGTTTGGTTGTGGCCTCCCAACACCAAACTTAGAGTTTGACTGTGGGGGCTCTGGTTGACTCTGCTTTGAGAGAAGCTTTTTATGCTTCCTCTCCATGGAAGCAGAGAGAGATCCTTGAGTTGGAAACACAAGGTTGTCCTCATTCAATTGAAGGACTAGTTCTCCTCTGTCCACATCAATCACAGCTCTTGCTGTGGCTAGGAAAGGTCTTCCTAGGATGATGGATTCATCCTCTTCCTTTCCAGTATCCAAGACTATGAAATCAGTAGGGATGTGAAGGCCCTCAACCTTTACTAATACATCCTCTACTTGTCCATAAGCCAGTTTTCTTGAGCTGTCTGCCATCTCTAAGGAGATTTTAGCAGCTTGCACCTCATAGATTCCTAGTTTCTCCATTATAGAGAGGGGCATGAGGTTTATCCCTGAACCAAGGTCACACAGAGCCTTAAAGATCATGGTGCCTATAGTGCAAGGTATTATGAACTTTCCCGGATCCTGTCTCTTCTGAGGCAATGTCAGTTGATCCAGATCACTTAGTTCATTAGTGAACAAGGGAGGTTCATCTTCCCAAGTATCAATGCCAAATAATTTGGCATT
>NC_029790.2:21454696-21456974 GCF_000816755.2 Arachis ipaensis | reverse complement strand
AAACATTAATTGGTGATGTTATTTTCGAAAATTTGATATAAAAATAAGAAAAAGATTTTTGAAAAATGTTTTTAGAATTTTCGAAAATAACTAAGAAAAATGAAAAAGATTTTATTTTTGAAAAAGATAGGATTTTTAAAATGAAAATTTGATTTGACTCATAAAAACAACTAGATTTTAAAAATTTTTGAAAAAGTCAAATCTAATTTTCGAATTTATGAGAGAGAAAAAGGGAAAGATATTTTTTTATTTTTGAATTTTTATGATGAGAGAGAAAAACAAGAAAAATAATGCAATGCATGAAGATTTTAGATCAAAACAATGAATGCATGCAAGAATGCTATGAATGTCAAGATGAACACCAAGAACACTATGAATGTCAAGATGAACACCAAGAACATATTTTTGAAAAATTTTTAATGCAAAGAAAACATGCAAGACACCAAACTTAGAATTCTTTAATGCCTAGACACTAAGAATTCAAGAATGCATATGAAAAATAAGAAAAGACACAAAACATGCAAATGCAAAGATCAAACAAGAAGACTTACCAAGAACAACTTGAAGATCATGAAGACACTATGAATGCATGAAAATTTTCGAAAAATGCAAGATGCACATGCAATTGACACCAAATTTATAACATGACACATGACTCAAACAAGAAACACAAAAATATTTTTGATTTTTATGATTTTATGATTTTTTTTTATATTTTCTTTTAATTAATTTTTTTTTCGAAAATCATTTTGAAAAAGAAAAATAAGGATTCCAAAATTTTTAATATGAATTCCAGGAATCTTATGCTCTAAAGCTCCAATCAAAGGGTCAGGCATGGCTTAATAGCCAGCCAAGCTTTAGTATGTAACTCAGACATGACACGCCTGACATACTCATTCCCAAAGGAATTAGACATGGCTTTACAGCCAGCCAGGCTTCAACATGCTCCATGAAACACTAGAATTCATTCTTAAAAATTCTGAAGAAAAATATATTTTTGAAAACACTTTTATTTTAAAAAAATTTTTTTTCGAAAACAAAGGAGAAATTTTTTTTTTTGAAAAATTTTTGAAAAGAAAACGAAAAGAAAGTTACCTAATCTGAGCAACAAGATGAACCGTCAGTTGTCCAAACTCGAACAATCCCCGGCAACGGCGCCAAAAACTTGGTACGCGGAATTGTGATTACACTTTAATTATGTAAAATTTATCGCTCTTTCTTTCCCTGGAATTGGCGCCAAAAAAACATGATGCCAAGACCATGGTTCACAACTCCGTGTAACTAACCAGCAAGTGCACTGGGTCGTCCAAGTAATACCTTACGTGAGTAAGGGTCGAATCCCACGGAGATTGTCGGTATGAAGCAAGCTATGGTCACCTTGCAAATCTCAGTCAGGCGGATATAAAACAATTATGGGGTTTTCGAAATTAATAAATAATAAAAGGAATAGAAATACTTATGTAATTCATTGGTGAGAATTTCAGATAAGCGAATGGAAATGCTTTCGTTCCTCTGAACCTCTGCTTTCCTGCTATCTTCATCCAATCAGTCTTACTCCTTTCCATGGCTGGCTTTATGCAAGGGCATCACCGTTGTCAGTGGCTACATCCCCTCCTCTCAGTGAAAAATATTTTACGTCGTCAATTCTTGGCCAAAGTATGGACTATTATATATTTCTGGAAAGCCCTGGATGTCTACTTTCCAACGCAATTGGAAGCGCGCTATTTTGAGTTCTGTAGCTCCAGAAATTCCACTTTGAGTGCAGGGAGGTCAGAATCCAACAGTATCAGCAGTCCTTCTTCAACCTCTGAATCTGATTTCTGCTCAAGTCCCTCAATTTCAGCCAGAAAATACCTGAAATCACAGAAAAACACACAAACTCATAGTAAAGTCCAGAAATGTGAATTTAACATAAAAACTAATGAAAACATCCCTAAAAGTAACTAGATCCTACTAAAAACATACTAAAAACAATGCCAAAAAGCGTATAAATTATCCACTCATCACCGCTCATCACAACACCAAACTTAAATTGTTGCTTGTCCCCAAGCAACTGAAAATCAAATAGGATAAAAAGAAGAGAATGTACAATGAATTCCAAAAACATCTATGAAGATCATTATTAATTAGATGAGCGGGGCTTTTAGCTTTTTGCTTCTGAACAGTTTTGGCATCTCACTTTATCCCTTGAAGTTCAGAATGATTGGCATCTATAGGAACTCAGAATCCAGATAGTGTTATTGATTCTCCTAGTTAGGTATGATGATTCTTGAACACA
>NC_029790.2:21451515-21454534 GCF_000816755.2 Arachis ipaensis | reverse complement strand
GGTGAACCTTTTCAGATTGTGACTCAGGTTTGCTAGAGTCCCCAATTAGAGGTATCCAGGGTTCTTAAGCACACTCTTCTTTTTGCTTTGGACCTCGACTTTAACCGCTCAGTCTCAAGTTTTAACTTGACACCTTCACGCCACAAGCACATGGTTAGGGACAGCTTGGTTTAGCCGCTTAGGCCAGGATTTTATTCCTGTGGGCCCTCCTATCCACTGATGCTCAAAGCCTTGGATCCTTTTTTTTCACCCTTGCCTTTTGGTTTAAAGGGGTATTGGCTTTTTCTGCTTGCTTTTCTTTTTCTTTCTTTTTCTTCTTTTTTTTTCTGCAAGCTTTTCACTGCTTTTTCTTGCTTCAAGAATCAATTTTATGATTTTTCAGATCATCAGATAACATTTCTCCTTTTCCTTTCATTCTTTCAAGAGCCAACAATTTTAACATTCATAAACAATCAAATTCAAAAATATGCACTGTTCAATCATTCATTCAGAAAAACAATAGTATTGCCACCACATCAAAATAATTAAACTGTTTTAAAATTTGAAATTCATGCACTTCTTTTTCTTTTTTAATTAAAAATATTTTTCATTTAAGAAAGGTGATGGATTCATTTTCATAGCTTTAAGGCATAGACACTAAGACACTAATGATCATGTAGTAAAGACACAAACATAGATAAACATAAAGCACTATTTTCGAAAATCAGAAAATAAAGAACAAGGAAATTAAAGAACGGGTCCACCTTAGTGATGGCGGCTTGTTCTTCCTCTTGAAGATCTTATGAAGTGCTTGAGCTCCTCAATGTCTCTTCCTTACCTTTGTTGCTCCTCTCTCATGGTTCTTTGATCTTCTCTAATTTCATGGAGGAGGATGGAATGCTCTTGGTGCTCCACCCTTAGTTGTCCGATGTTGGAACTTAATTCTCCTAGGGAGGTGTTGATTTGCTCCCAATAGTTTTGTGGAGGAAGATGCATCCCTTGAGGCATCTCAGGGATTTCATGATGAGGAATTTCCTCATGCTCTTGATGAGGTTCTTTTGTTTTCTCCATCCTTTTCTTAGTGATGGGTTTGTCCTCATCAATGAGAATGTCTCCCTCTATGTCAATTCCAACCGAATTGCAAAGGTGACAAATGAGATGAGGGAAGGCTAACCTTGCCAAAGGAGAGGACTTGTCCGCCACCTTGTAGAGTTCTTGGGATATAACCTCATGAACTTCTACTTCCTCTCTAATCATGATGCTATGAATCATGATAGCCCGGTCTATAGTAACTTCAGATCGGTTGCTAGTTGGAATGATTGAGCGTTGGATGAACTCCAACTATTCCCTAGCCACGGGCTTGAGGTCATGCCTTCTTAGTTGAACCGGCTTCCCTCTTGAATCTCTCTTCCATTGAGCGCCCTCTTCACATATGTCCATGAGGACTTGGTCCAACCTTTGATCAAAGTTGACCCTTCTAGTGTAGGGGTGTGCATCTCCTTGCATTATGGGCAAGTTGAATGCCAACCTTACATATTCCGGGTTCACACTTTGATCATGGTTCTTGGTGATCCATGCATTGGCATAGAACTCTTGAACCATTAAGATCCCGACTTGTTGAATGGGGTTGGTGAGAACTTCCCAACCTCTTCTTCGGATCTCATGTCGGATCTTCGGATACTCATTCTTTTTGAGTTTGAAAGGGACCTCAGGGATCACTTTCTTCTTGGCCCCAACTTCATAGAAGTGGTCTTGATGCACCCTTGAGAGGAATCTCTCCATCTCCCATGACTCGGAGGTGGAAGCTTTTGCCTTCCCTTTCCTCTTTCTAGAGATTTCTCCGGCCTTTGGTGCCATAAATGGTTATGGAAAAATAAAAAGCTTTAGCTTTTACCACACCAAACTTAGAAGGTTGCTCGTCCTCGAGCAAAAGAAGAAAGAAGAGAGTAGAAGAAGAAGAAATAGAGGAGATGGAGTGGGCTTTGTGTTTCGGCCAAGGGGGATAGGTAGTGTATATGTTTGTGAAAAGAAGGAGTGAAGATGGGTTTATATATGGGTGAAAGGGGTGTGTATGATTCGGCCATTATGGGTGGGTTTAGGAGGGAAAGTGGTTTGAATTTGGATGGTGACGTAGGTGGGGGTTTTATGAAGGATGGATGTGAGTGGTGAAGAAAATGGTGGGATTTGATAGGTGAGGGGTTTTTGGGGAAGAGGTATTGAGATGATTAGTGAATGGGTGAAGAAGAGAGAGAGAGAGAGGTGGGGTAGGTAGGGATCCTGTGGGGTCCACAGATCCTGAGGTGTCAAGGATATCTCATCCCTGCACCAAGTGGCGTGCAAAACGCCCTTTTCTGCCAATCCTGGCGTTAAACGCCAGGCTGCTGCCCATTTCTGGCGTTTAACGCCAGCTTCTTGCCTATTCCTGGCGTTAAACGCCAAACTGGTGCCCTTTTCTGGCGTTTAAACGCCAGTAACTGTCTCCTCCAGGGTGTTCTGTTTTTCATTCTGTTTTTCACTTTTTTTTTTTCTTTTTCAATTGTTTTTGGGATTTCACATGATCATCAACCTACAGAAAACATAAAATAACAATAAAAAATAGAAATTTAACATAGATAAGTAAAGATTGGGTTGCCTCCCAACAAGCGCTTCTTTAATGTCAATAGCTTGACAGTAGCCTCATGGAGCCTCACAGATGTTCAGAGCAATGTTGGAACCTCCCAACACCAAACTTAGAGTTTGAATGTCGGGGTTCAACACCAAACTTAGAGTTTGGTTGTGGCCTCCCAACACCAAACTTAGAGTTTGACTGTGGGGCTCTGTTTGACTCTGTATTGAGAGAAGCTCTTCGTGCTTCCTCTCCATGGTGACAGAGGGATATCCTTGAGCTTTAAACACAAGGGAGTCTCCATTCACTTGAATGATCAATTCTCCTCTGTCAACATCAATCACAGCTTTTGCTGTGGCTAGGAAGGGTCTGCCAAGGATGATGGATTCATCCATACACTTCCCAGTCTCTAGGATTATGAAATCAGCAGGGATG
>NC_029790.2:21432990-21451510 GCF_000816755.2 Arachis ipaensis | reverse complement strand
AAAGGCAGAAGTAAATTCAATGGAATCTCTATGGTCTCAGAATGAGCCTCAGATTCCCATGGTTCCTCATTAGGGAACTCCTTAGAGGTCAGTAGACGTCCATTGAGGTCTTCCTCAGTGGAGATCACTACCTCTTCCTCCTCTCCAGGTTCGGCCGTGTGGGTTGTGGTTATGGCCTTGCACTCTCTTTTTGGATTCTCTTTTGTATTGCTTGGGAGAGTGTTAGGAGGGAGTTCAGTAATTTTCTTACTCAGCTGACCCAATTGTGACTCCAAATTTCTAATGGAGGACCTTGTTTCAGTCATGAAACTTTGAGTGGTTNNNNATAGACCATCATAGAAGATTCCTATGATGCTCCATTCTGAAAGCATGTCAGAAGGGCACCTTCTGATCAATTGCTTGTATCTCTCCCAAGCTTCATAGAGGGATTCTCCATCCTTCTGTCTAAAGGTTTGGACTTCCACTCTAAGCTTGCTCAATTTTTGAGGTGGAAAGAACTTTGCCAAGAAGGCATTGACTAGCTTTTCCCAAGAGTTCAGGCTTTCCTTAGGTTGTGAATCCAACCATGTTCTAGCTCTGTCTCTTACAGCAAAAGGAAAGAGCATGAGTCTGTAGACTTCAGGGTCAACCCCATTGGTCTTGACAGTGTCACAGATTTGCAAGAACTCAGCTAAGAACTGATGAGGATCTTCCAATGGAAGTCCATGAAACTTGCAATTCTGTTGCATTAGAGAAACTAATTGAGGCTTAAGCTCAAAGTTGTTTGCTCCAATGGCAGGGATAGAGATGCTTCTCCCATAGAAATCAGGAGTAGGTGCAGTAAAGTCACCAAGCACCTTCCTTGCATTGTTGGCATTGTTGTTGTTTTTGGCTGCCATGGTTTCTTCTTCTTTGAAAAGCTCTGTTAGGCCTTCTAAAGAGAATTGTTCTTTAGCTTCTCTTAGCTTTCTCTTCAAGGTCCTTTCAGGTTCAGGATCAGCTTGAACAAGTATGCCTTTATCTTTGTTCCTGCTCATATGAAAGAGAAGAGAACAAGAAAGTAGGGAATCCTCTATGTCACAGTATAGAGATTCCTTGAGGTGTCAGAGGAAAAGAAGAATAGAAGGAGGAGGTGGAAAAGAGAGAATTTGAACTTATCAAGAGGGATAGAGTTCGAATTGCACCTTGATGAGGAGTCTTAGTCCCTTAAATAGAAGGATGTGAAAAGAGGGGAAGAATTTTCGAAAATAAAGTAAAAGATTTTGAAATAATTAAAAGAAATTTGAAAATTTGATTGAGATTTTCGAAAACTAAGATTGGGAAAGAAATAAAGTAATTTTTGAAAAAGATTTTGAAATTAGAAAAAGATTTGATTGAAAAAAAAATTAATTTTGAAAAAGATGTGATTGAAAAGATATGTTTGAAAAGATATGATTGAAAATCAATTTAGAAAAAGAAAATTTTTAAAATTAAAGTTGATTACTTGACTATCAAGAAATTAAAAGATATGATTTTAAAATTTAAAGTTTGATCCTTTCTTAATAGGCAAGTAACAACTTGAAAATTTTGAAGTAAATCTTTAATTGAAGTAAGGATTTTTGAAAATAGTAAAAATAAATATAAAATGGAAAGAAATTGATTTTGAAAAATTATGAAAACTTGAAAAAAATGTGAATTAAAAACAAAATCTTCCCTCTAGTGTCATCCTGGCGTTAAACGCCCATAATGGTGCCCATTCTGGCGTTTAACGCCCAAATCTCTACCTTTTTGGGCGTTAAACGCCCAGCCAGGTACCCTGGCTGGCGTTTAAACGCCAGTTTTCCTTCTTCACTGAGCGTTTTGGACGCCCAGCTTTTTCTGTTTGATTCCTCTGCTGAATGTTCTGAATCTTCAATTCTCTATATTATTGACTTCAAAAGACATAATTTTGAAAATATTTTTTGAATTTTTAATGATGAGAAACAATCAAAATACAATTAATCTTAGGAAACTCAAATCAAACAATGCATGCAGGACACCAAACTTAAAAAATTTGTATACTAAGGACTATAACAATGTAAAAATGCATGTAAGAAACAACAAAACATACAAAACAAGAGAATTTGAAGATCAAAGCAATGAAATCATCAAGAACAACTTGAAGATCAATGAAGAACAATATGCATGTATTCGAAAAATGCAAGAATAAAAACATGCAATTGACACCAAAATTAAAAATTGATGCTAGACTCAAACAAGAATCATAAAATATTTTTGGTTTTATGATTTTAAAATTTTTTGTATTTTTTTCGAAAACTATATAGAAAAGAAAATAAAGAGAATCAAAACTTTTAATAAGAATTCCAGGAATCATGCAATGTTAGTCTAAAGCTTCAGTCTAAAAAGATTAGACATGTTTGGCCAAGCTTCATCAGGACATTACATTCAATAGCTAAATTGATGAGAATCAATCAGCTTTTGTGATGGTGGGAACATCACCTTGAAACTCTAGAATTCATTCTTAAAAATTCTGAAAAAAAAATACATAATCTAAGCAACAAGATGAACCGTCAATTGTCCAAACTCGAACAATCCCCGGCAACGGTGCCAAAAACTTGGTGCACGAAATTGTGATCATCAACAATGGCGCCAAAGACTTGGAGCTCTCAAACGTGAATCACACTTTGTCACAATTCCGCACAACTAACCAGCAAGTGCACTGGGTCGTCCAAGTAATAAACCTTACGTGAGTAAGGGTCGATCCCACGAAGATTGTCGGCTTGAAGCAAGCTATGGTCATCTTGTAAATCTCAGTCAGGCGGATTCAAATGGTTATGGAGTTTAAGGAGATGAAAATAAACATAAAATAAAGATAGAGATACTTATGTAATTCATTGGTGGATTTCAGATAAGCGTATGAAGATGCTTTGTTCCCCTTGAACCTCTGCTTTCCTATTGCCTTCTTCCAAACATTCATACTCTTTTCCATGGCAAGCTTTATGTTGGGCATCACCGTTGTCAATGGCTACATCCCGTCCTCTCAGTGAAAATGGTCCTGATGCTCTGTCACAACATCGGCTAATCAGCTGTCAGTTCTCGATCATGTCGGAATAGGATCCATTGATCCTTTTGCGTCTGTCACACGCCCCACAATCGCGAGTTTGAAGCTCGTCACAGTCATCCCTTCCCAGATCCTACTCAGAATACCACAGACAAGATTTAGACGTTCCGGATCTCAGGAATGGCCACCAATAATTCTAGCCTATACCACGAAGGTTCCAATCCTAGATTAGAAACCCAAGAGATACGCATTCAAGCCATTGCTAGTAGAACAGAGGTGGTTGTCAGGCACATATTCATAGGTGAGAATGATGATGAGTGTCACGGATCATCACATTCATCAAGTTGAAGAACGAATGAATATCTTGGAGAAGAAATAGACTTGAGTTGAATAGAAAAACAATAGTACTTTGTATTAATTCATGAAGAACAGCAGAGCTCTACACCTTAATCTATGGTGTGTAGAAACTCCACCGTTGAAAATACATAAGAACAAGGGTCAGGCATGGCCGTGAGGCCAGCCTCCCAAAACGTGAAAAGAACTATAAAAGTATGAGCAAAGATCTGAAAAAGTGTGTAAAAGAGATGAAAATACAATAGCAAAAGGTCTTATTTATAGAAAACTAGTAGCCTAGGGTTACAAAAATAGGTAATTAATGCAGAAATCTTCTTCCGGGCCCACTTGGTGTGTGCTTGGACTGAGCATTGAAGAATTTTCGTGTAGAGACTTTTCTTGGAGTTAAACGCCAGCTTTTGTGCCAGTTTGGGCGTTTAACTCCAGCTTTTGTGCCAGTTTTGGAGTAAACGCCAGAATTCTTGAGCTGACTTGGAACGCCTGTTTGGGCCATCAAATCTCAGGCAAAGTATAGACTATTATACATTGCTGGAAAGCCCAGGATGTCTACTTTCCAACGCAATTGAGAGCGCGCCAATTGGGCTTCTGTAGCTTCAGAAAATCCACTTTGAGTGCAGGGAGGTCAGAATCCAACAGCATCTGCAGTCCTTTTTCAGCCTCTGAATCAGATTTTTGCTCAGGTCCCTCAATTTCAGCCAGAAAATACCTGAAATTACAGAAAAATACACAAACTCATAGTAAATTCCAGAAGAGTGATTTTTATTTAAAAACTAATAAAAACATAATAAAAACTAATTAAAATATACTAAAAACATACTAAAAACAATGCCAAAAAGCGTATAAATTATCCGCTCATCATCCACCAACATACAGCTTGCCATAGGAGGAACCTTGCGTGCATGAAGAAGAAGACAAGGGGAAAGCAGAGATTCAGAAGACAAAGCATCTCCAAAACTCCAACATATTCTCCATTACTGCAGAACAAGTATTTATTTCATGCTCTTTTATTTCTCGCAATTCAAACTGATAAATATAATTGATATCCTGACTAAGAGTTACAAGATAACCATAGATTGCTTCAAGTCAACAATCTCCGTGGGATTCGACTCTTACTCACATAAGGTATTACTTGGACGACCCAGTGCACTTGCTGGTTAGTTGTACGAGTTGTGAAAAGTGTGATTCACAATTCGTGCACCAGGCTACTTCCCGTCCTCTCAGTGAAAATGTTCTACGCACGCTGTCACCGCAGGGCTAATCATCTGTCGGTTATCGATCATGTTGGAATAAGATCCATTGATTCTTTTGCGTCTGCCACACGCCCAACACTCGCGAGTTTGAAGCTTGTCACAGTCATCCCTTCCCAGATCCTACTCAGAATACCACAGACAAGGTTTAGACGTTCCGGATCTCAGGAATGGCCGTCAATAATTCTAGCCTATACCACGAAGGTTCTAATCTTAGATTAGAAACCCAAGAGATACGCATTCAAGCCATTGCTAGTAGAACAGAGGTGGTTGTCAGGCACATGTTCATAGGTGAGAATGATGATGAGTGTCATGGATCATCACATTCATCAAGTTGAAGAACGAATGAATATCTTAGAGAAGAAGCAGGCGTGAATTGAATAGAAGAACAATAGTAATTGTATTAATTCATGAAGAACAGAAGAGCTCCATACCTTAATCTATGGTGTGTAGAAACTCCACCGTTAAAAATACAAAAGTGATAATGGTGGTCATTGGCTTCGGCCCCAGAGAGGGAACCCGAAGAACCAAGATGAAAATACAATAGTAAAAGGTTCTATTTATAGAGAACTAGTAGCCTAGGGTTTACAGAAATAAGTAATTAATGCAGAAATCTTCTTCCGGGCCCACTTGGTGTGTGCTTGGGCTGAGCATTGAAGCTTTCAAATGTAGAGACTTTTCTTGGAGTTAAACGCCAGCTTTTGTGCCAGTTCTGGCGTTTTGACGCCAGAATTCTTAAGCTGACTTGGAACGCCGGTTTGGGCCATCAAATCTTGGGCAAAGTATAAACTATTATATATTGATGGAAAGCCCAGCATGTCTACTTTGCAACGCAATTCAGAGCGCGCCAATTGAGCTTCTGTAGCTCCAGAAAATCCACTTCGAGTGCAGGGAGGTCAGAATCCAACAGCATCTGTAGTCCTTTTTCAGCCTCTGAATCAGATTTTTGCTCAGGTCCCTCAATTTCAGCCAAAAAATACCTGAAATCATAGAAAAACACACAAAATCATAGTAAAGTCCAGAAATGTGATTTTTAAATAAAAACTAATAAAAATATAATAAAAATTAAGTAAAACATACTAAAAACATACTAAAAATAATGCCAAAAAGCGTATAAATTATCCGCTCATCACAACACCAAACTTAAATTGTTGCCTGTCCCCAAGCAACTAAAAATCAAATAGGATAAAAAGAATAGAATGTACAATGAATTCCAAAAACATCTATGAAGATCAGTATTAATTAGATGAGCGGGGCTTTTAGCTTTTTGCTTCTGAATAGTTTTGGCATCTTACTTTATCCCTTGAAGTTCAGAATGATTGGCATCTATAGGAACTCAGAATCCAGATAGTGTTATTGATTCTCCTAGTTAGGTATGTTGATTCTTGAACACAGCTACTTTATGAGTCTTGGCCGTGACCCTAAGCATTTTGTTTTCCAGTATTACCACCGGATACATAAATGCCACAGACACATAACTGGGTGAACCTTTTCAGATTTTGACTCAGCTTTGCTAGAGTTCCCAATTAGAGGTGTCCAGAGCTTTTAAGCACACTCTTTTTGCTTTGGATCACGACTTTAACCACTCAGTCTCAAGTTTTCACTTGACACCTTCGCGCCACAAGCACATGGTTAGGGACAGCTTGGTTTAGCCGCTTAGGCCAGGATTTTATTCTTGTGGGCCCTCCTATCCACTGATGCTCAAAGCCTTGGATCCCTTTTTTTATTTTACCCTTGCCTTTTGGTTTAAAGGGCTATTGGCTTTTTCCGCTTGCTTTTTTTTTTCTTTCTTTCTCTCTTTTTTTTCGCATATATATATTTTTTCTACAAGCTTTTCACTGCTTTTTCTTGCTTCAAGAATCAATTTTATGATTTTTCAGATTATCAAATAACATTTCTCCTTTTCCATCATTCTTTCAAGAGCCAACAATTTTAACATTCATGAACAATCAAATTCAAAAATATGCACTGTTCAAGCATTCATTCAGATAACAAAAAGTATTGCCACCACATCAAAAT
Source organism: Arachis ipaensis (assembly GCF_000816755.2). Classification (NCBI taxonomy): domain Eukaryota; kingdom Viridiplantae; phylum Streptophyta; class Magnoliopsida; order Fabales; family Fabaceae; genus Arachis; species Arachis ipaensis. Next base: position 21,444,871 of record NC_029790.2, on the reverse strand, counting down.
AATTAATCTGTTATAAAATTCAAAATTCATGTACTTCTTTTTCTTTTTCAATTAAAAACATTTTCCATTTAAGAAAGGTGATGGATTCATATTCATAGCTTTAAGGCATAGACACTAAGACACTAATGATCATGTAATAAAGACACAAACATAAATAGACATAAGGCATAATTTTCGAAAAAACAAAAAATAAAGAACAAGGAAATTAAAGAACGGGTCCATCTTATTGATGGCGGCTTGTTCTTCCTCTTGAAGATCTTATGGAGTGCATGAGCTCCTCAATGTCTCTTCCTTGCCTTTGTTGTTCCTCTCTCATGGTTCTTTGGTCTTCTCTAATTTCATGGAGGAGGATGGAATGCTCTTGGTGCTCCATCCTTAGTTGTCCCATATTGGAACTTAATTCTCCTAGGGAGGTGTTGATTTGTTCCCAATAGTTTTGTGGAGGAAAATGCATCCCTTGAGGCATCTCAGGGAGTTCATGATGAGGAATTTCCTCATGCTCTTGTCCATGAGTAGGATCTCTTGTTTGCTCCATCCTTTTCTTAGTGATGGGCTTGTCCTCTTCAATGAGGAGTCTTGGCCACAACTTCATAGAAGTGGTCTTGATGGACCTTTGAGATGAATATCTCCATCTCTCATGACTCGGAGGTGGAAGCTTTTACTTTCCATTTCATTTTTCTAGAGGTTTCTCCAGCCTTTGGTGCCATAAATGGTTATGAAAAACAAAAAGCAACGCTTTTACCACACCAAACTTAGAAGGTTTGCTCGTCCTCGAGAAAAAGAAGAAGGAAGAGAGTAGAGGAAGAAGAAATAGAGGAGATGGAGGGGGGTTAGTGTTTCGGCCAAGGGAGAGAAGTAGTGTTTAAGATGTGTGAAAATGAAGGAGTGAAGATGGGTTTCTATAGGAGTGGAGAGGGGGGTATGGTTCGGCCATTATGGGTGGGTTTGGGTGGGAAAGTGGTTTGAATTTGAAGAGGTATTGAGGTGATTAGTGAATGGGTGAAGAAGAGAGAGAGAGGTGGGGTAGGTGAGGATCCTGTGGGGTCCACAGATCCTGAGGTGTCAAGGATATCTCATCCCTACACCAAGTGGCGTGCAAAAATGCCCCTTTCTGCCAATCCTGGCGTTAAACGCCAGGCTGCTGCCCATTTTTAGCGTTTAACGCCAGCTTCTTGCCCATTCCTGGCGTTAAACGCCAGACTGGTGCCCATTTCTAGCGTTAAACGCCCAGAATGGTGCCAGACTGGGCGTTTAACGCCCATTTTGCTGCCCTTACTGGCGTTTAAACGCCAGTAGCTTTCTCCTCCAGGGTGTGCTATTTTTCATTTTGTTTTTCAGTTTGTTTTTGCTTTTTCAATTGTTTTTGTGACTTCTCATGATCATCAACATATAGAAAACATAAAATAACAATGGAAAATAGAAATTTAACATAGATAAGTAAAATTGGGTTGCCTCCCAACAAGGGCTTCTTTAATGTCAGTAGCTTGACAGTGGGCTCTCATGGAGCCTCACAGATTCTCAGAGCATGATGATGGCCTCTCAACACCAAACTTAGAGTTTGGTTGTGGCCTCCCAACACCAAAATTAGAGTTTGAATGTGGGGATTTTGTTTGACTCTGCATTGAGAGAAGCTTTTCATGCTTCTTCTCCATGATTACAGAGGGAGATCCTTGAGCTTTAAACACAAGGGAGTCCTCATTCACTTGAAGGACCAATTCTCCTCTGTCAACATCAATCACAGCTTTTGCTGTGGCTAGAAAGGGTCTGCCAAGGATGATGGATTGATCCATATACTTCCCAGTCTCTAGGATTATGAAATCAGCAGGGATGTAATGGTCTTCAACCTTTACCAAGACATCCTCTACAAGTCCATAAGCTTGTTTCCTTGAATTGTCTGCCATCTCTAATGAGATTCTTGTAGCTTGTACCTCAAAAATTCCTAGTTTCTCCATTACAGAGAGAGGCATGAGGTTTATGCTTGATCCTAGGTCACACGGAGCCTTTTCAAAGGTCATGGTGCCTATGGTGCAAGGTATTGAGAACTTTCCAGGATCTTGTCTCTTTTGGGGTAATCTCTGCCTAGTCAAGTCATCCAATACTTTGGTGATCAAGGAGGGTTCATCCTCCCAAGTCTCATTACCAAATAACTTGGCATTTAGTTTTATGATTGCTCCAAGGTACTTAGCAACTTGCTCTTCAGTAACATCTTCATCCTCTTCAGAGGAAGAATTCTCATCAGAGCTCATGAATGGCAGAAGTAAATTCAATGGAATCTCTATGGTTTCAGTGTGAGCCTCAGATTCCCATGGTTCCTCATGAGGGAACTCCTTGGAGGCCAGTGGACGTCCAGTGAGATCTTCCTTAGTGAAGATCACTGCCTCTTCCTCCTCTCCAGATTCGGCCGTGTGGGTCATGGTGATGGCCTAGCACTCTCCTTTTGGATTCTCTTCTGTATTGCTTGGAAGAGTACTAGGAGGGAGTTCAGTAATTTTCTTACTTAGCTGACCCACTTGTGCCTCCAAATTTCTAATGGAGGACCTTGTTTCAGTCATGAAACTTTGAGTTGTTTTAATTAGATCAGAGACTACAGTTGCTAATTCAGAGTGGCTCTGCTTAGAATTCTCTGTCTGTTGCTGAGAAGATGATGGAAAGGGTTTGCTATTGGTAAACCTGTTTCTTCCACCATTATTGTTGTTAAAGCCTTGTTGAGGCCTCTGTTGATCCTTCCATGAGAAGTTTGGATGATTTTTCCATGAAGGATTATAGGTGTTTTCATAGGGTTCTCCCATGTAATTCACCTCTTCCATTGCTGGGTTCTCAGGATCATAAGCTTCTTCTTCAGATGAAGAGATCCTCCAACAGAGCTGTCCAATGACATCTTGGATAGTTCAGATAGACCATCATAGAAAATACCTATGATGCTCCATTCTGAAAGCATGTCAGAAGGACACCTTCTGATCAATTGCTTGTATCTTTCCCAGGCTTCATAGAGGGATTCACCTTCCTTCTGTCTGAAGGTTTGGACTTCCACTCTAAGCTTGCTCAATTTTTGAGGTGGAAAGAACTTTGCCAAGAAGGCATTGACTAGCTTTTCCCAAGAGTTCAGGCTTTCTTTAGGTTGTGAATCCAACCATGTTCTAGCTCTGTCTCTTACAGCAAAGGGAAAAAGCATAAGCTTGTAGACCTCGGGATCAACCCCATTGATCTTGACAGTGTCACAGATTTGCAAGAATTCAGCTAAGAACTGATGAGGATCTTCCAATGGAAGTCCATGAAACTTGCAATTCTGTTGCATTAGAGAAACCTAATTGAGGCTTAAGCTCAAAGTTGTTTGCTCTAATGGCAGGGATTGAGATGCTTCTCCCATAGAAGTCAGGAGTAGGTGCAGTAAAGTCACCAAGCACCTTCCTTGCATTGTTGACATTGTTGTTGTTTTCGGCTGCCATGTCTTTTTCTTGTTTGAAAAGTTCTGTTAGGTCCTCTATAGAGAGTTGTACTTTAGCTTCTCTTAGCTTTCTCTTCAAGGTCCTTTCAGGTTCAGGATCAGCTTCAACAAGAATGTCTTTATCCTTGCTTCTGCTCATATGAAAAGAGAAGAAAGTATGGAATCCTCTATGTCACAGTATAGAGATTCCTTGAAGTGTCAGAGGAAAAGAAGAATAGAAGGAGAAGGTAGAAAGAGAAGAATTCAAACTTATCAAGAGGGATAGAGTTCGATTTGTTGATAGTGGAGGAGTGTTAGTCCTTTAAATAGAAGGATGTGAGAAGAGGGGAAGAATTTTTGAAATTAAAGTAAAAGATTTTGAAATAATTAAAAGAAATTTTGAAATTTTGATTGATGATTTTCGAGAATTAAAGTTGGAAAAGAAATTAAGTGATTTTTGAAAAAGATTTTTAAAATTAGAAATCAAAAAGATATGATTGAAAATTATTTTGAAAAAGATGTGATTAAGAAGATATGATTGAAAAGATATGGTTTTAAAAAGATATGATTGAAAGGATATAATTGAAAAATAATTTAAAAAGATTTGATTTTAAAATTAATGACTTGGCTAACAAGAAATTTAAAAGATATGATTCAGATATTAAACCTTTCTTAACAAGAAAGGCATACTTGAAATTTTTGAATCAAATCATTAATTGTTAGCAAGTATTTTTGAAAATAGTAAAAAAAATGGAAAGAAATTTATTTTGAAAAGATATTATTTGAAAAAGATTTGATTTTGAAAACTTATGAAAACTTGAAAAAAATTTGAATTAAAAACAAAATCTTCCCTCTTATGTCATCCTGGCGTTAAACACCCAGAATGGTATCCATTCTGGCGTTTAACGCCCAAAATGCTACCCTTTTGGGCGTTTAACGCCCAGCCAGGTACCCTGGCTGGCGTTTAAACACCAGTTTTCCTTTTTCACTGGGCGTTTTGAGCGCCCAGCTTTTTCTGTGTAATTCTTCTGCTGCATGTTCTGAATCTTCAATTCTCTGTATTATTGACTTTGAAAAGACACAATTTTAAAAAAATTTTGAATTTTTAAATGATGAGAAACAATAATAAAAAGAATGCAACTAAGATCAAATAAACAATGCATGCAAGACACCAAACTTAGAAGTTTGTATACTAAGGACTATAACAATTTGAAAATGCATGTAAGAAACAACAAAAGACACAAAATAAGAGAAATTAAAGATCAGAGCAAGGAAATCATCAAGAACATCTTGAAGATCAATGACGAACATAATGCATGTAATTTTTGAAAATTAGAAGAATAAAGACATGCAATTGACACCAAACTTAAAATTAGACACTAGACTCAAACAAGAAACATAAAATATTTTTTATTTTTATGATTTTATAAAATTTTTTTGTGATTTTTCAAAAATTGAGTGGAAAAGAAAATAAAGGGGTTCAAAATTTTTAATAAGAATTCCAGGAATCATTGCAATGCTAGTCTAAGACTCTGGTCCAGGAATTAGACATGGCTTACTAGCCAGTCAAGCTTCCAGTGGAAGCTCCGGTCCAAAACACTAGACATACCCAATGGCTAGCCAAGCTTTAGCAGATCATTGCTCACAACAGCAAAATTGATAGAAATCAACAAGCTCTTGTGATGATAAGTTGAAACCTCGGTCCAAAAGATTAGACATGGCTTCACAGCCAGCCAGACTTCAACAAATCATCATGAAACTCTAGAATTCATTCTTAAAAACTCTGAAGAACAAAATAGAAAATTTTTTTGTATTTTTGAAAAAAAATTTCGAAATTAAAAAGTAAAAAGCTTAAACATAAAATAAAATTACCTAATCTAAGCAACAAGATGAACCGTCAGTTGTCCAAACTCGAACAATCCCCGGCAACGGCGCCAAAAACTTGGTGCACAAAATTGTGATCATCAACAATGGTGCCAAAGACTTGGAGCTCTCAAACGTGAATCACACTTTGTCACAATTCTGCACAACTAACCCAGGCACATGTTCATAGGTGAGAATGATGATAAGTGTCACGGATCATCACATTCATCAAGTTGAAGAACGAATGAATATCTTAGAGAAGAAGCAGGCGTGAATTGAATAGAAGAACAATAGTAATTGTATTAATTCATGAAGAACAGCAGAGCTCCACACCTTAATCTATGGTGTATAGAAACTCCACCGTTGAAAATACAAAAGTGATAATGGTGGTCATTGGCTTCGGCCCCAGAGAGGGAACCCGAAGAACCAAGATGAAAATACAATAGTAAAAGGTCCTATTTATAGAGAACTAGTAGCCTAGGGTTTACAGAAATAAGTAATTAATGTAGAAATCTTCTTCCGGGCCCACTTGGTGTGTGCTTGGGCTGAGCATTGAAGCTTTCATATGTAGAGACTTTTCTTGGAGTTAAACGCCAGCTTTTGTGCCAGTTCTGGCGTTTTGACGCTAGAATTCTTAAGCTGACTTGGAACGCCGGTTTGAACCATCAAATCTTGGGCAAAGTATGGACTATTATAAATTGCTGGAAAGCCCAGGATGTCTACTTTCCAACGCAATTCAGAGCGCGCCAATTGGGCTTCTGTAGCTCCAGAAAATCCACTTCGAGTGCAGGGAGGTCAGAATCCAACAGCATCTGCAGTCCTTTTTCAGCCTCTGAATCGGATTTTTGCTCAGGTCCCTCAATTTCAGCCAGAAAATACCTGAAATCACAGAAAAACACACAAACTCATAGTAAAGTCCAGAAATGTGATTTTTAAATAAAACTAATAAAAACATAATAAAAACTAACTAAAAATATACTAAAAACAATGCCAAAAAGCGTATAAATTATCCGTTCATCAGTTGTCTCCCACCTAGCACTTTTAGTTAATGTCCTTAAGTTGGACATTGGATGAGCTTCCTGTTATGGTGGCTTATGCTTAAATTCATCCAGAAATCTCCACCAATGTTTTGAATGACAACAGCCTCCGAGGTCCCAAACTAGGCATGTAAAGCTGTTGAGCAGCTTCAAACAGGTTCTCAGGCTCCCGGGGTGACGAATGTCAGAATAGATTCCAGGATCCCAAAGTTTGCTTTTAAATCCGCCTTCGTCTTGATCTATATTCTTCCATTCGGACAGTTTAGAAATTGTAGCCTCACCAAGATGACCAAACGTCTTCCGAGACCCATTCAATTGAACTTGATACCAATCCTTGCACTTCGAATCGAAGCACGGAACCTTATTGAACCTTGTACACCAGCTCTGAGTACGAGCCATTTCTTTCTTACTCTTAAAGCCGCAGAGAGCTCTAAGCTGGCCATCTGTTTCAAGCAAACCATATTCAAGTGGAAAAGTAAAGATAAAGGTTAACGATTGTACCCACTTGAAGCTTGTATTAGGTGGTAATGGCCTTGGGATAGGTGTTTCCAGTGGTTCTGTAAGTTCTACTCCCTTGTATTCTTCTGTGAATTCCTCCACTTCTTTGCAAAATTCTTCAACTGCAACTGCATCCTGATCAAAGTCTTCTATGTCTTCCTCGTCACTCAAGTCATACGTTGGAGGTTGAGAGAAATCTACCTCGACATCATCTTCGTATTCACTTGTAATAGGTTCTTCAGGCTCATGGAGTTCAGTTGCGGGTGTAAGTTCATGACTAGGAGAGCTTGATTCATGATCATCACTGCCTATGGAATCAACTTCTTGGTCTGTTCCGCCCAATTTTTTATAGGGTCTATGCTTTGGAGGTTGTGCACTATCCTCCTTGGCATCAATTTCTAACTTCTCAGCAGAATCCTTTACAGCTCTCGATTCCCATAGAGGTTCAGCATCTCCTAAATCTTCAACCACTTCTTCCTCTACAACTATCATGGCTTCCTCCACTTGTTCCAATACAAAGCCATGCTCCTCATTATCCACCGGAGTATCTAGTGTTTCCTTCATGCTACGCTCTTCTTTTGATTCTCCACATGCAGCCATGGGAGTATTTTGAGCGCTCAGATGTCGGGAGGCTATTATATTTACTACCTCAATTAAGGCAGTAGTGAGTTTCAGTATGCCCTTTTGCATCCTCGCTTGCCCTTGAAGAAGAACACGAAGTTTGTCATTCATTGGAGGTTGGGGTGGGTATGAGGGTTCATTGGTTGGGAGAGAGGGTTCTTAATAAGAATGTGGTGGTTCCTGGGAGTAATTGGATTGGGATTGTGGTGGATAAGGGTCATACGGTGGTGAATGGTGAAAAGGAACTTGTGAGTGTGGTGGTCCAAAGCTACGTTGAGAGGATGGTCTATAAGAACAGGGTGGGGCTTGTTGGTAATTACAAGAGGGTCCACCATATCTATCAGCTTGGTATGCATTGTTGAGTGGTCTTTGCCCATGATATCTTGGAGGGTGTTGTTGCCTAAAGGGTTGATCAGATCCTCTTGGCTCCATCCATCTTTGATTGCTTAGACCTTGATGCATATTCCTGTTATAGTTTCCACTTCTTTCAACAAATTTAGAACCAAACTCAAAGCGAGAGGGGTGAGAATTCATAGTAGCTAATAGAAATAAAAGGGAAAAACAAAAACAAATAAATAGGTAAAAGAAAAATATTTACAATAACCAATAATAAGGCACACGTTTGCAGTTTCCCGGCAACGGCGCCATTTTGAAGAGAGAACTTTTGCGTGGTCTAGAAATTCGCAGATAAATCCTCGTTGCAGGTATAGCTTCTAAACCAACAAAAGTCCTTTCTTACAAACGTTTTGGTTGTCACAAGTAACAAACCCCTTTAAAATTGATAACCGAAGTATTTAAACCTCGGGTCGTCTTCTCAAGGAACTGCAGGGAGGTGTTCTTATTATTGGTTATGAGTTTTGTAAATTGGGGGTTTTGAAAGTAAGGGACAAGAAATTTAAATGACAAGTAAAATAAATAAATAACTATAAAATAAACTCTCGGCATGGTATGAAAATTCGGAAGTCCTATCCTAGTTATTCTTATGAGAATTGAAGTTAATCCCACTTAGTTAACCTTTACGAAAGCAAGGGAAAGTCAAGCGGACTAATTAGTTAGATTTCCCAAGTCTTAGCCAACTCCTAAGAAAAGACTAGAGTTAGTGGAATTCAATTCAATTAGCATACATAACAATCAATCACGATAAGTTTGATAACTCAAGAGCCTCCAGTTAATCAATTAAAGCCAAGAATATAAAAAGGCTAAATAAGAATCATAAATCTGAAATACCTCAATTGCATTAATAAGAGAAAATCAATCTAAACATAAAGAGTTCATAAGTTAAATTGGGAAAATAAATAAAAGGATTTGGCAATATAAGTAATTAAAGGGAAGCATTAAAGTATCTGAAAGTAAAAGAGAATATAAAGTAAAAGGAATATTGAACCTGATAAGAAGTTAAAATCATAAATTGAAATAAATAGAAATCCTAATTCTAAAACCCAAGAGAGAGGAGCGAACCTCTCTCTCTAAAAACTACATCTAAATCATGAAAAGTGAATAATTGAAGGCCTCCCTCTGAATGGATGCATTCCACCACTTTATAACCTCTAATATGTGCTTTCTGGACTTGGATCTGGGCCAAAAAGGGCTTCAGAAATTGCTGGTAGCGTTTTCTGCAGTTTCTGCACGTGGCGTCTGTCACGCGTCCACGTGGGTCACGCGGTCACGTCATTTGGGAGTTTTCCTTGTCACGCGTTCGCTTCGGTCACGCGTACGCGTCATCTGTGTTCTCCTCAAGGCGCGCGTCCGCGTCAGTCACGCGTTCGCGTCGCTGCCTTTTCACGCTGGGCACGCGGCCGCGTCGTCCATGCGTTCGCGTCGCTGCCAGTTTCTTCAAAAACTCCATTTTGTACTTTCCTTCCATTTTTGTATGTTTCCTTTCCATCCTTTAAATCATTCCTACCTTAGGAGATCTGAAAATACTCAACACACAAATTACGGCATCGAATGGTAATAAAAGGTAATTAAAATAATTATTTTTAAAGCATAGGAAACATGTTTTTCACATATATCACATAATAAGGAAGGGAAAGTAAAACCATACAATTTCACATGAATAAGTGGGTGAAGGGTTGAATAAATCACTTAAATTGAGCACAAAATATATCATGAAATATGGGTTTATCAGTGGTTGAGGGAAGTGTGGGGGTACCGTTCATATCTTTGGGTTTGGTATGCACATTGGGGAGGGTTTGGCTCATTGTAACATGAGGGAGGTGGTTGCCATGAGTGTTGCTAATATGCATATGGTTCCTCCCTCAATTGATTCTCCCATTCCATGATGCAATCTAAATTTGAAATCATCATAACCTACAATATAATCACACCCAAACTCCAAGCACAAAGGGTGATAATTCATAGAGAAAGTAGAAAATAAAAGTAAAAGACATCGATAAACAAGAATAACAAACACCTAAGTATTAACAAAAACAACCAAAAAATAAGCTACTTACACTATTCACATTTTCACAACAACAAAAAATATGACACCAATTGCATTGATCCCCGGCAACGGCGCCAAAAACTTGATGATGGGGATTTGTGCCGGTCTAGAATTCCTCAATATAGAAAAGAGCTTATTCGTTGATAGCATAGTCCAAACCGACAATTAAATCCTCAACATCAAAGTTTAAATATAGGTTGTCACAAAACAAACCAATATAAAAAACTGAGAGTATTAAACCTCGGGTTATTCTCCTTAGGAATTGCAATAGAGTGCTCAATTATTGGCTATGGAGGAATGGGGGTTGAGATAGCAATTGGCAATAAAATTAAAAGGGCAAGAAAGTAAATAATCATGCAAGGTAATTAAAACTTAAAGCAAGTAATTCAAAAATGGAATTCAAGTGGCAAAAAAGAACTCTTGGCAAGGGTTGGGAGTTAAGGATTCCTATCATAATCATAAACCACAAACATGGTAATTACAAAGAATTAATCTGAATTAGTTAATCCTAACATCGAGGATAAGTCAAAAGGGCATAATTGATCTAAATCCACAAATCCTAGTCAACTCACTAATTAACTTAGTAAAGATTAGCGTTAGTGGAAACCAAACCAACTAATAATCCTAATCACAATATAGAATGGACATCTATGACTCAAGTTCGCCTAATTACCCAATTCCAAGCCAAGAGTGTGAAAAACTATACAAAAACTAGAAGAGACATTTTATCAAACACCTAGCATGCATAAAAAGGAAATCATGATAAATTGCAATAGAAATAAAATCTACACTACCAATTGCATGAGAATAATGATCAAAACTTAACAAGCATCCAAGAAACATAAAATATCAAAATTGCATTAATGGAATCAAAATTGACAAAAGTATATATAACTAAGAGTAGCAAAATTGAGAAAATAACAAAAGAAACTAAGAGAAGTAAAGCAATTAAACAAGTAAAAATAGATGAAACTAAATTAAAAGAAGATCAAAATCTAAATCTATAGAAGAAATTAAACTAAAACCCTAAATTCTAGAGAGAAGAGAGAGTCTCTCTCTCTAGAATTCTAGCCTAAAAACATGCTAAAAACTACAAAGAATGATGTATATGTGTTATGGTGTGTTGCCCCCTTGAATAGCCTTCCAATTCAGCTTCAAGTCTCTCAAAATAGGGCCAAGAGGCCCCCAAAATTGCGAGCCACGTGACTTTTTAATGAAGTCACACGCTGGGACTTGTGCATACGCACACTTGCTGAATTCTTCACTTGTGCGTACGCACACTTCGGAATGCTCTTCTCCTTTGTTTCTTCTTGTGTTATCCCAATTTGCATGCTTTCTTTCCACTTCTCTCAAGCCATTTTTGCCTAATTAACCTGAAAACACTCAACAAACCACATCACGGCATCGAATGAAATAAAAAGTGGCATAAAATTGCTCAATTTAGGCATGAAAAAGCATATTTTCATATTTAGGTTAAATTTAGAGAGAAAACACAAAATTATGCTATTTTAGTGAATAAATGTGAGTTTTTGTGATGAAATTCACTCAATTCAATCCAAAATTTACCATCAAATATGGATTCATCAGACGCCCCTCATCACGTCGAGGTGAGTCCTTCCTTGAGGAGAGCGAGAATGTAACACCCTACCACACAGAGCTTTACGCCTAGGTCGTAAATCAACGGTGGTGAGGTATCACGACTTCTAAAAACAAAATACATACATATATAATGGAAGGAGTATGATATACTAGGAGCCCATGAAGAAAAGACATAAGAAAAATTGCATCACGGTTAGAAACCGGTAATATACGTAAGCAGAACGACTAAAGAATATATATATGATTGAAAGGTTATACATAGCAACACTAGCCTTGCCCTGCGAAGATAAGGCCGACTAGTTAATATAATACAACCCAAGAGTATAAATATAAACATAAATCCTGTTTCTCTAGAATCAACCTCTAAAAGGGATATAAAATACAATATTGGAGAAT
>NC_029790.2:21432656-21432904 GCF_000816755.2 Arachis ipaensis | reverse complement strand
TCTAAGCAAAAGTCAAAAAATCCCCAAAAGACAATCTTCACTTCGCAGAGAGAAACCGACACGCCCAATGAGTGCATCATGTAACACCCTAGCTACCAGAATGTCACGCTTCTGGCTACGCCAATCTGATAGATCGGGTATTACAACGACTCTTAACATATTTACTACTAAAATAGGAACCTGTTAAAATTTAAAATCGTATAACCATTCAAAAGACTTTTTAATCAAAAACATAAATCCATACTTAG
>NC_029790.2:21393367-21432590 GCF_000816755.2 Arachis ipaensis | reverse complement strand
ATATATACATACACATAATATTACTTTACAAGCATTTCATATCAAATTCATATCTCTCTTACAAAACATGTACAATTAAAGGCGAGGAAAACATAATAACTAAAACAATATAAAATATCGTGTAAACAGAAAACGAAATAAATTCTTCATAACTTCTTCGTCCATACCCTGAAAAGGAAACACCTGTAGAGGAGTGAGAACATCGTCCTAGCTGGTTCTCACTATAGAGTTAGAGAATTGCTATAATAAGATACGTAAAATAAAATTGTTTTCAAAATACAGTGATCGTTGTTCGCCTTATGTATCTTTTCAAAAAGAAATGTTTACATTCAAAAATCCCAAAATCCTTTTTAAACGAGAATTCTGTTGATTTTTCAAAATCCAAAACCTTTTTCTTTTGTATCAAATATTAAAACTTATCATACTTTACTAAACCAAAAACACAAACCAATCACAGCCCTAGGCCCACACAACTCAATCAACATCCAATCCACCACCATTCACTCAGTTACAAATACAAGTAAGAAGGTTCAAACACAATCAAGTAGTTACATCAAGTAGAGCAATTAGCAGTTAAACATAATTATTCTATGTATGGCTCATATGGCTCATAAGGCTCTTGGTATGGTGGGTAAAGATTAGGGTCATATGGGGGTATTTGGTAACATGGGACTTGTGAGTACGGTAGTTCAAAATTATGTTAGGGAGGGGGTTCATAGGCATATCGTGGGGCTTGTTGGTAACTACAAGGAGGTCCACCATAGGTATTGTCTTCATATGCATCATGGAATGGCTCTTGCTCATAGTACGTTGGTGGAGGTTGTTGCCAAAATGGTTGATCATAATCTTGAAGTTCCTCCCACCTTTGATTGTCCCATACTTGATGCATGTTCTCATTGTAGCGTCCATTCCCTACAACATAATTTGAACCAAACTCATAGCCAAAGGGGTGAGAATTCATAGTAACAAGAGAGAATAAAAACAAAAACTAATAAGAAATAATGAAAATAAACTCCTAAAACTAGAAACAACTAACAAAGAAACAAAAAGGCAAATATATTCACAATATTCACAATAACCAATAATAAGGCACATATTTGCAATTCTCCGGCAACGGCGCCAAAAATTTGACGGAGAAAAAATGTTGGTAAAGATTTTCACTAAAAATATTGCGTTGCAAGTACAGTTTTAAACCGACAATTAGATCTCAATCAATATTTAAATTATTTGTCACTTAAGCAAACCCAATAAAATTAACCAAAGTATTTAAACCTCGGGTCGTCTCTCAAGGAATTGCAGGGAAGTGTAGTTTTTATTGGTTATGAAAAAGTACATTTTTGGATTTTGTTGTGATAAGAGGCAAGTAATGTAAATAACAAGGAAATAAAATAACAACTATGGATTAAAGGAAACAAGAGGAATTCATAAACTAAATTGGCAACATAAAGGAATCAACAAGAGAAGTAGATAAACTAAAAGTAATAGAAAAAATAAAAATGGAAGAAACCTAAATTAAAGCAAGATAGAAATCTGATTTGAGAAGAAATAAACCTAAAAAACCCTAAAACCTAGAGAGAGGAGAGAGCCTATCTCTCTAGAAAACTACATCTAAACCTAATTAATGTGAATGAAAGTGTGAATGAATGATTCCCCAACTCTGCAGCCTCTAATCTGTGTTTTCAGGCTTGACACTAGGCCAAAACCAGCCCAGAAACCGCCCCAGCGCTTTCTGATATTTGCAGCACGTGACGCTTTGTCACGCGTACACGTCGCCCACGCGTACGCATCACCTAACTGCAAGGCAACTATTGCAAATTGCATATCATTTTGAAGCCCCGGATGTTAGCTTTCCAACGCAACTGAAGCCGCCTCATTCGGACCTTTGTAGCTCAAGTTATGATCGATTTAGTACGAAGAGGACAGGATTGACAACTTAGCAATTCCTTCAATTTCTTGTGTTCCTTCCACTTTTGCATACTTCCTTTCTATCCTCTAAGTCATTCCTACCCTATAAATCCCGAAAATACTTAACAAACATATCACGGCATCAAATGGTAATAAGAGAGGATTAAAATTAGCAAATTTAAGGCCAAAGAAGCATGTTTTCAATCATAGCACAAAATTAGGAACGAAAATGTAAAACATGCGAATTCTATGAATAAGTGTGAGAATAAAGGATAAAATCCACTCAATTCAGTATAAAATAAACCATAAAATAGTAGTTTATCAAGGGGCCCTGCTGAGTCCTATGAATTAATAAAAGTACTACTGTTTCTCTTTGATCCGTGTTTGATTAATTCTAAGATGTATATTCGTACTTCATCGTGGTGAATAGGATGATCTAACAAATTAGCTCTGTTCACCACATTAAGACGAACGTGCCTGACAAACACCCGTGTTTACTTGGGTTCAAAGTGCGTCTTTCACCAGACAATGACGAACCAACAGCTTGAATATACGTCGCTCAGACGACTAATCCACGACTTCGTTGGGGACTTCTCGAGACATCATTTCAGTCAATTTCTGGGGAGATTAGGGTCTCTGTGGTAGAGGCTAGAACCTAAAGATGCAGCATTCTCTAATCCAGAAGATCCGACCTTATCTGTGGCATTTTGAGTAGGGTCATTAAGGAGAATGGACTGTACGAGCTTCACTCTCAATCAGAATGGATCCGCACTAAACCTGGGGTTCAGATCTGGAGGAGTATTGGCAGCTGCTCAAACTAGTGTCAATCACATACAGCCTGCCATTGAAGAAATCACTCACAAGCAAAGAAAGTAGTAGTACCAGAGTTAATTCAGAAAGGCAAAGCAACTTTAATCCTTAACCCTATTCCTATCATTTATTCTAATTCGGTATTCCTTTCACACATCACTCTTACAAGCTCCATATATGACATAAAATCAGTAACCTTCTAATCTGCCTGACTAAGACCTGCAAGATGACCATAGCTTCCTTCAAACCACAATCTCCGTGGGATCGACCCTGACTCGCTCAGGTATTACTTGGACGACCCAATGCACTTGCTGGTACTGCTGTACGAAGGTGTGGGGTTCGTGCGCACCAAGTTTTTGGCGTCGTTGCGGGGGATTGTTGTGTTTGGACAAACTAATGGATTGTCTTGCTCGCTAGATCAGGTAATTTTTATTTTATTTGAGTCTTTTATTTTTTTTATTTTCTTCTCCTTCAATTTTCAAAAAAATCAAAGAAATAGTTTTCAAAAATTTTTATTCTGTTGATCTTTGTTTTTTTTTTATTTGAGTCTTTTAATTTTTGTTTTCTTCTTCCTTAATTTTTTGAAAATTTTAAAACCTTTTTCAAGAAATATTTTTCTTTTCTTTGTTTAATCTTTGTTCTTGGTTTGAGTCTTTTATTTTATTTTCAAAAATCTTTCAAAAATATTTTCTTTTTTGCATTAATCTTGATCTTTTTATTCAAGTCTTTTGATTTTGTTCTTGTTCTTGTTTGAGCTTTTTTCGAATTTTCTTCTCTTTCTTTCAAAAAAAATTTCAAAAATAGAGTCTTTTGTTTGAGTCTAATATCAATTTTTTAAGTTGGTATCCCTTATGAGTTCTTTGTTTCCCTTGAATTTACGAATTTATTCTTTGTGTTCTTTCTTGGTGTTGAAGTTGTTATTGCATTTTCTTGTTTTGATCTTTAAAAATTTAAGTTTGGTGTCCTCTTGTTATTTTTCTTTTGAATTTTCGAAAAAAATTTTTTGTTTTCTAAAAATTTTAAGTTTGGTGTTCTTTGTTTGTTCTTATGTTCTTTAATTTTCTTGAGTCTTGTTCTTAGTGTTCTTGTCAATCTTCAAAGTGTTCTTGTTTTTCCTTGTATCTTTATCTTAAAATTTTTTAAGTTTTGTGTCCCTTGGTGTTTTTCTTTGAATTTTCGCACACTAGGTCCATCTAAATCTAAAAATTTTAAGTTTGGCGTCTTTTACTTGTTTTTCTCTCTCCTCATTAAATTCAAAAATAAAAAAATATCTTTTCTATTTTTATTTAATTGTTATTTTTGAAATTTATGATTAAAAATTCAGATTTTAATTTCAAAATTTCTATCTTATCTTATCTTAGTTTTAAAAATCAAAATTCAAATCTTTTCAAAAACTTATCTTTTTCAAAATCTTATCTTATCTTATTTTAAAATTTAAATTTAAAATTCAAATCCAAGTTTTAAAATTTAAATTTCAAATTTCAAATTTTAAAAATTAAACATTTTCAAAATTCAAATCTTTTTCAAATCTTCATCTTATCTTGTTTCAAATTTAAAATTCAAATTTCAAATTTCAAATTTCAAATTTCAAATTTTCAAAATTTAAAATTTAATTTTCAAATTTCAAATTTTAAATTCAAATCTTTTTAATTTTAAAACTTATCTTTTCTTAACTTCCTTATCTTCTCTATCTTATCTTTCTTTAAATTTTAAAATCAAATCTTTTTTAAAACTTTTTAATTTCTTATCTTATCTTTTTTCTAATTTCAAATTTTAAATTCAAATCTTTTCTTATCTTATTTTAAATTCAAATCTTTTTTTAATCACTTCTCTTCTCTCTCCTCTTTTTTAAAACCTCCTAACTAACTCTTCTCTCTTAATTTTCAAAAACTCTCCCTTCTTATCTCTCTTCTATTTTCAAAAATACATTAACTAATTTTCAATTCTTTTTAAATTAATTAACTTAGTTTTCGAAAATTAATTAATTAATAAAATAAAAATAAAAATATTTTAATTCTTGTTTATCTCTCCTATTCCTATTTCTTCTTCCTTTCTTCTATCTTTCTTCATTATGAATCCAAGTGGGAATGAAGAGTTCAGAGAAACTCTGGAATCCTATACAAATCTCAATGCTGACTTCTATGGAAGAAGTATTAGCATACCTCATATCAGAGCAAGTAGCTTTGAACTAAACCCTCAACTTATTACCATAGTGTAGCAAACTTGCCAGTTTTCTGGACTTCCACAGGAAGAACCTACAGAATTCTTAGCAGATTTCTTAAAAATTGCTTGCACTGTACACCACGAGGGAGTAAACCAAGAGGTCTACAAGTTATTGCTCTTTCTTTTTGCTGTAAAGGATCAAGCAAAGAGGTGGTTGGATAACCAGTCCAAATCTAGCTTAAAAACTTGGAAACAATTAGTAAACAAGTTTTTAAATCAATACTTCCCCCCAAGGAAGATGACCTAGTTGAGACTGGACATCCAAGGCTTCAAACAAGGAGATGGTGAATCCCTTTATGATGCTTGGGAGAGGTATAGAAGGATGCTAAGAAAATGTCCCACTGAAATATTTTCAGAATGGGTACAGTTAGATATCTTCTATTATGGACTTTCAGACATGGCTAGAATGTCTTTGGACCATTCTGCTGGTGGTTCCATACACATGAGAAAGAGCATTAGATAAGCTCAAGAGCTTAATAAGACAGTTGCCACTAATCAGCATATGTACTCATCTATTGAGACTTCTACAAAAGGAGAGGTAAAGGCAGTATCTACTAAACCTAACCCTCCAAAACAGGATGGCCCATTAACTCAGTAATTGCACGCCCTTGCCCAGCAACTACGGAAACTGCAAGATGCTTTACGAGAAACTTAGGCTTCTAACAGGAATGTGGAAGCACAACTGAGTCAAACAAGGTAGTAGTTATCTAAGCAGATAACAGATGAATGCCAGGCTATTCGATTGAGGAGTGGAAAAACCTTGAATTTCCAACCACAGAACAACAAGAGGTCAGGAAAAGAACAACTGACAGAGGATAACCAAGTCTCTGCACAAGATGACTCTGGGCGTTCAAATGCCCAAGGAGGTGTCACTCTTGGTGTTGAACGCCAGGAAAGGGCAGAGACTGGGCGTTCAAACGCCCAAGGAGGCAACACCCTTGACGTTGAACGCCCACAAGGGAGTGATGCCCCTGGCGTCAAATGCCAGGAAGGGGGCAACAGCATGGGCGTTGAATGCCTAAGCAAAGGAGGTCAGTCACAGGCTGATAACAACCCACCTAAACAAGCTAGTAACCCCCCTTCCAGCACACATGTCACTCAGCCTTCATAAACCAAGATTGATAAGTATAAGGCTAAGATGCCATTTCCTCAAAAACTCTGTCAAGAGGAAAGGGATAAACAATTTGTACGCTTTGTTGAGTATCTTAGAATATTAGAGATCAAGATTCCTTTTGTAGAAGCTCTTGAATAGATACCTTCTTATGCTAAGTTCATAAAGGACATTTTGAGTCATAAGAAAAATTGGAGGGAAGTAGAGACAGTGGCTCTTACTAAGGAGTACAATGCAGTCATTCAGAGGAACCTTCCTCAGACACTGCAGAGACACCCTAACACTCTTCTCAGAGACACAAAAGTGAATCCAAGAGTAGAGTGTCTGGCCCTCAGTAGTACCAAGGAGGCCGAACCTCAGGAGCATGCTACTGAGGGACTTAAGGCAATCATGGACCAAAAAGATTCTGAGAATGCCATTGAGCATGATCTTGCAGAGCTAAAAGAGTCTCAAGAGCTACCTTTCCTTGGCGTGCAAAAAGAATTGGCAGATGAGCAGTTAGCTCATTTCCCAGCAGCCCTTAAGGAAATGCAAGTCAATATCTCTTTTACAGAGGTATTGGAAAAGAAGACTCCCTACACTGCCTATTTAAAAGGTATTCTTTTTGAAAAAAAAAAGACCTAAGGGAAGATAAAATAGAGATACTCACTAAGAAGTACAGTATCCTAATTCAGCATGAGCTACCAAGGAAGATGCCAAACCCAAGGAACTTTTAGATCCTATGGACTACTGGAAAGATCAGTTTTTACAAAGCCCTGTATGATCTTGGCTTAAGTCTAAATCTGATACCTTTCATAAGGCAGAGGCCAAATCTGGAGAAGCTGAAAAGGCATTGAACGCCAGTGAGGAAGCCCTCACTGGGCGTTCAACGCCCAAGATGGCAGAGAGCCTGGTGCTAAACGCCAGTGAGGAATCCCTCACTGGGCGTTCAACGCCCAATCTGGCAGCAGAGCTGGCGTTGAACGGCAGCCAGGGAGCACTGGCTGGGCGTTCAACGCCCAACCAGGTAGGCTTTCTGGCACTGAACACCAGTGAGGAACCCCTCACTGGGCGTTCAACGCCCAAACAGGCAGCCATTCTAGCGCTGAACGCCAGTGAGGAACCCCTCATTGGGCGTTCAACGCGCACACACCCAGGAAAGCTGGCATTGAACGCCAACAAGGATACCTCTGCTGGGCGTTCAACGCCCAAAATGCTAAAGGGACTGGCGTTTAACGCCAGTAAGGGTGCACAGCATGGGCGTTCAATGCCCAAAGAGCTACCAGAGCTGGCGTTGAACGCTAGATAAAGCCCACCCTTTGAGTGCTCAAACCCACTCAAGAAATCCCTATCCAAGAACCAAAGGAAGCCAAGGCTCATATAGAGACCATAGAGGTTCTTTTGCATGCACCTCTACCGTGCATGAGTTCTGATGAACACTCATACTCGGATGAGGATGAAGACACTAGGGAAGAGTAAGTTGCTCGGTACCTAGGAGCTCTTATGAAGCTGAATATCAAACTGTTTGGAATAAGGCCTTTGGAGGAAGAACCTCCATTGCTTTCCAAAGAACTCAATGCTTTGGTTTAGCAGAAGCTACCTCAGAAGCTTCCAGATCCTGGATGCTTTCTGATTCCTTGCACCATAGGCACCATGACCTTTGAAAAGGCTCTGTGTGACCTAGGATCAAGTATAGTCATGGAGAAGCTGGGAATCCAAGAGGAAACAAGGATTACCTTGCATAAGGACTGGATGGTATTCAAGGTCCTTGATCCTCCATTACCCCTAACAAGGGAGGCACTTGCATAAAGGATTCAACATCCAAACCTCCTCCTTTGGATGGAACTCATTCAATCCCTCCTAAGACCAAACGTAAGTTTGGTGTGAGATGTACACTATCCACAAAGGAGGAAGGCCCCAAAAGGAAGATACCTAGGGGCTGGAAAAATAAAAATATCCCTCCTGAGGGCTTTTCACCATGGAAGATGGTGGTATTCACTTATCTCATCATGGTATTCACCATGGAAGAGGGAAGTGACAAAAAGGGACACCAGTATACTGCTACAAACCCAACCCTGTCTCAGGAAGTGAACAAAATCCTGTCTCTTGAATGTATTACGCTATTCCATGAAAGCACAGGAAAGAAGCTCCCAGTAAGGAGTAAGGATTTATTCCTCTATGACTATCTTCCTCCTTGAAAGGAGTTGTCCGTCAAGCTAATGACATTAAAGAAGCACTTGTTGGGAGGCAACCCAATCTTAATTAATTATTTATTTCCTTTTATTTTGTTTTGTTTTTCTTTTAGGGTCATGATCATATGCAGCAGTCAGAATAGAGACAGAATTTACAACAGTGAAAACAGAACACTTTGGATGGAATGTTAAAGTTGAACGCCAGCTAGGGTATCCCTGCTGGGTGTTCAACGCCCCTAATGGGCAGCATTGCTAGCGTTGAACGCCAGCCAGGGAGCAGCCCCTGGGCATTCAAACGCTAGTGCAAGAGTGCATGGAATCTGGAATTCCTAACCTCTCAGGACCAGTAGGTCCCACAGAAGCTCCACCTACCCCACCTTTGTCTACCCTACTATTCCCTATTTGCTGGAGGACGAGCAAAACTCTTAAGTTTGGTGTTGCAAAAGCTTTGCTTTTTTACTTCTACCACTCCTAAGTATGGCACGAAGGACTGGTGAAACCTCAAGGAAGAGGGAGGGAAAGGCATTTGCCCCCACAAGAAGAGGATGGAGCAAACTAGAGAGCATGCACATGAGCCTGTGCAGCCACCTCAACAAAGACAAAGGAGTGATATTAAAGAGATCAAGCAGTACATTGGATCCTCAACGAGGAGCACTAGCCACCACCATTAAAGGTGGATTCGTTCTCTTTTACTTCCTTTCCTTCTATTATTTTTTTCTGTTTTCAGTTATGTTTTATCTGTTCTCTTGTTCTAGTTGCATTATCATTTGCACTGATGTCTTAAAGATGTAAAATGTTCCATATATCTCTCACCTTGCTTAAAAAAAAATTTATTTAAAAAGAATTGAGAGATACATGAATTTCAAGTTTAAAATAAGAATAGTTTAATTATGTAGATGTGGTGGCATTGCTTTTATTTTCTGAATGTATGAATAAAAGTGCATATTTGAAGTTGAAATTTATGAATGTTGGCTCTTGAAAGAATAAGGAAAAAGAAAAAGTATTATTACTAATCTAAAAAATCCAAAAATTGATTCTTGAAGAAAAAAAAAGCAGCAAAAAGAAAAAGAAAAAGCATGTTGCAAAAGAAAAAAAATCATATGCATGCAAAAAAGAAAGAAAAAAATGGCGAATAGAAAAAAATAAAAAGCAGAAAAATTCACTACTGCCCAAAAATGCAGGAAAAGGAGGGCAGATTGAAAAAGTCAATAACCCTTTAAATCAAAAGGCAAGGGTGAAAAGGATCCAAGGCTTTGAGCATCAGTGGATAGGAGGGCCCAAAGGAATAAAATCCTGGCCTAAGCGGCTAAACCAAGCTGTCCCTAACCATGTTGCTTGTGGCGTGAAGGTGCCAAGTGAAAAAGCTTGAGACTTAGCAGTTAAAGTCGTGATCCAAAGAAAAAAAGTGTGCTTAAGAACTCTGGACACCTCTATCTAGGGATTCTTGCAAAGCTGAATCACAATCCAAAAGGGTCCACCCAGGTAAAGTGTCTGTGGCATTTATGTATCCAGTAGTAATACTGGAAAACAAAGTGCTTAAGGCCACGACCAAGACTCTAAAAAACTGTGTTCAATAATCAAAAAGAACTTAACTAGGAGAGTCAATAATATCATCTGGATTCTAAGTTTCTAAAGATGCTAACATCTCTGAATTTTAATGGATAGTGAGATGCCAAAACTATTCAGAAGCAAAAAGCTACTAAGTCCCGCTCATCAAATTGTAACTAAGCTTCATTGGAAACTTAGAAATTTATTGTATCCTAATTTTCTTTTTTATCCTACTGTGTTTTTAGTTGCTTGGGGACAAGCAACAGTTTAAGTTTGGTGTTGTGATGAGCGGATATTTTATACGCTTTTTGACATCATTTTCATATAGTTTTTAGTAGTTTTGCTTAGTTTTTCTTAAGTTTTTATAGGTATTAGTGTTAAATTCACATTTTGGGATTCTACTATTAGTTTTTGTGTTTTTATACAATTTCAGGTATTTTCTGGCTAAAATTGAGGAGCTGGAGCAGAAGTCTGATTCAGAGATAGAGAACGTACTGTAGATGCTGTCCGGATCTGACCTACCTGCATTTGGAAGAGCTTTTCTGGAGTTACAAAAGTCCAAATAGAGAAATCTCAACGGCTATGGAAAGCTGACTTCCATATATTTTCAGAAATATATAATAGTCTATACTTTGCTTCGGATTAGAATGCCCAAAACTGGCGTCCAACACCAGCTTCTTGCTCCCTTCCAGGTGTCCAGTGCCCAAAAGCAGAGACTAGCGTCCAAACGCCCAATGAGGACCCCCTAGCTGGTGTTTCATGCCCAAGAGACCTCATAGTACGTGAATCTCATCAAAGCTCAGCCCAAACACTCACCAAGTGGGCCCCAGAAGTGTATTTTAGCACTAAATAAACTATTTTACCCTTACTAGTCATTTGTTTAGTATTTAAGGGATTATATTTATATAATTCAGACCTTTTTCGACCTGTTTACAGATTTTACATGTTTTATATTGTATTCTACTTCAGTATGAGTTTCTAAACCTCCTAGGTTGAGGGGAGGAGCGCTGCTGAGTCCTATGAATTAATAAAAGTACTACTGTTTCTCTTTGATCCGTGTTTGATTAATTCTAAGATGTGTATTCGTACTTTATCATGGTGAATAGGATGATCTAACAAATTAGATCTGTTCATCACATTAAGATGAACGTGCCTGACAAACACCCACGTCTACTTGGGTTCAGAGTGTAACAGCCCAGACCACCCGCTAGTACGATATTGTCCGCTTTGGCACACAAGGCCTCACGGTTTTGCCTTTGACGATAGGGATGATAGCCAAAACCCCCCACACTCACTCGTCAAAATGCGTCATGCTAGGGAGACGTATCCACACCCTTATAAGGCATGCTTCGTTCCCCTCTCCAACCGATGTGGGACCTTACAATCCACCCCCCCCCCAAGGGAGCCCAACGCCTTCGCTGGCACATCGATCCGGGCTCCGACTCTGATACCATCTGTAACAGCCCAGACCACCCACTAGCACAATATTGTCCGCTTTGGCACACAAGACTTCACGGTTTTACCTTTGATGATAGGGATGATAGCCGAAGCCCCCCACACTCACTCATTAAAATGCGTCATGCTAGGGAGAGGTATCCACACCCTTATAAGGCATGCTTCGTTCCTCTCTCCAACCGATGTGGGACATTACACAAAGTGCATCTTTCACCGGACAATGACAAACCAACAGCTTGAATATACGTCTCTCAGACGGCTAATCCACGACTTCGTTGGGGACTTCTCAAGACATCAGTTCAGCCAATTTTCGGGGAGATTAGGGTCTCTGTGCTAGAGGCTAGAACCCAAAGATGCAACATTCTCTGATCCGGAAGATCCGACCTTGTCTGTGGCATTTTGAGTAGGATCATTAAGGAGAATGGACTGTACGAGCTTCACCCTCAATTAGAATGGATCCGCACTAAACCTGCGATTTAGATCTAGAGGAGTATTGGCAGCTGCTCAAACCAGTGTCAATCACATACAGCCTGCCATTGAACAAATCACTCACAAGCAAAGAGAGCATTAATACCAGAGTTAATTCAGAAAGGCAAAGCAACTCCAATCCTTAACCATATTCCTATCATTTATTCCAATTTGGTATTCCTTTCACACATCACTCTTACAAGCTCCATATATGACATAAAATCAACAACCTTCTGATCTACCCGTCTAAGACCTACAAGATAACCATAGCTTGCTTCAAACCACAATCTCCGTGGGATCGACCCTGACTCGCTCAGGTATTACTTGGACGACCCAGTGCACTTGCTGGTACTGCTATACGAAGGTGTGGGGTTCGTGCGCACCACGTACCCGGAGTAGGGGACAGCTTCACCCTGCCTCTTACCCAGGTGATGTTACAGTTCTCAACCTAGAGCAAGCGGTTTCACAACTCAACCCTTGCATCTTACCCAGAGTCTCGAACTCTTATCCGGAGCAAGTGGATAACACCACTGCATCTTACCCGACTTTCTCGCCCCTTACCTTGAGCAAGTGAATGACACCACTACATCTTACCCGGAGGCAGAACACAATCAATTTCAATCTTATTATTATTATTATAATTCATTCATAATCCTTCAATTTCACAATCAAATTCAGTTTTCATCATCCTGTCATATATCACTTTTCTTCAAAATCACTTTACTTTGAAACCAAAATCAAACTCATCTTTGCCTCAATTTCAAAACCCTCATACCTCAAGCTATTTCAAGCTCATAATCTACTTTCTTCTCAAAATCAATTCTCTTTCAAAACGGAGCCATGTTATGTAACATTTTCCAAAACTTCCAAAAGATTTTCAAATATCATATCAAATGGAAATTCTCTTTGAAAAGATTCAAAATCCTTCACTTTAAATCATCTATTTAACTACTTTAAATCAGAGTTATCAATTAACTTCCTTGGCAAAGACTCAAGACTCTAGGGAGAATAACCTATCTCATTTCTTAAATTCTTTAAAAATCCTCGAATTCATAGTTACTTAAATTAGAATCAATTAAAATGGAGATTAAAACCAAAACCAAAGCATATAAGCCAAAAGTTCTGAACCAACTTCAAAACCAAATTATTTAAACCCAAGACAAATTTCAATTTCATTCTCAAAGCTGAAACATTCCCAAAGCTCGGAATTTGTTTAATTTTGCTAAATAAATATTTAAAGAATACTTTAAAACTTTTCCTTAAAATGTCGTAGAACGAAATTAATCAATCAAAGTTCAATTTCTTTTAAACCCACTAAAACTCCTCCAAAGGTACTTCTTTAATCAAACTCCAAAACATAGGTCTTTTCATATTTAAGTCAACCTTAAAACATATACTTTTCTTAAATAGATTAAACTCAAAACATACTTATTTCTTAATAAATCAAGAATCAATTAATAGAATCTCTTGAATCCAATCTTTTTCTAAATAACATTTTAAACAGAGTCTTAAATCTCATAATAAAATTTCAACAGCATTTCCCCTAAAACTTGGACTTTGCCACCCTTTTCGGGTTCTAACCAAACCACTCCTCAACCATATTCTAACAGGTTCAAAACCAAATTAGTTCAAAAATCAAGCTGATTCCAAAATCAATCATTTTTCAATAATTCAACTCATTTCCAAAACTTCAATAAAACCAATCCAGCAACCACCAATTTAACAAAATCTATCAATAATTCAATTTAAAACAACAATCATATTCATCCAAACAGCCAGACAATACATAAGGCTTATACAATCACTAAAAATGTATTTCTCACATCAATATCCGTTTATAACAATTCCAAATTATAAAAATTGAGTTTTTAGTAAAACCCCTACCTCGAAAAGTCGAACCCATAAACTAAATGTGACAAGAACCCTTTCTCCCAGCCCGAAATCAACTGCGGCTTCAACCACAGGTCCGCTCACTTTCGCAATAGCAGAAACGGCTTTAATCGCAATAGGCAATCTCGATAACTCAATCTTAAAACATAAATATTGCAGAAAACCTTAATAACATATAACGAAAAACTAGCGGCGTGGGTTTGAAATAAAGTACACTTACGGTAATAGTAGAATAGAGCAGCCGCAATCCCGAGCTGACCCGGCGGCAGCTCCAACAGCGGCCAGAAACTCCGGTGGTTCACCCACAACCTTAATTTTGACATGCAATTTCTCGGAACTCGACCCTACGGTACCAAAATCTCAACATCTTCAACAAACTTTAGCAAAACATTAACATTGAGAGTTCCAAAAAAAGGGGAAGATATCGTGCTCAGGATGGATGCCGGAACAAAGCGGTGGTAACTCCGACGGCGGCGCTGACAACGATGGCTCCCTCCGGTGAATACCCAACAACGGTGATAGTGAGGAAACCACAGCAGCAGCGGCAATGAGCTCTCTCTCGCAAGCTCCTTCTCTATCCTCGACGGCATCCCTCTCTCTATCTCTCATCTGTTCAGTCATCTCGATGGCAACTTGGTAGGGTGCAGTGACGGCGGCAACGAGGATGAACGGCGATGAAGGTGGCTGGGTCACCGATGAGGACGACGATGGCGACGGCGGCTTCCCTCAACGGCGAGCTCGCAGCAGACGTGACACCACTCTCCTCTGTTTCTCTCTTCCCTCTCAGCATTGGTGGATGGCACGATGGCGAGCAGAATGCAGCTGGGTGTGACGGGGTGTGGTGGAAGGCGCATTCTTCTCCCTCTCCTTCACTTCTTCCTCGCGACTCCCTCACCCTCTGAATCTCTCATTTCTCAGCTTTGTTCCTCTTTGCTATTTTCTTTCTTCTTGGTACCATGGGTATTAGGGTTAGGAGGAAGGTGAGTGGTGGCTGAAGAAGCTAGGTTTAGGTTTAGAAAAAATTAAGGTTAGTGAATTGGGAATTTATTAATTTATATATAAAATCTCTTAAAATATAACCTTAATTAAGTATAATAAATCATAAATAAATTTAATATTAAATTTTGAGTTAAATCTCAAAGTAGTCCCTGAACTTGCACTCGAGCCTCAAAGTGATCCCTAGACTTAATAATTACTCAAATTTGTCTTCAAAATTGCCCTCCGGAACTCATAGTAGTCCCTAAAATAATTTCCGTCTATCTTTGCCATTAGAGAGGACTGAAACAACGTCGTTTTGTATTTATTAAAAAAAACCCCGATCACCTCATCTGCTAGCTTCATTTCAGATTCACAGAGAAGCGCAATCAACATTTGCTTGACCTGTTAGAAATAATGCAAAAGAACAATGAAGCTAGGATCACTAAAATTAATCGGACGTAAGCGAAGACGTAGATGAACACTACAACAAATCATATTTTAGTGGCGAATATCACTTATTAAGTGTTCGTAGAGCACACTTCTATAGGGCTAGTTGTTTTTTGATATCATGAAAAATAGAGTTGAAATCTAAGTAAATTGACACATAATAGGATTGCACTATATGCTACCTCTTGGCGTTCCATAAAGCCTGTGCTGTCCAAATCATAGAGCCTAAATGAAACTGCAAGAGAATTGCAAAACCTAAAATATGAGTTTCACAATCGAAATCTACTTTAACCAAAAAAGGGGTTACAATGTCTTCATTAACCTATTTGCATTGCAAATCATCGATTTAACAAAGTACATTTGTGATGCTAGATAGGCATTCACTCATGCATGCAAGAAACCTTAAAATGAAGGCCTTATTCATAAACCAGACGCATGTTGTGCATGTATGGTACCCGATTGGCAAAGATATTCTCCTTTTTCCTATTATTGAAGATTGCCAATTGAAATTCTTCCTGCAAAGAAAGAACACTATAATCAAAGAACAGACTATGAAATGAATGTGAAGAACAAATAGAAATAAAAAGTATTGGTAATTGTATAAGCAATTCATCATGATACTGTGTGACAGATTCTATTTAAGAAAATGAAAAGCACAAAAAATAATATAGTATATTGTTGATCATTAATATCAAGAAATAAAAAAGCACACCAAATATCTCATAATAAAATGAACATCACAAAATAGATGCCATAAATACAACTACGTTTGAGACTAGGAGGAAAACGTATTTGCTATATGGTACCTTGCCTATTAGTCCATCATCAACAACCAAACTGCTTACGCTCTTAAATAACTCAAAAAGTGCTTCAACTTCACTGACAGTGACTGTGAAACCAAAATTTGCTGTAAGTTTAAACTACTAAACTGGTATGAAGGCTTGAGAAATAGAGATAGAGCCAATTCCATAACAAATATAAAATAAGACGATTCTGTTTTTCAATAACTAATAGACCAAAAGACCGGTAAAACATATGAACCAACCAATTGGAATTGAAATTTGGAGAGGGAAAAACTAACACTTTTCCTACTAAAGTGGTGATAGGATGGATAGTAAATAACTTGATGCCATAGAAAACACATGCAGCTATTCTTAATCTTTTCAACCTAGTAAGTAGAAGAGGCTAAATTTTTATTTGTGATTTGGTTTATGACAAATTTCAGAAGGGGAACAGAAAGGGAAAGGGGAACTGGGGATGGGTTGGAGAAAGGGAAGGAGAAGGGGAAGGGAAAGGAGAACTAGGGATGGGTTGGGAAAGGGGAAGGAGAGCGGAGAAGGGGAAGGGAAATGGAATGGGGAAGGGGAGAATTTTTTTTAATAACTGCAAAACGACAACGTTTCAGTCATCTCCAATAGTAAGGATGGACAGAAATTAATTTAAGAACTACTATGAGTCTCGGAGGGCAATTTTGAGGACTAATTTAAATAATTATTAAATTCAGGGATCACTTTTAGGCTCAAGTGTAAGTTCAGGGACTACTTTGAGATTTAACTCTTAAATTTTTAAAAAATCCGGAGTCTTACACATCACGTCCAGTACCTGTAAATATGGAAATTTCTGAAATGGGTGAGAACATCATCCTTTTTGGGGTTCTCACCAGGGATAACAGATCCAAAGTAGAGACGATGTAAAGACTACACGAATCCTTTAGGCAATCCTAACACTTCAACAAACAGAAATCCAAGCCTAGAAATATACTAAAACAGAAAAATAGTAAGGTATGCAAGACCAACTAACTGCACTCATGCACCTTTGATTTTCATTCGACATTTCTCTCTCCAATAAACCTCAAGTCCTTCTCAAACTATCTCTTATTAGTTCTCTCACCTTTCACTTATCATGTTTCTTTCAGTCTCAAGTTCTCCCTATTTCATCTTAGCCTCCATATATACAAGTTCTCATAATAGAATAGTAACAACAAACATAAGTAATGAAGTTCAAGCACAACCAGATTCAATTACAGCAATTATAACAGATAGCAGTTATACAATAAACACACCCAATCAATGTCACATAGATGCAAATGATGCATGCCTGTCTACTGGCCATGAACTCACGTGTCAGTTATATTGCCAGACCCGACTCGGATAAGCGGGATTAAACCACCATCCTTGCTTGGAACACGCAAGCGGGATTAAACCACCATCCTTACCTCCACAGTAAGCGGGATTAAACCACCATCTTTACTGGGCACCTGGAATAAGCGGGATTACACCACCATCCTTGCTTCGGTTGCATTTACAAATAAATCAATCTACAAGCGGGATTAAACCATCGTCCTTGCCCAACACAAAACAATATGCAAGCGGGATCACACCACCGTCTTTGCTAAACAATTTATCAATACGTAAGCGGGATAGAACCTCCGTCCTCACTGTAGGCGGGATAAAATCACTATCCCTGTATATGCATAATAACCACGACAAGTAGGATCAAACCACCATCCTTGCCGGGACAAAACTCTTTATTCAACCAAGTCCCAAGGATATAGTGCCCGACTCACTTCCTCAAGTTCTTTCAAGTACATAAACCCTTTAGATAAGACATTGCTCAACCTCATTTGTTTCTCAATTCATATTCACTTCTCATTCATCACCAATATAACACTCCACCATATTTATACAAGTTAACCCATCCACAGAATTTCTCCAAGCCTAAGTCACCGGCTCTAAACTCATAATCAAAATACCCCTTTTAATTCACTTATTGTTTCTTCCTTGATTCAAAGTCTAAATACTAGCAAAAAGGTTTTAAACAGGTGTCACGGAAGTTTATAAGCATGCCAGGAAGGTAAAACCAGTAAAAGCAGAGTTTTTATTTAAAAATAGGGTATGTGCATACGCACAGGTTGTGTGGGTACGCACATACCAGAAGGCTTTTCCGGCCTGTTTGTATGCATGATATTGTGAGTACGCACAACTTGAAACACCTGCTCTATTCTATGCATATGCACAGAAGTGTGCGTGAGCACACATGACGATTTCCAAATTTTTTGCAACATCACAGAAATTAGACTTTTGACCCTAACTTTCAACATTCATAATTTCCTCTACAAAACTCCAAATTCAATAATTTTTATATCATTTTAAATCTCTCTTAATTATCTTTAATTTAAGCTAAAGTTCACTTGAATCCAAACTTCGAGGACCAAGTTATGACTCGCCAAAATTGGTTAAAATTTCTAACTTATCAAATTTATCCAAACACTTAATTTGACAAATTCCTCAATTCCATTCAATTCAAATCACTTCCTTACCCTTTCTAAGCCTTCCAAACATTCCATCATCAACTTCTAACTATTCCAAACCTAACCAAACCAATTATTCTCTCAATTATTCATTTCCAACAATTCTTATCAACATTCAATATTAATAAACCACAATTCATCCAATTCCACCAATCCTCCATTTATACATTTATAATTCAACCTAAACCACATCAACCCTCTTTCAACCTCAATAGTTATCATTCAATACACATCAATAATTCTTCACCAACCTATACCATCAAAACACACTTCATCGTGTCCACATTAAATTTCTTTCTAACATTCCACAATTTCAATAATCGTCAACCTCATCACCAAACATAATAATTCACATACAATTAATCACATATCACACACGTACCTCTTAGGGGACTTCTCACCCCATTTACGGCCTCCGGCCCAATATTCATATGCATAGCCATAATAAGCAACACAATCCACATATAACATACTCATTATATCTCATATCCAAAATCCACAACAATTTAACTCATATTTCACAACAACAACAAATTATCAATACTCAACCAACTAATCACAAACTCATACAATTCATTTCAATCCTATCCTAGGGACAACTAACCTAGGCATTCACATAACTTTACATAATGCCTACTCGAAACTCAAACCCGTACCTTGAATGTCGGCGGTTCAAACCCTTGAAGCCTTTTCTCGCTCAATCTCCATGGTCCGCCACCCAAATTTGTCAATCAAGTTCGACTTCACACTAAATTCAGCCCCAACAATTTTCTATTCCATATAATCTAGTCACACAATATATCTCAGCATTTATTTTTGGGTTCATACATGAAACTTGGGATAGTGAAGGGAGATAAGTTTTCTTATCTTAACCCATACGAAATATGAATGGAACCCACTAGGAATCCGTGCCAGAGCATCCCTAAACAACCAAAATCACAATAATTCAACAACCCCAAAACCAAAAACGTGAATTTGTAAGGAACTGAAAATTGGGCAAAAAACTGAGAGTTCCACAAGGCTTAAATAGAATTGAAGAGGATGAGAAGAGCTACGCGTGATCGCAAACGACTCGTCAATCAGAGCTCCAGATACAAAATTATAAGCGAAAGAAGATCAAAGTGAATAGTGACAAGGGTTTTCTTACTTCTCTTTTCTCTTCTTCGTGGAACTCAAGGGAAATGGGGGAGGAACAATGAGTTTGGTGCTGATATATAGTGTAGGCTTGGACCACTTACGCCTGGTTCACTCGATTTAGTCCGATGGCCCAATTTTGGAGCAAAACCTTTAAAATTAGTGTTTACATTCGTATTTTTAAAAATTTCTATCTTCTCAGAATATAAATTCTAAATTCTTAATCTTATTCACTTATAATTAATTTACTCACTCACAGTGCCGGACAGACTTAAGCCGGTATTGCTGATTGAATTACCAGTACGCATTTTTATGCATATTTCCGCAGAAGATTATTTTTTTCCATTCGAAAAAATTCACTAAATCCAATTATCATAGTTAAATCTTCAAATTCCTTAGCCTTGATTTTTGACTCCGTCTGAGCGCGTTTTAACTATTTTAACTTAATGATTAATTATCTAATTAATCATTTTATAATTTTCTCAGATATTACATCCTACTCACCTTAAATAAAAATTTTGTTCTCAAAATTTGACCACTCGTAACTAACTCTTGATGATTCTTCCTCTCAAGTATCTCTACTTTCCATGTATGCTTCTCAAGGTCCGTTCGATTTCAGGCAATCTTCATTAATGAGACTTCCTCAATAACCATAGTAAGATTCGCGACTTACATAACCTGTTCTCACTCTTTATAAAAAGCAGCTGATAACTCCACGCTACTAACGTCCCTTCCGATTTCATAAACCTAATTCAAATTGAATGTTCCAACCTGCTTTCGCTGCGTCACTCTGATTATTAGCCACCAAGAATCTAGCTATTCTTCTATGTTAATCAAAAGTCACATTGTCTCAATACTAAGAAGAGTCCTTTCTAATCATATTTAACATCAAGCTCTTATGTATGCTATTTTATCCTGGTTTGATTTCGAACGAACTTAACCAGCAGAACTTTTTTTCCAGCAAAACTCCTATGACTTAGTCTTTAGCTAGTAATGTTCTCATTTATTCGTATTTTTGATATGTCGTTCTTATCCAGAACCGTTACACAGCTGGTTCTACTTGATTTCTTCCCTCGTTATTCTTTCTTATGCCTCCTGTTATAAATAAAATGCAGTGAAAAAGAGAGAGCATGGAGAATAAAATTTGTGACTGAGTTGAAGTCCATTGAGAAGGAAAGATTTTTCGTCTAAGTATGAAAAGAGAGGGGAGAGGTAAGAGGATTATTTTGTCGTTCTTAAAAAAGAAGTCACAGTTAGAATTTTACCAATTACTCATGGTATCTTTAATTTGAGAATGAAATATTTCATTAACTCAAACTTTTTTTTATCACAGTAGAAATTTGATTAAAAGAGTTAAAATGATTTATGAACCCAATTAAAAAAATATAAAGACCTACAAATTTAATAAAATTATAAAAAATAAGGAAATAATTAAATCTATTTGTATTTAAAATGATAAAATACAAAAATATGATTAGTAAGATAAAAAGGAGACATCATTATAATTAAAACTTCTTTTTCATTTCTATCTTAAATAAGAATGTAATCTTATTATTTACATTTTATTAGAACTTAGAAGTTAGAACTTGTTTAGATTATGNNNNATTCCCGTTCCGTAACAGTGTCTTTCTTCACTAGTGAAATGGTGAATAGACCAACCAACAAAATTATAGGAGAGAAACACTATCAAGCAGAGGCATGACCTGGAGTTCACTGGCAACAAGAGGTAAGAGATAGGCAACTTTGTCCCCACATGACTCTGTTTAGTAATCTTATTTTATATTATATTAATTTAAGGCATCAAGATAACCAGATAAGACCTGAGCCACCAATAATTGAATTTATTAGATGATATAAAGTTTTAAACAAAACAAAAAACGATGCTTACCATTAATGATAATAATAATAATAAAGAAGAAACCTTTCAATCATGTGATGAGATCGTTATTCTATTACTATATAGCCACAGCCCACCCAACACCAATTTTACTCTTCTTATTCTTATACCTGTTCTTCTTCTTTGTAAATTGCATTGATGGCTGTTTACTCTAATTGCTTAACTCAAATCCCACTTCGCAATTATGGATCATCTCTCAAATATCCAAAGAAAGAATTGAAGGCCAGGAGCAGCTTTGTTCCTCTGAAAAAGGCACCAGCAGTGAGGATCACAAAAGTCACAGCATCCATTAAAAACAAGGTCAATATAATATCCTCTTTCTTCTTTTATTTTTCTGCACTTCACTACAATACAATACAATACATGCTACTTTCTGTTTGATGTTTATTCTATTTTTGTCCAAGCAGAAGAAAAAAACAATTACCATGTGGGTTCAGAAATAAAAATTAGAAAATAGAAATAGTATATTTGGAATTGATTGATGTGTCTAAACTCTAAAGAAAACAGGTTTACGAGGATAGATCAGAGGGCATAGTTTGCTACGAAGATGAGCGGGGAGAAATAATATGTGAAGGGTATGATGAAGGACCATGCTTTCAAAGAATTCCAAAGGCAAGCTATCACCTTCCAAATAATCCAAGGTAGCTAGAAAATTTGATACTCTTGATAGTCTTTTTTTGTTGATGGTTATTGTTATATGACTTTAAGACTGCATTTGTCCAGAGATGCTGAAATCAGGAATCTTGTTATCCAACAAGGATGGCTTCAGATTGCTAAAGAGGAAGAAAAAGTGAACAATGATACAGTTGAGAGTCTCAAAAGAGACTTGAACTGCAATGGCTTTAACTCCTTTCGCTAGTCACTTCAATCTTACCATCTTGTATGTATTCGATCGATGGCAATTCTTTTCTCAATTTAATTGCCTCTCCTTTTCAGTCATTGATGTATACTACTATCTCTACCCTACTAGTATTGTAAATTATATCTCATGGAACAGCAGAGCATGACTTGCAATAAATTTGTTTGTCTTTGCGTCTTAAAAGCACAGCACACATACATATTTTATGCATTTGCATTATTTACAAAGGCTATCTTTCTATCCAAATGCATATTTTTATATACAAAAATGCTATCTATGTATTTGTATTCCAGCATGTATTTTATACGTAGTAGCTAATTTTAGTGTATACGAAACATAACTTTTTTATATATGGCCAACAAAGCCTATGCTACAAAAGAAAGGAAAAGAATAAAATGAAAAGCTAACTTACTAGATACTCACAGCACCCACAGTAATGAAAATTAGCGATTAACAGTTTTAAAGAGAAAGTATAACGATCTAGAAGAGAAACAGAATCACCCATTTAATACTATAAAATGAAAAAATATATTTTATGGGATGTAGGAAGGATGAATGTGCAAGGAAAAGCAAACAAATTGTGAATGTGCCCAGGCCAACGTATGTGTATCTGAGGACTGAGGAGGCAATGTATATGCATGTTGAATTATGGATCATGCAGAGCTCATCAAAACCTTGGTATTGTTGCACAAACAGAAGAATCATTGAACCGAAGTCCTACATTGTGATTTTGATTGTGTTTATGATAGTGTGTTATATATCCTTGCATAAATCGGATTGGGGATGATGGCCGGAGGAACAATATAGAGAATGTTGTATTTCAACTTGGGTTAAATACTACTTTCTATCATCACCAATCTTGCATTCACTGCTGCACTCTTTTTTTAATTATTTGTGACATCAAGATCAGGCATGGAGAATGCAAGTGATATACTTCCACTCTCGATCTTTTTAAATCATTTTTTACCAATTTGAAAAGTTAAATCCAATATCAACTAAACGAAAATCCATAAGTTGTTCAACCTAATGTAGTATACGTGATTTGCAGTATGCATTGTTAATGTACAAATATGAGTAAATTTTAGATTTCTTATTTTGAATTTAAAATCACTTGTAATTATGCTGTCTTTGAAAAAAATCGATGGCTTTAACAATAGGAGTCACCAAAAAAAAAAAATTAATATGCTAGGAACTCACTCAATCCTAAACGGCATTGAGAGAACTCATTGCACTAAACGGCGTCGTTGATAAATCCTAATTTAGCAGTAATTCCCACAATCTTGGCTTAAATCCCCAAAACCCTAATTTTACAGACTCAGGAGTCAGGATCACTTTCAATTATTTTTCCGAAGAAGGCGTTCTATAATTTCCATCTGTATACATACAGTGTTAACCACCAGTCGTATGGTTGTGCGTTGTTTTTGTGCTGTGCATAGTCTCTCTTGTAATTCGAATTGGAACGAGAATATCGGCGATTAAGAGAGAAGAGAAAAGAGGAAAATGTGGTGGAGATCCGCATCATTCATACTAGACAGGCAGCAGAACGACGCGGCTCTGAGGCCGGACACATCGTCCACCATTACTCCTCCTCCACCCACTGAATCCTCTTCCGCAATGGGATTGCCCACCGACCACAACCCTAACATCTCCGCCTACTACCAGACAAGGGCCGCCCACCACGCCGTCGTTACCAGCGACTGGCTCGCCCAGGCCCAGGCTGCCGCCGTCGTTGCCCACGACCCCCCTCAATCCACCTCCACCGCTGATCCCGACAAGCCCTTCAGCGTTATCGACGTCTTCAACAACTGGCGTAGACAGCCCGATTTGGCTGAGGCCGTCGCTGCCATTCGCGCCCTGGCTGCCGTCATCAGGTCCAGCCAGGCCTCCACCATGATGCAGCTCGAAATCGAGCTCAAGAAGGCCTCCGACTCTCTCAAAGTAATTTCAATTCACTCTCTTTCTTTCAAGAATGGTTGGATTTCTTAAATGAATGTTTCCTTATTAAGCTGGCTTTACTTTACAGGCTTGGGATACGACTTCAATCTCCTTGACTGCTGGCTGTGATTTGTTTATGCGGTATGTGACGAGGACCTCTGCTTTGGAGTATGAAGATTTTAATTCAGCCAAGTCTCGCCTAATCGAGCGCGCTGAGAAGTTCGGCGAAATCTCCTACAAGGTATTAGTTTATTCATTAATCTTAATGCAACTTATCAATGATCGATCAGCTGTACCCTCTTCAGTTTAAATTACTCACTTCCCAACTTGTTTGTGTTGCAGTCCAGGAAAATTATTGCCATGTTGAGTCAAGAGTTTATATTTGATGGCTGTACAATTTTAGTCCATGGGTTTTCCAGGGTTGTCTTTGAAGTTCTAAAACTGGCAGCACAAAATAAAAAGCTATTTAGAGTCTTCTGCACAGGTATTTTACCCTCTTACTCTCTTTGTTTTTGTTTATATATTGATATATAGATTTACTTCCAACTCACAAGCCAGGGCATTCATAATTGAGCTGTTAAATTTGAAATCTTTACCCGGAGCCAGTAGAAAAAGGTCCTTGTCTTCAAATGTATTGCCGTTGCCTGATTGTTTGGTTTTTGATAGTCACTCCACTGTCATTCATTGAAAACATAAACATTGCCACTTAGTAGGATAAAGCTTGGTTTTTGAATGTCGATTTTTTGCAAAGTTTCAGTTTCAATTTTTTCCACCATTTCCCTTGATTAATGCCTGTGAACCCTGCATCTCTAGTTTGGTCATTATAGAAATTTGTGATCTGAACTTCAAACCTTTTGTGCTTGGGACCACAGAGGGAAGACCAGATCGAACAGGATTACGGTTGTCAAATGAGCTGGCAAAGCTTGACGTTCCTGTGAAACTTGTAATAGACTCTGCTGTTGCGTATACTATGGACGAGGTGGACATGGTTTTTGTGGGTGCAGATGGTGTTGTTGAAAGTGGCGGCATAATTAACATGATGGGGACATATCAAATCGCATTGGTTGCAAATAGTATGAATAAGCCAGTTTATGTTGCTGCTGAAAGCTATAAGGTGTTTGCATGATAACAAAATTGTTTCAGATGTTGAATTAGGAGCGGTCTTGTCTTTCTGTGTTTACAAGTTTTTCTTTGTGTTGCTTTGCAGTTTGCTCGTCTCTACCCTCTTGACCAGAAAGACTTGGCTCCTGCCTTGCGCCCTATCGATTTTGGTGTACCAATTCCATCCAAGGTTGAAGTTGAAAGGTCTGCCAGGGATTACACTCCTCCTCAATATCTGACTCTGCTTTTCACAGATTTAGGTGTTCTTACTCCATCAGTTGTTAGTGATGAGCTGATCCAGTTATACTTATAGTCATCCATATATATGTAATTATTTTATAACTATTCTTTGAATCTGTTAGCCTCAATTCAAGATAATGTATTGTCTGATGGATTTTTGTTTTTCACACGAGTACGTGTGTGTCTTTTAACTAATTAGGGATAGTTTTTTTCTTATAATCAGGCAATACTTATGTGTTAACCGGCATCATTGCTTATTCCCCTTCTAATTGTTAACTTTGCCAATTCTTACAAAATTTCATGAATTGGCCTGGTAGCAAGTAGCAGCACTGCTTATGGACTATGTATACTTAGTGTTCGCGTATAAAGCAAACATGTTAATGGCTATGAGCAGGTGTTGATAGTGATTAGGTACAAAGTACAAACACTGACAAAAGAGGGCTTCGGCGTCGGCTCATCACATGTCAATGTAAGTTTGGTTAGCTTCTTCCCCTCTTGTTCTTTGATTCCAAATATCTTTACTAATATTCTATAAGACTAATTTAATCATTATAATTCTTATTGTTTATCCCTACTCTATGTTGGGTACTCTAGATAATTATTATTTTACCTCCACCTATGTATTAGTATTATACATTGGGTGCTAATCATGCTTCATTGATCAAATGAGCTAGCACTTATTTTTAAGAGTTAATTACCAAAACAGTATATGAAAGATTAGTACTTGAAAGATGTTGACAAAACATCCCCTAAAAGAATATTAATTTTGACAAAAGTGACTGTCAACTGATTTAGATGACATTAACGTTAAACACTGACCTAACTAACCAAAAGGATGATATGACTCCGACATAGCAATCAACAATTATAATAATTATAAAAAATGAGAAATGTTAGAGTTATCAGAATGTATTGTTTTTTGTCATCAGTTGGCTATCAATGTTTAAAAGTATGAAATAAAATATATTGTTAGATTACTGGATTAAAGAAATTAGATTAAAAGAATTGAGTTAATGACTAACTAATGAACAAAAACAATAAATTGTGATAATTTTTTAGTATTTTTCATAAAAAAATCCAACAATTATTAATAAAAAAAAGCCTCCATAAGTTTTATAATTTAAAAAGCTTCAACGATTAAAGCTATTCTTTTAAGAAATATCTTTTTCCTCTGCTTGACACAAACACAACAGATCCAAATTCAAAGCACAACAAAAAAAATTCAAATTCAAAAAAAAAAATCAAATTCAAATGTCGACGTCAAAACCGCTATACATTAAAAAAGATCAGAGAAAGAGAAGGGAAAACAGAGAAAGAAAAGAAGAGGTTAGTCGCTTTTGTCAAAATTAATAATTTTTTAGAGGTTGTTTTGTATAACATCGTTAATGTATCATTTTGAGTACTTGAATTTTTTAGATACTATTTTGATAATTAACTCTTAATAAACAATCTTTTCAATTGGAAAATTACAAGTAAATAATTAGCAACAATGTTTTATTAAAGTAATTTATAATTTAATAAAATTTGAATTCCGATCAATAGTTAAAAAAAATCGAAATGGACCAATTCGACCAAAAATTTGGTAAATCAGTCCATGTCATGCGTTTTTGTTGCACGTCATACACAATGTTAACGTTTAAAATGTACTATTTCAGTTTCAAAAAATTTCAAATATCTTATTTCAATCTAAAAAAGTTTCAAACGGAATATTGTTCCGTCCTTAAATTTGAAACGAACGATTAGCATATTGAAAAGTCAATAATGTTTGATTTCAGTACGTAAGTGAAATCAATCTACCAACTATCACCAATTTAAAAATTTTTCCTTTGATTTTGGATCGTCGATGATTGATTGATAGAATTTTGGAATTTTTTTTACAAGGAGATTGAGAAAAAGAAATGTTAAGGTTTTGATTATGCTTCTCTAACCCAAGGAAAAAGATATAATTTAACAATAACGTTGTTAACGTTCACGTCACTTGTTCCATTAACTATTCATGTCAAATTTAATAGTAAGATAACATTGAATTGTTTGAAATTTTTTGGATAAAAAATTAAAATAGTAATTTATCCTAATAATATGTATTGTATAGAAGCCCACAGTTTGTGATTTTTTTTTCTTTTTACAGTACCAAAAAATTATGAAAGGGTAATATATATAAACTCTCTCTCTCTCTCTCTGGGCACAGTTACTTTAAAACGTAATGATGGAGAGCCAATCAATGATTTTTTTATTCGATTTAAAAATGTTCGAAATCGATGTTATGTTTCACTTCCTGAAAGTGAAGTAGTGAAGATAGCTGCCATGGGATTAGGATTTTATATGCGTGAAAAATTGCTCAATGTACATATAACTGATCTAGCTGATTTGGTTGAAAGGGTTCGTCAAGTAGAAATTCTTCAGAAAGAAAAAGAAAAGTTTAAAAATGAATAAAACTACAAAAGTAAACTTTTTGCTCGAAAAAAAAAAGTTTCATATGTTAAAACGGGATCTTCGGGTGAAGAGTTTGATTTCGAATTTTCTGAAGTTGATTTGGCTCAATTAAAGAAAGATCCACCTTACATTTGCTCCTCATTTAAGAAAATTACAAATGTTAAAAAATCTAATTATTTGAAATATAAGAGTGGAAAAAAGTATAGTTTCGATATTTTAAAATCGGAACAGATATTTGATGTGTTCCTTAAAGATAAACAATTAACTTTACTTTCGATAAAAGATTTGAAAGAAAAGCTTTATGAGATATCCTCCACTAAACATTTATGATGGTGTAACCTCTCTCCACCTTCCACTCTCTTCGGCACTCTCTTCATCTTCTCTTTCTCCACTTTACCTCCTTTAACATGAGAAAGAAACTTCCTAACCGAAGAAGCACCCGAACCCCATTCCTAAAAATCCTCCATCGTCCAAAGGACCTCAAACCCACACTCACATATACATTCACTCTAACTCTTCTTCACCCTCTTCTCATTTCACTGATTCTATGGCTAGAAAAGTCATATATCCAAGAGGTTCAACTCGCAAGGAAACAAGATCATCACAAAAGAAGGCTTCAAAGGGGAAGGGGCCTATGCCTCGAAGAAGACGAAGACTTTCCCTCTTCACCTTTTCGCCGTTCTCCACCACGGCGCTCCACCCCTCATCCCTCAGGCCGGTCGGCCCCCTCTCAGCGTCCAAAGCGGATGGTTCTTCATGACACCCGAGAACCACCGAATCTTGATTCTCTGGATTTCCAGAATAAATATGGTAAAAGTCATTCTCACTCTGACCCTTATCCCCTGTACGGCTTATGAGTTTCATTCCCAAGTTTTGGTAAACCGCCCTTTATGTGCCTCATTTGTTGTTAATCAGGAAAATCTTGCTGAAAAAGGAATTGATTTTACAACATATTTTCATGATTTAAAATGGACTCCCATTTTTAAAATCCAAAAACCTATTTATCCAAACTTGGTGCGTGAATTTTATGCAAACTTGATTTTTCATGATGGAGAACTCCATTCTTATGTGAAAAATGTTCATCTTTCTCTGAGTACTGCATTGGGATATCAAGATGAGGGGGCAGGGGTATGTGAGAATTTCTCTTCTCTGGATGGTACCCCTTTAACTCATAAGGCTCTCGGTCCTATGCGAGCCCTGCTGCATCGGATCATCAATCATGTCATAATGCCAAGAGTGGCTCTTATCAAAGAGTAACAATTTGGGATACTCTTGTATTATTTGCCATTCTGACTTCTGCCCCTATTTTATTTGCATATCTCATGATCAGGCATATGTGGGACTGTGTTCGTAGTGACAAAAAATGCAATCTGCCCTATGGCATATTTTTGACATGTATTTTTGAGTACTTTCAAGTTGATCTTAGTAATGAGCCGGTTAAGAATAGGGTCTCTACAATCAAAGGTGGGGGAGTTCCTGAATCTGCAAAAGGGAAAAAGGTTAAAAGACCAAAGGCATCTGTATTCTCTGAAAGCGAAGATGAAAGTCTTCCCCCTGCTGAAACTTCTGACAGAACTCGGTTCTCTGAAACAGTAAAGGATGTCCTCACTGAATTCTCCAATATGTCCAATCTGATGGTTAAATCATATAAAGAGGCTAGAAAGCAAGCCTTTGAGAATAAAAAGCCTGGATAAAGTGCCGTGAACGGGTGAACTTGCTTATCAAGCATTTGGAATCTGTTGACAAGGACGCGGCCAATTCCGGAGGAGAAGAAGACATTCTTGAATCTGATATCAACTTGTCTGATGCCCAAGATTTGATCTCTGTTGTTTCTATCTATGGACACACTTTATTTTGCTACATTTGAACTTATTTTCAGTTGAACTATTTTTACTTGGGATGACTGTAACTAAATACTTTGATACTGTTTTATATATTATGGGTTGCATTGCCTTTCTCTAATTTTTTGCAAGGTTCCTCCTTGATGACAAAAAGGGAGGAAAAGATTGAAAAATAGGGCCAAATTATACGGCTGAATTGAAAATGGGCCTGCTAGATGCTCTGTTTCATTATCTTTATGTGCTCTGATCTGTTTGGGCTGATATCTTTATATGCTCTGATCTGTTTGGGCTGATTGATGCTCTGTTTAATATTTTATGCTCTGATTTATGATCTGTTTTAAGATGATCTGCTTTGTTTTGGCTCATTACGTTGAGCATTTTAGAGGATTAATTCTTTATGAATTTTGATGATAGTAATTTGCTCAAGTACATGTGTGATGGACTATGGACTTATATTAAGATGCTTTGATAATCATTTTCACTTGTAAAAATCTGGCTATGTTTTAAAAGATTCCATGTTTTGAAAATTTGTATCATTTTAAAACTTTTAGAACATACATACAGGTGATGCTTTCATGAATATTGTTTGGTAATTAGGCACACATTAAGGGGGAGCATATAGAACAAAGGAAAGGGAGAGGATTCGGCCAAATCATCAAAGGAAAGATCTCTAATCCTAATCCTTTCAATTTAGTATAATAATGTTTATCATCAAGGGGGAGATTGTTGAGTTTGAAAAACTTATATCTAATAAAAATGATGATCAAACATTATTAAATATTGGTTAGAGAATTATTATATTATTTGCTTCCAATGGTTTGTGTAATATGTGTATTAGTGTGCAGGTTTTCATTAGTAGGCCAAAAATTAATCAAGCCCAAATTTGATTAATAATATTCCAACTTTGTGCAAATCTATTTAAATCAAATGGCTAAATATATTTGGGCCAAGAAACATGTGCACAACCAAGACAATTCTCCTCTTGATCCAACAAATCCTATATCCGAATTAGAAGAAGAAACGAATGGATCAAGGGTTGGTTCGGTTACCTACTACATTTGTGATTGGAATTCAAAATCTAATTTGGTTAAATGCATGCATAGATAATCGAAACTCAAAATTAAATTGAGTTTAATTTAGCATTGAAGGCTTTGTCTCTTCTCTCTCCTCTCTCTTGTCTTTCAGTCACATCCATCGGAGGAAGAAGAAGATAGAAATTATTAGAAGAAAAATGAAGTCACAAAGAAGCCTATGGAAGAAAGGCTATAAAGAAGGAAGATCTGAATAAAGGCAAAGCAAGATATTTGCCATTGAAGGCATTATTTGAAGAAGGGCTTCAAGATTTTCTTTACCAAAAATAGAAGCAATCCGCCTCTGTCAGGAAGAAGATCTCAGTTGCAAAAGGTCATTTCCATTTTTGTTCATCAAAGAAATAAGATAGTCTCTAGAGCTACGCATAGGAAGAAGCAAAAATGGAAATCAAGAGGTTGTCCTGGATCAGAAGATCAAGGGTCCGAATCCTTTCTTGGAGCCAAAGACAAGATCAAAGGTTCAGATTGAAGGAGCTTGATGAAAATGGTTGAGAGAGGTACTT
Organism: Arachis ipaensis; assembly: GCF_000816755.2. Classification (NCBI taxonomy): domain Eukaryota; kingdom Viridiplantae; phylum Streptophyta; class Magnoliopsida; order Fabales; family Fabaceae; genus Arachis; species Arachis ipaensis. The sequence continues at coordinate 21,401,240 of NC_029790.2, read as the reverse complement.
GCATGCTGGTTTTTGTTTTTCCCTCTCTCTTTTCTTTGTCCGAACCGCTGCTGCTTTTGGTTGGAGAAGAAATTGATTGGTTGAACCGGTTTCAACCTTGGAAGCTTCCCCTTCTATATTAAGGGTGAACGGCCAAGGGTTGAGATCAAGGAGAGAAAATGAAAAAGCACAGAGTTCTCATAGCTACCCAAGCTTCCTGAGTTCTTCTCCTTCAATGATATTCATTTAGTCTTTTTTCTTAGTTTTGTCTGTTTAAGTCTCATGGTGAAAAAGGCAAACATGGTGAGGTTTGTAAGAAAAAGACAGTGAGAGAAAAAAGGTAGTGATCAAAATTAGAGAAAAAGTCATAGATATCTCAGAGTTTCTTTGTACATCTTTCCGTTGTGAGTCATGATCCTGTGGGGATTTTCTTGCAAGTTGGGTTAGCACTTTGCGGTTGAAAGCTAGGTTTTGAGTCCTAGTCAAATTCAAATTGGGTGTAGAATCTAGATTTGTCCCAGATAGGAATGGGTAGTTTCTAGGGAGATATTGATGTTTGTAATATTGAGAAAACATAGTGAAATTCTATCATTGTTGTGATGGAGACTAGATGAAGACCACATTGCACCTAGTAGCTGAACCAGGATATATCTGGTGTTAATTCTTCTTCCCTACTCCTTTCTCTGTTTCTGTTTATCAGGAGACAAAAAATAAAAATTTCTCTCAATTCGACACAAGACAAAACATAAGTGTCTCTCAACTCAACACGAGACAAAAAGCAGAAATATCTCCTGAAGTTCCCTTAAAAGTCAGAAAGTAATATTCATCAAAAAAGGGCTAAGATTCAACCACATTCTCTTAGCCACTGATTACCATCAGTATGTATTCTTTTAAAACCTGTCTGTTGAGGCTTTGATGTATTTTTGGGAGAGATAGAAAACTACTGTTATCAACTGATTTTAATTCTGTACCCTAGTCGGCCTAAACTTCGCGGGTCGCGACTAGTGGCTATATATATATTGTTTTATCTTATGTTTCTCTACGGCTTTATCTTTATATCGTTTTAGTTCATGCTTTATCTTTGTTTTGTTGTCGATACGAGAGTGTTATGACTTCGCGATTTTATTTTCACTCATTTTCAGGATTTTCGAGTTAATACTCCTTTCAATTATACTTATATTCATGTATTAAAAATCCACCTGAGAGTCATACCGTAATATCATTGACTTATGACTCGAATATTAGGGTGTTACATTACGGCGGTTGCCCCATTCCTCTACCCATCCCACAAGTAACACTCTCCAGTCATGAAGTTGCACTCCACGAAGAGTGATGCAATGCTCTGCCAGTAGATGTCCGTACGAACCCATGTACCAATCCTGGTACTCCACCGACGGTCTAAAGTCCCAAGTTGAAAGGGGGTACAGATCCCGCAACCGAGTGTTTTGCCGGTTGCCCCGTTCCTTTATCCATCCCCATGTAAAATTGTCCAGTCATGCAGTTGCACTCCGCGAAGAGTGATGTAATGCTGTGCTAGTGGAATGTCTCTTGCTACTGCTGGGGGGGTTGTGCATACCCAAACTAATGCATCACTCGATTCGTAAGGTGCCATTTGACACACTTGAACGACAATAATGGAACAACGATGTCACACACTTCAAGGTATCCATGTAGCTCGTCGGGTATGATCAATCCTTCGTACGGCCGCCACACAAACTGCCACATATTATTAGAAAATTAGAACCCTAATAATAATGTTTAGATCCGGGAATCACATGAATCCTAAATATTTACCTCGTCCATGTAGCCTATTTCGTGCCTAAATATCGCTGCGGTCTTCGATAACTAAGCTGTTATTCATGCGGAAAGACTCCACTTGAAACATGGTTCATTGAAAAAATTAAAAAAGGCAACATGATTCAAATATGCATCGTCAATATAATGCACAAGTAAAATAGGAACTGTTACCTCATGGCAACTGGTATCTGTGCTGGCGGAAGGTACTGTCTCAGTACAAGCGCAATACACGACAGTCACTCCCATGGCCAAACAAACAACAGATTTAGAGGGTCATCCATCTCCTTAGTATCATACCGTGATGCACAACATAGTGCCTTGTAAAGATGTGCGAGACATGCTGACTCCCAACTATAAGTATGGATCCGCTTAAAATTGCGAAGCAACGGTAGATACTTCGCGTGGGCATATGCCAACTTATCCGTGAATAGGGTCGAACCCAACAAATAGAAAATCTGGCATTTGACGTATCTCTGAGTGTCCAATGGCTCTGCGTCTCTGATGCTGCGAACCCAACCCAGCTTTATAAGATTTCGAAGAACTACTGACAACCGGTTCATGACCGAATATCGCGATACTCTGGCTATGTAGGAAGTCACTACTACTATCTGTCCAGCCACTCACAGGCTCTCCATCAATGATAGGCCAAATATATGAGCGACATCTTCCAGTGTCATCGCAGTAACCTCACCCATCGGCAATAAAAAGGTATGAGTTTCTTGTCTCCACCTTTAAACTAGAGCAACTAATAAGGGGTAAAATCCTCTTATCACCCCAATCCTAAAAACATAGTAGAATCCCATTGAGTGTAAGTAGTTTTTGACCATCGGATTCCATGTCTGCGGTGGATCCAGTTTACGAACCATTAAATTCCTATTAGGCTGGTACAACAAAAATATATTTATTCAAGAAAAATAATCCCATTATAACAAAAGAATTCAAAAAAATTATATATTCACATTTAAAATAAAATATGAATATATTAGACAAATTAAAATATTATTCGAAAATATTAATAAAATACAAAAAAATAGGGCAATTCACCTAAATAAATTGTTTCACCTTCAAAATTACGCAAATGCATTGTTTCTAAAATGAAGACGCAAATGCATTGTTTCCTATATCTATGGAAACTGCTACTGTTAGTAGCGATTTACACAAAACACAGAATCCGCTGCTGCCAGCCGCGGATTACGTTGAGTTGTGGCAGCATGAAAATCGCTGTTGCTTGTCGCGGTTTCTGTATGATTATGGTTGGTCATAAACCGCTACTGTCAGTAGCGATTTATGTGCATTGGGACACGTGTGTAAACCGCTAGTTTGCTATTTAATAATAAATACAAATAAAAAATTTATTATATGCATATTTATATTTTTTAAATTATATTGTGAAATGATAAATTAAATTTTTTTTATTTATGATATTATTTAATAGTATATACCATTAATTATTTATTTTGTAATTATTTTTTTAGATAAAAATTAGTTTTACTATTTGTTTACGCATGTGTCCCAATGCACATAAACCGCTACTGACAGTAGCGGTTTATGGCCAACCATAATCATACAAAAATCGCGGCAGGCAACAACAGCGTTTTCATGCTGCTACAACTCAACGTAATCCGCGGCTGGCAGCAGCGGATTCTGTGTTGTGTAAACCTCTACCGCCAGTAGCGATTTCTATAGAAATATGAAACAATGTATTTGCGTCTTCGTTTTGGAAACAATACATTTGCGTAATTTTAAAAGTGAAATAATTTATTTAGGTGAATTGCCCAAAAAAAATAATACTAAGATAATAATAACAATACTATATTTCTATATAATACTAACAATAACAAAAATTACAAAAATTTAAATACATAAAAAATAAAATTTATCAACTTATATAAATTAAATGATCCAAATAATTACGTACTATTTTTTGAAATAAATATAAACTAATAATTTTTTTTTATATTTACTCTTTTTTTTAACACACTAAACTCTTTTTACTTCTTCCTCACTTCATTTCTTCTCTCTTTAATACAGAAAGCTCGCTACACATAATGCATGAAATGGGTATTGAGGGGCTCAATTTATAGAGAGCTTCAGCTGGGGTGAAGGAACTGTTTCCTGCATGCATGCAGACAGCCTCCAACACGCTCACCTCGTGTTGCTGCAGCTCCTTGGGAAGGCGTGAAAACCTCTGCAACGTTTGCTTGATTTACCGGCAACACGCCCAACGCTTGTTGCCAGGGAGCTTCCACACCTGCTAGCTCGCCACATCACTCCGCCCACCGCGTGTTGCCAGGGAATTATCGCTGATGGAGCCTGGGACCACGCCCCCGCGTGTTAAACCTAACACCTAGAAAACGGCAAAACACCTTTCTCTCTAATATTGAGCAAAAATACCAATGTGTATTCTGTATTTTTGTTTTCATCCATTAATTATTAATATTCATTTATTCTTATATAATCCAAATTTTAGTTTTATTTTATTTTATTTTGTTATATTTTATTTATTGTTCAATATATTAGATAGTAAAATAGTAAATAGTAAAATCTTAATTAAAAGAAAAATAAAATTTACGGCAAACATAATAGAATAGAAAAAATGAGTGCACCTAAGAATTTGTTTCTCAAAGGCAAATCCCCACCCCAACCATGTCGTCTGTTGTGGTGAAAACTGAAAACCTGCAACAGGAAGAACAAGACGACTCCCGTCCCGGTACAGTGTTGCATTATTATTAGTTTATGAAGAAGCAGCCAAGAAAACTTTTCCAATCGTAAATTGGAAAGTAATGGAAAAAACAAAAAAGGGCCCATTTTGAAATAACTCTTTCAAGTTTCTACACTACACACTAGGCACGAGTACAGATTCATTATTCATTGATTTAACACACTCTCAAGTCTCACCATTACTTCCCACTCAGTCCCAACCGCTGCTCCAATGGCTCCTTGCCACACCCTCCTCTTTTTCATCCTCACCGTCACAGCAACACTTGCTGCCGCTTCCCCAGAGAAGAAGAGCACCTTCATAGTGCAAGTCCACCACGAAGCCAAGCCCTCCATCTTCCCAACCCACAAGAAATGGTACGAATCCTCTCTTGCTTCTATTACCAACCATGCCATTGCAGCTGAAACCACCACCATCGCCGCCTCCGCCGCCGTCCTTCACACTTACGACACTGTCTTTTACGGCTTCTCAGCAAAGCTCTCACCTTTACAGGCCCAGAAGCTGGAATCCCTGTCCCACGTCGTCGCAGTGATCCCGGAGCAGGTCCGCCAACTCCACACTACCCGCTCGCCGCAGTTCTTGGGCCTCAAAACTGCCGACAGGGCCGGCCTCCTCAAGGAGACGGATTTCGGTTCAGATCTCGTCATTGGAGTCATTGACACCGGTATCTGTCCCGACAGAGAGAGTTTCAACGACCGCGACCTCGGCCCTGTTCCTCCCAACTGGAAGGGCAGCTGCGTCGCTGGAAGGGACTTCCCCGCCACCTTGTGCAACCGAAAGATTATTGGGGCTCGCTACTTCTCCGCCGGCTACGAGGCCACCAACGGCAAGATGAATGAGACCCTTGAGTACCGTTCTCCCAGGGACTCCGATGGCCATGGCACCCACACCGCCTCCATCGCCGCTGGCAGGTACGTTTTCCCTGCCTCTACCCTCGGCTACGCCAAGGGAATGGCTGCCGGCATGGCCCCCAAGGCCCGCCTCGCCGTCTACAAGGTCTGCTGGAACGGCGGTTGCTTCGACTCTGACATTCTCGCAGCTTTTGATGCCGCCGTCGCCGACGGCGTCCACGTTGTCTCCCTAAGTGTTGGAGGCGTGGTGGTGCCCTACTACCTGGACGTTATCGCCGTTGGTGCTTTCGGGGCCTCCGAGGCTGGCGTGTTCGTGTCTGCTTCCGCCGGAAACAGCGGCCCCGGAAGTCTCACCGTGACGAATGTGGCCCCTTGGATGACCACGGTGGGTGCAGGAACCATAGACAGAGATTTCCCGGCAAACGTGAGGCTGGGGAACGGCAAGATAATAAGAGGGGTCAGCGTGTATGGGGGACCGGGTCTCACTCCGGGGCGGCTGTACCCGCTTATGTATGCGGGGGGCGAAGCTGGCGGAGACGGTTACTCTTCTTCGCTTTGCATGGATGGCTCCTTGGATCCTAAGATGGTGAGGGGAAAGATTGTGGTGTGCGAAAGAGGCATCAACTCCAGAGCAGCCAAAGGTGAGGTGGTCAAGAAGGCAGGAGGCATTGCTATGATACTGGCCAATGGAGTCTTTGATGGTGAAGGCTTGGTGGCCGACTGCCACGTCCTCCCCGCCATCTCCGTGGGCGCTCGCGGAGGCGACGACATCAGAAAATACATCTCAGCGGCGTCACAGTCGCGGTCACCACCCACAGCCACAATAGAGTTTGAGGGTACAAGGCTTGGAGTGAGGCCAGCCCCAGTGGTGGCATCTTTCTCTGCTCGTGGGCCCAACCCCGAATCCGCTGAGATTCTGAAGCCCGATGTGATAGCTCCCGGGCTCAACATCCTGGCTGCATGGCCCGATAATGTTAGCCCTTCTGGGGTTGCCTCCGATGAGCGCAGGACTGAGTTCAACATTCTTTCAGGCACTTCAATGGCATGTCCCCATGTTTCTGGTTTGGCTGCACTGCTGAAGGCGGCCCACCCTGATTGGAGCCCCGCCGCCATCAGGTCCGCCCTCATGACCACTGCTTACACCGTCGACAACACAGGAGGTGCAATGCTGGATGAGTCCACTGGGAACGCCTCCTCTGTTTTCGACTATGGTGCTGGCCATGTTCATCCCGAGAAGGCCATGAACCCTGGCTTGGTTTACGACATCTCCGCCTATGATTATGTGGACTTCTTGTGCAACTCCAATTACACTGCCAAGAATATCAGGACCGTCACTAGAAAGGGTGCCGACTGCAGCGGTGCCAAGATTGCCGGTCATGCCGGCAATTTGAATTACCCATCCCTGTCTGCTGTGTTCCAGCAACACGGGAAGACACAGATGTCCACGCACTTCATTAGGAGCGTGACCAATGTAGGGGACCCAACTTCAGTTTACAAGGTGACCATTGCAGCTCCGGAGGGAATAACAGTCAGAGTGGAGCCGGAGACTCTTTCTTTCAGGAGGTTGGGTCAGAAATTGAACTTCCTAGTGAGAGTGGAAGCCCGGGCAGTTAAGCTTTCGCCCGGGAGTACGAGTGTGAAGAGTGGTTCCCTTGTTTGGTCTGATGGCAAGCACACTGTCACAAGTCCCTTGGTTGTCACAATGCAGCAACCTCTCTAGTCTTCAATACTCGCCAGTCTTGTTTTTCTTTATTCCAGGTTTCGGTGTACAAATTTTACCTCTTAGGTCTACTACATGTATCATAGATATTATAGAATGCCTTCCCTTTATCAAGGATTTTTGTTTTAAGAACTTTAATTTCTTGTAAAATTAAGAATGATGCTTGTTGAAAGACAAGGATGATGGAACTATCCATATCCATGTCCCATGTGACCACCAGTTGGGTTTTCTTTTAGTTCATTGCTAATTACTAGTTACTAAATCATATTCTATGAAAGATTTGGTGAGCGCATATGCACAGAAATGGTAGTGTTATATTGGATCCTTGCAGCGCACAAGATTGTGAACCAAAAATTTCTTGAGAGTGGACAGGCTGATAATGACAAACAAGACAAGAATTCCCGTGGTTATGTGGGGGGTTAGGTGACCCTCATTGCGCCTTTCTGCTGACAAATGTATTTCTCTTAGATCTCATTAATATTGTTAGGGCATTGATAACATGGATACCACCCATCTTGGTATCACTACGTAAGTGCCTATACACGGTATGTGTAGGGAGTCAGACTCACACATTAAAAATTAAAATAAAACTAGGAATTGAAAATGAAATTAATTGAAAGTGAAAGAGCTGGCAAGGATGTGAGAGAGAGAGAGATAGAGACAGGTGGGAGATGATTTTTCAGAAATGGTAGGAGACACGAACTTGACAAGTTGTCATCATTTGGGCGTGAGAAAAGTTTTTAGTTTATATAATAATAAAAAAATACATATTTTTGCAAGATTTTACAAACTAGATTGATTATCAAA
>NC_029790.2:21374785-21393327 GCF_000816755.2 Arachis ipaensis | reverse complement strand
GGTCCTAATTTTTTTAATTTCTATTTTATCCCATAGAAAAAAAGATTTGTAAACTTACATTTTTATCATATAATTCGTCTTATAAATATATTAGTTCAATTGATTCAATCGTAGTTCAATTGGAATTACCATTTTGTAATAAAATTTGGAAATGTTTAGGGGGTCAGCAACTTTTGTATTTTCTGGTTAACACTTAATCATTAAAACAAAAGTAAGTGATCTCCTACCATTAGATGTAATCTCACACCATTAAAAATACTATTGATAGCTAATTGATGGTTACAAAATACCAAAATTACTGGCCCCTAGCATTTCTCATAAAACTAATTCAGAAATCCGTTGTTAGATAATTAAATCAAGAACATTCAAGAATAGTATAATACAACACTAGAATATTAAAAAAAATTCAAAATCAAATTAAATTGGAATTAAAAATCAAGTTGCACCATAAATTAGAAGATGGTAAAAACTACAAAAATTATAAGTGATGAACTAGAAGTTAGAAGAATCACAAGTCAAGCTTTATCTCCTAGTCAAAATTAGAAACTACAAATCAAGTTGAAAGAATCATGAAGCATATATATATATATATATATATAAAGTTGCACTCATCACCTCCATACTAGAAGAATCATAATTGCATTGGAAGCTTTAGGATTGATGACTAAAGAATTTGAAGTAAAATTGAACAAGAAATTTGACTAGTCAAAGTTTCTACTTGTTTCTTGAATTATTATAACTAGTGCTTAGTTGTTATAAGAATTATTATTTTATTATAAAAGTTTGCCTATATAAAGGCTTCATATGTATGTTGTTAATTATCTTTCCATGAATCAAAGTGCTTAGTGTTTGTTTCAAAAATTCTTCCTTATATTCTTATGGTTGTTAGTAAGTTTGAGTGATGAAAAATATGGTAGTGTCATTCATGTGAGTGAGTAATTTTAGGGTCAATAAAGTGTGAGTATTTTACTTTCATTTGGTATCAGAGCTGGTTAATCCACCACTTGGTGTTTGAAAGTTTGTGAGGTGTGAGAGAATTCTCACATAGTTGTTTATTCATAGAGTTAGTATGGCAAACACTTTGATGGGATACTTTGATGTCTACCTATTTAAAAGCTCAAAATCTGTAGAATTTTATTGAACCGGGTTTACAAAAAGGAGCAGATGCTACCCAACAGAGAAGAGATCAATTGGCGTTATCTCAAATTCATCAAAGTGTAGATTATATGGTATTTGACAAAATAGCAAATGCCAAAAGTGCAAAAGAAGCATGGAATACGTTGAAGCTGTCATATAAAAGCGTAGATAAAACACAGCAAGCAAAGATACAGTCTTTCAGAAGAGAATATGAAATGTATGAGATGTCTAGCTCAGAAACTGTTGAGCAATATTTTACTTGTGTTACAGATCTTGTCAATTAGATGAGAGTCTATGGAGAAGATATGCTCGATAGCAAAGTGGTGAAAAAAATTCTTCGCACCATGCCGATGAAGTATGACCATGTAGTGACTACGATAATAGAGTCCAACGATATGGATACCATGACGATTGCAAAGTTGTAAGGAACCATAGAAAGCCACATCAGCAGAATACTGGAAAAGTCAGAAAAATCAACCGAGGAAGCCCTCAAAAGCCGAGTGAATTTAAACAATATTGTAGAATCAGGCTGTACACAAGAAGGATGAGGTCGTGGTTTCAATCTTCAAAATAGAGGTAGAGGAAGTTTCAGAGGTAGAAGTCGTGGCAATTACAACCAAGGAAGTTATAATAATTTTACACCACCTAATCAAGGAAGAAGGGGAACAAATTTCAGACCTGTCAACCGAGGAAGAGGTTGAGGCAATTTTTATCAAGAAATAACTAATTTCAACTGATTTCAATGTGGAAAGTATGGATACAAAGTAGCAAATTATAGATTCAAAATGATGAATAACAATCAAACACACGTTGCAGAAAATCAGCATCAAAATACTGATGATAATCTTGGTACTCATACTTTATTTTTTACAAGTAATTCATGTGCTGAAGATGAAAATGTATTGTACTTGGATAATACCTGTAGTAATCATATGACTGGTAGAAAGGAGTTATTTTCTTCACTAGATGATTCAGTTAAACTATTATTAAAGTTTGGTAATAGTACAAAGATCCCTATTGAAGAAAAATGGCACATATCAATTAGATTGAAGGATGGTTCCTTGAGTTATATTTCTAATATTTTCTATGCTCCTAAACTTGATTACAATTTACCAAGTATGGGGCAATTATCTGAGAAGGGATATAAGATGATAACTTATCGTAGATATTGCACTGTGTTTGACAACAATAGAAGGTTCATAGATAAAGCAAAGATGACTTCAAATAGAATGTTTTGGTTAAAAATTCAACATGTTAATCCCTCTTGCATGAGTTCTATGATACTTGATGATAACTGGTTGTGGCATATGCGGTTTGGACATTTTCATTTTTCTTGCTTAAACTACCTATCAAAAAAAGGACTTGTTTCTGGTCTACCACGGATTCATATTTCCAATTGTTTTTGTGAGATTTGTCAACTGGAAAAGAAGCATAGAGATATATTCCCTACAGAAAAGTCATGGAGAGCTAGAAGATTACTTGAAATTATGCATTCATATCTCTGTTTTGTAGAAATTCCAAGCAACGGTGGTAACAGGTACTTTATCACTTTTATTGATTATTTTAGTAGATATACATGGGTACACTTTCTGAAGCAAAAATAAGAAGCATGTGATATCTTCAAGACATTCAAGGCGTTTGTCGAAAAACAAAGTGGCTGTAAAATCAAAATTCTCAGAACAGATAGAGGAACAAAATATCTTGCATGTTCAGAACACTTTAAGCAACACAGAATTCAACACCAACTAACAACTAGATATACTCCTAAATAAAATGGAGTTGTTGAAAGAAAGAATAGAACCATCATAGATATGGTCAGATGCATGCTCAAGTCAAAACAAATGCCTAAAGAGTTTTGGACAGAAGCAATCGCAATAGCAGTTCATATTTTAAACAGGTGTCCAACAAAAAGCATTCGTGATAAAACTCCAGAGGAAGCTTGGAGTGGAAAGCAGCCTTCCATTCATCATTTCAGAGTCTTTGTGTGTATCTCTTATGCATGCCCACGTACCAGATCAATTAAGGAAGAAGTTAGATGACAAAGGTGAGAAGTCTATCTTTATTTGCTATAGCACAGACTCAAAAGGATACACGTTGTATAATTCAAAAACAAAAAAAGTAATCATCAGCAGAGATGTGACGTTTAACGAGAAAGGCATGTGGGATTGGGACACAAAGACAGAAAAGCAGCCGATTGTAATTTCAAATACATGTGATGATGAAGAAGAAAGACAACCGGACACAACCAAACAACCAAAATCATCTAGAAGACCTCAAAGAGAATGGAGACTACCTGTTAGATTAGCATATTATGAAGTTGGCAATGAGAATTATCCATCCGATGAAGAAATTATAAATTTTGCTCTATTTTCAGATTGTAAGCCGTTGAACTTTGAAGGAGCTTCTAAAGACAACAATTGGAAAAAAGCAATGGATGAGGAAATTCATGCCATTGAGAAGAATGACACATGGGAGCTGACAGAGCAGATAAGAAGCTGATTGTAGTAAAGTGGGTACAAAACTAAGTACAAACCCAACGGTGAAGTTGATCGTTTCAAAGCAAGATTAGTTACTAAGGTAGCGTTTGTTTGCAGAGACTGGAACTGAGACTGAGAGATAGAGACTCAGCATTATGTTTGTTGAGCTAAAGACTGGTACTTAAATTTCTGTCTCTGTCTTTAAAATTTTAGTATTTCAGTACCTCCAAAAAGTAGGGACACTGGAGACAGAAAAATTTAAAGACGGGGACAAAAATTTTAATTATAATTTGTACCTAAATTACCCCATTCTAATTTTATAATTCCAAAATTACACTTAATGTAAATCAGGGCTTCTTGATCAACCCTCGGGACTCCATCTTCTGATTCTTCTCATTCTTCTTCGAAACAGCCACTGCAGCCCCTCAAGCATTCTTCTTCAAGACCAGCCACCTCGTCGCCGCTGGCCTCACTACCGCTAGGTAAGTGAGTTGCCGCTTGCAAGTTCATCTTCGTAGCCCCCATCTTCTCATCTCCTATTTTCTCCTTCACAGAAAAATTGAAGAACGAAGCTGCCGCCTCTCCCCGATTACTGTCCACCTCAACCATCAACTCCTCGTCCGAACTGCTCTGACCCAGGTTAGTTTTATACAAATGTTGTTTAATTTATTGATTCCTTTCATCTTTTCCGTTGTGCCCTAATCTTTGGATTTGTTCGTGACCTAGCATTGGGACTTTTCTCTTCTTGTGATAATCAATTTGATCTGTGGATTTAACCGTTATTTGTGTAATACTTAAATCAAATTTGTTTGTATTTGAAAGGTGTATTTGTACTCAGAACCTCTTTGCTTGGTTTGTAATTATTTTTGTTGATGGTGTGAAGTAGTAGCATTGAAGTTGAAGAAATTCTTTGCCTGGTGTGGATTTGTTCGTGACCTAACTAATCCATTTATCTCAGCTTTATAATTAATGAGTCTATGATGTTTACTTCCTTTTAAGTACCACTAATTGGATCATTACTCAATTCATTAGCCTAACTACATCTATTTGTTGATTTCATTCTGGATTATACTTTTTTTCCAATTTTTTCATGTCTGCGACTGCTATTGTTCCATGTCTGCACAGAGCTCTCAGGACTATGTGTTCGTTTTTAGGCCATAATTCATGTGTAGATGGCATGTGCATCTTCAAATGCATTATTTTCATTCTATTGGATATAATATTTATTTATTTAATGCACCTTGTCTTTGATTAGAATGAAATTAATTAGCCAATTAGAACCCATTTTAATAAGTTTCCAGGTCTATGTTTGGTTTCTAATAATAGTTATGGATTAGTGCAGCTTCATACCTCAATAGGTGCAGTTTCTATATAAAACCCAACTCAATTACCCAATCATTTGTGTCAAGTGTGAACAACTTCACATTTTAATTATCAAATCTTCTTTTTTGCCTTTTGGAAGAGTTTGATGTGCTTAAAATACTTGAAAAAGTCACTTTCAGTATATGAAATGAGAGAGAAAAATCGATATTATCATTTTTATTATGTTTCTATTGTATTTCCTATTTAGAGAAGTAAATAGAGTTACATGTCTTTTGATTCCAGTTTCTTATTCTTGTTTTTGGTTCTAAGAAGATATAGCAGATTTTGCATGAAGAAGTGTCAGATTTATTTGAATGTTTATGCGTTTTTTAATGTAATGACTTTGCTAGGAAGAAATGGAGCGGTCGGAAATTATTAAGCGCTGCGTGTGTTTTTATGAAGAGATGAGATCCAATCTTGAAGATTTGATATTGTTTTTTGTGCTTACGTTATTTGTTTACTTTAGGAATAGAAGTAGTGGCCAACTGTCGTTAGGCAGAAGAATGAATAGTAGAATTAGACGTGAGGTTTTAGAGCGTATTGTTGGTGAGGGTGATAGGAATTGTATCTGGGAGTTGAAAATGAACACAAATTTCTTTGCTAATTTGTGTGAGTTGCTCGAAGTTCAAGGAGGACTTAAAGAAGATGGTCATGTAAGCCTGCTGGAGCAGGTTGCAACTTTCTTATTATCTTAGTGCATCACAAAAAAAATCATAGTCTGTAGGTTAGATTTTGTAGGTCCGGAGAAATAGTAAGTAAGTATTTCAATAAAGTTTTAAAGGCCTTTATACGTATGCAAAGCATTTTGTTTGCCAAGGCTACACCAGTTGAAGAGGATTGTCTTGACCCCACATGGAGAAGGTTTACGGTAGAGCTTATTCAATATTGTGTATGATTTTTTTTTACCTGAAGGATTCTATATCTGAGTATCATAACTTTCTATGGATGATAGGGTTGCTTGGGAGAATTAGATGGCACTTATGTAGAGGTTACAGTCCCCGAGTCTGAAAAGGCAAGATATCGAACAAGAAAGGGTAAAATCTGCACCAATGTCTTAGGAGTGTGTAACCGGGAGATGGGTTTTGTTTATGTACTCAGTGGATGGGTAAAATAGCGAAACTCTCGCGCGATCTAGAAATTTCACAAATAAATTCGCGTTGCAAGTATAGCTTCTAGATCGTCAAGAATTCCTTTCTTACAAAAACTTTGGTTGTCACAAGTAACAAACCCCTTTAAAATTGATAACCGAATTATTTAAACCTCGGATCGTCTTCTCAAGGAATTGCAGGGAGGTGTTCTTATTATTGGTTATGAGTCTTGTAACTTAGGGGTTTTTAAAATAAGGAACAGGTAATTTAATTGACAAGAAAAATAAAATAATAATAATAAAAATCTCTTAGCAAGGTATTAGAACTGGAAATCCTGTCCTTGTTATCCTTATCAGGTGTGATGAGAATTGGATTCTGCTCCCACTCAGTTAAGTCAAGTGGACTAATTAATTTGATCCTCGAGTCCTAGTCTTTCCCTTGGAAAGGCTAGAGCTATTGGAACTCAAATTAATCAGCAACTCCCAATTTCAACCACTGCTTTATTTGATAACTCAAGCGTCACCAATTACTTATCCAGAGCCAAAAGGGAGAAAATATCTAAATTAAATTAAAAGCATTCATATAAATAAATCAAAGCAAAGTCAAATCTGAAATACCTCAAATTATATTAAATAAAACATTCAAATCTAAATACGAAGAATTCATAAGCCAAATTGGTAACATGAGTCAGATACGAATAAAAGCATTAGAATAAATAAAAATATAAAAGGAATATTGAACCTGAGAAGAAGTTGAAATCCTAAATCCTAATATAAATCCTAATCCTAATCCTAAGAGAGAGGAGAGAACCTCTCTCTCTAAAAACTACATCTAAATCTAAAATTATGTAAATTGAATAATGGAAGACATGTCAATGAATGGATGCATTCTCCCACTTTATAGCCTCTAATCTAAATTTTCTGGGCCGAAAACTGGGTCAAAAATAGGCCAGAAATCGCCCCCAGCGATTTCTGGTACGTACAAATCGCGGGAAAGTGACGCGGAGGCGTCGTCCACGCGTTCGCGCAGATTGGGTTTTTGCCAGGTCACGTATCCGCGTAATCCACGCGTTTGTGTCGTCTAGATTCGGGGAAGCTATGACAAATTATATATTTTTGCGAAGCCCCGGACGTTAGCTTTCCAATGCAACTAGAACCATCTCATTTGGATCTCTGTAGCTCAAGTTATGACCGTTTGAGTGCCAAGAGGTCAGGCTGGACAGCTTTAGCAGTTCCTTCAGTTTCTTGTATTCCTTCCACTTTTGCATGCTTTCTTTCCATCCTCTGAGCCATTCCTGTGCTGTAATCTCTGAAAACACTTAACACACATATCAAGACATCTAATGATAATAAGAGAGGATTATTAATAAGCAATTTAAAGGCCAAAGAAGCATGTTTTCAATCATAGCACAAAATCAGGAAGGAAAACGTAAAACATGCGAATAGTATGAATAAGTGGGTAAAGAGTTGATAAGAACCACTCTATTGAGCACAAGATAAACCATAAAATAGTGGTTTATCAATGGGAGGGATCGGCATCTGATTCATGGATACTTCGAGATGCAATAACTCGTCGTAATAGTCTTAAGATACCACACGGTAATTATGTCATCTTTGGATTTAAGCCTGTACATATAGCTGGAGTTCATGATAGTTAAGCTTACATTGTTTGCATTACTTGTCTATAGGTAATTACTATTTAGTTGATGCTGGTTACACAAATGGTCCTAGGTTTCTAGCACCGTATAGAGGCATTTGATATCATGTTAGAGAGTGGGTCCAAGGAGCACATGCACCTCGCAATTACCAAGAATATTTTAATAGGGTTCATTCTTCTGCCAGGAATATTATTGAGTGATGCTTTGGTTTGCTGAAGAAGAGGTGGTCAATCTTAAGAAGCCCTAGCTTTCACCTTCTAAAGACACAAACTCAAATAATTATTGCTTGTTGTTTGCTACAAAATTTTATTCGAAAGAGTATGGATATAGATCCGGAGGAGCAAGGTAGCATATTGGATAAATTTATGCCTGATGGAGATGAAGCACAGGACGGAATGATTGATGTGGTTGAAAACACGAACGAGTTGACACACTGGCGTGACAACATAGCAACTGAAATGTATGAAGAGTGGCGAACAAGTCGTATGGAGTAGAAATAGCTTAATTTGTGTTGGAGCAGAGTAATGAACATTATAATCAATTAAGTAGTGAACATTGTAATATCACCATTTTAATTTGTAAGACTTGTTGTAATGGGAAACATTGTAATAGCAACCTTTTATTTATAAGAACAACTAGTTGTTTGTGATTTAGGGTGAAATATTTGTATTTGCCTATGCCATGACTTGTGGGTTTTGGTTTATTTGTGGTTATTTGTGTTATTTTTTGCTATTTTTTTTATTTTGTTAATTTATGTTAATTTTGTTAATTTATGTTAATTTCGTTAATTTGTGTTAATTTATTTTAATTTTGTACAAGGTTAATTATCTTAATTTTGGTAGGTGAAAATGGATAACAAACGTATGTGGACTGATGAAGAGACTAATGCTTTTGTTGGCTTCATAGAGGAGTTTGTGGTAGATGGTCAGAGGGTTGACTGTGGTCAATTTAAACCCGGAACATTTGAGAAACTAGCTCTGAAGATGCTGGAGGCCTTCTCCGGGTGTACCCTAACTGCAAAACACTGCAAGAATAAGCATAAGTGGTTGAAGGAAAAGTATCAGTACGCCGCTGACATGCTTGGATGCAGTGGATTTGGCTGGAATCATGAAAAATAATGTGTCGAGGTTGACATCAAAGATGTCCTTGATGCATGGTTAAAAATGAGTGTGATTCATATTTTTTAGTTTTTATTAAAGCATATAAGCATTTGGTACACTTTTAATTACACTAACAACAAATGGTGATGTTTATAAGAAGAGGATTAGGATAAAGAGCCAGCAAAAATTGAGTTGTTTGTTCATGTTAATTTTGAAATTTCTTTTGTTCTGTTTAGTTTTCCTTTCATGCTGTTGTTGCTGTGTGGGAATAGTGTGAGAGATTGATTAATGTAGTTGGACCTGTGTCATTATTAAATTATTAGGAACTTGATTAATGTAACTAATTTGTAACTGTATTTGTGTCATTATTAAATTATTAGGAACTTGATTAATGTAACTAATTTGTAACTGTAGCTGTGTCATTATTAAAAACAAGAAATAATTGGTGAAAGTATAAGTGGTCAGAAAATGAGATTGGTCAAATTTGTATGTGTGTTTGTTTTGGTAACATTGGAATATTTTGCTTAGATATGTTTGTTAAATTCGGTTTATATTTTCACAGGCACATCCAACCAAGTTCTATAGTCCTGTACTCCTGACAAGCCCTTTCCTCTATTTCACCGGCTGGAGGGTATATTTGGTAGGGATAGAGCCACAAGAGTAGGTGCAGTTAGTGGCTTTGATGCGGAGGAACATGTTAATGAAGAGACTGAAGACACTGCAATTGGATTTGATGACTCTGAGATGTCTCCACAATCAGACATCGACAGAGGGCCATTCTGAAGCTGGTGCGAGTGGAGGAAGTACAAAGCGATATGGGAGGAAGAGAAAGCAAGCTGATGTTTTAGAGAGGATGGCTGACCATATCCAGCAATCTTCCGCTGACCAAAGGAAGAATGCCCAACTACTTGCTGATGCCATTGTTGGTGTGAACGAGAAGTTTAAGGTCGGTGAGAAGCTTACACAGCTTGGGTTCGATGATGAAGAGGTGGTGAAGGCAATTCTGAAATTTGCTGAGAGTCCGAATGTACATGCGCACTTCTAGGGCTTGTCAGATTCACAGAAGATTGTCCTTGTGCGTTCCATTATCTAAAGTTGACTGTTGATCGACACTTGTTATATAGATTTGGCTTAGGGTATTAAGTTTTTCACTATAGGGATAGCTTATTTTGTGAGATGGTTATATTTTAGATGGTTTAACATACAAACTTATATTTGGTATACATTTGGCAGTATATTTTGGTATTGCCTTTATCTTGGTCTGTATTGAATAGGTTTTGTTGGCTTAGTACAATATTTTTGGTATCCTAACTCCCATGGTCTGTATTTTTGGTGTCATAACTCCCATGGCCATCTAACTAACTTCTCAGAAATGATTTAACTAAACTAGATTAACTATTTCAACTATCACAACTAACTTCTGCAGAATCTTTAGCAATGGGTCTTTGATTCATTCTAAGTTGAGGTCTCCCAATATGGAGAAAACACTTGGTCTTATTACGATCTATAACCCAATTAATTGGACATAGTGCTGAGTAAGAAAGGGAAAGCAAAATAGTTGAATGCCAAAGCATGAATAGTAGATAAATTGAGAATACCTTCAAATTTTGAAAGAATATATACTAAGTTACAAATTGAGAAGAATGGCACATACCCATTCCTTTCAAAACATGCTATAAGGTAAATGCACTTGACATGAATCGTGTTTAAACCCAACCCATTTATGCTTAAATCTCTTTTGATCCCTTTCGAGTAAATTATTTAAATTAAATGACTCACATGTATTATCACAACATAAAACAACTTTCTTCAGTAATAAAATATATCATACTTGCGAATTTGACTAAAAATAAGTGTATACACATACTGAAACATGTACTCATTTATATTTAAAAAAATTTACACAATTTGTCGCTTGCCTGTTTCAATTCAAAGGTCAAACTACAACTTAAATTGCTGAGTTATCACATCTTTACATTTGAACATCTTACAATTACAATAGTTGCACAGTAATTTACATGAAAAAACATTTGAACAGGGTGACTTGATCTAGTAACTCCATTCAATCTGATTTGATACAAAGGTGAAGCCATCAGTACCCTCGTCTTCAGCAATAGAGTATTAAACGTGGATGCCACCAATTTTTCCCTCTTCAAGGAACAATGTGGATGTTCCAAGATAATACACATATATGGGATATGCAACTGCTTGAGCACAGTATTACTAACACTATAAAATGGATTAGAAATTATGCTTCATATGAAGTATCTTCAAGCAATGGCCTCCTTTGCTCTCTTCTTATTGAAGATTGATCATCAGCAGGTTCGTTGAAAAGATCAACGCTTCTCAAAATGACCCCTGTAGCATTAATTACCATTAACCATAGTCAAGCAAATACTTAGAACATTCTTCAAGCAATTAGTAGCAGTATCCATGATGATGTCAATGGATATATTTTTATTATTTGGTGGAATTAGGAGGGTGGTGTGGTTAACAATAACCAAAACAACTTGCACCTTTGATCTCTATAGCGATAGCATGCACATCAAATTTAGGAGAACAAATTTAACACCTCAGGTCAAGTAATAAAGAGTAACTGCAACTTGGTAACTTCTTTTTTTTAATGATTTATGGTTCCCCAAATGGAAATGAGGGATTCACAAATCAGAAATGAGAGATTCACAAATCAAAAAATCAGGGAATCAAAAATGCTATACGAAATTATCAATTTTGAACTTCACAAAATTAACAAGTAAATAAGATAAATTGACAAAAGATACCATGTCCGCTGAGAGAGAAAGAACGGAGACCAGAGAAACAGCTCCGAGATGGTGGCGACGGTGGCGACGCAAACCACAGGCGCGCAACCGGCAGCAAAGTCACAAACCTTGGGAGCAACTAGCGCCACGAACGTGAACCGATGGAGATGCGCCGTCGTCGTTCGGACCCTTGGAGGTGCTACCATCGGTGGAGGATTCCTTCACCGAAAAGGAGAGGAGAAAGGGCAGATGAGAGGATAAAGGGGGTTAGGGTTGCTTGTTGAGAAAAATGAAAGTGGATTTGGGGGTTAGGGTTGTTAATTAAAATTACGGGCATTTTTGTAATTTTAAATTTTTAGTCTCTACTTTTATTTCAAACCAAACATGATACTGAGACATAAATCAGTCTTGTACAATTCTACACTAAACACAATACTGAATTGGATTTCTGTCTCTGTCTCTTGGTCTCTGTCTCGCAAACAAACGCTACCTAAGGGATACAAACAAAAGCTAGGTATCGATTATTTTAAAGTATTCACTTCTATTGCTAGATTAGAGACTATTCATATGATTATTTCACTCTCGACTCAAAATAAATGGAAGATACATCAAATGGATGTTAAGTTTGCATTTCTAAATGGCACCTTAGAAGAAGAAGTGTATGTTGAGCAACCTGCAAGATATGAAGTTGAAAAAAGCTTTGTACGGGTTAAAGCAAGCACCAAGAGCGTAGTACAAGAAGATTGATTCTTATTTCACTCAGAATGGTTTCAAAAGATGTCCATTTGAGCATACGCTTTATATAAAGTTCGTTGAACCTGGGGATATCTTGATCGTGTGTCTTTATGTTGGTGATTTAATCTTTACTGGCAACAATTTGAAGATAATTACAGACTTTAGGGAGGCTATGATAAAGCACTTTCAAATGATGGATATGGGCTTGATGTGTTATTTCTTTGGCCTCAAAGTTCTTCAAAAGGATGATGGAATTTTCATTTCTCAGAGGAAATATGCAAATGATATTTTGAAAAAATTTCAAATAGAGCACTCAAAACCAGTTCCTACTCCGGTCGAAGAGAAGTTAAAGTTGCTAACAGAAGATAAAGGAAAAGCAGTAAATCGTACTTATAACAAAAGCTTGATTGGAAGTCTAAGATACTTAACTGCAACCAGACCAAATATTGTATTTGGAGTTGGATTACTTAGCAGATTTATGGAGGAGCCTTGCACTAATCATTTGCAAGCTGCAAAATGGATTTTTCGATATATCAAAGGTACTTTAAATGATGGTATCTGTTATGAAAATACTAATGAAGTGACTCTTGTCAGTTATACTGATAGTGATTGGGCTGGAGATATAGAAACAAGAAAAAGTACTTCAGGGTTTGTATTTCATCTTGGTTCTGGTGCGATTTCATGGTCTTTAAAGAAACAACCAGTAGTAGCACTCTCTACAGTAAAAGTAGAACATATAGCAGCAGCAAATTGTGCAACGCAAGCAGTTTGGCTAAGAAGAATTCTTGAGAAATTAAATGAGAAACAAAGTACTCCAACAACGTTAATTTGTGATAACAAGTCAGCTATTGCACTTTGCAAAAATATAATATTTCATG
This sequence comes from Arachis ipaensis, assembly GCF_000816755.2. Classification (NCBI taxonomy): domain Eukaryota; kingdom Viridiplantae; phylum Streptophyta; class Magnoliopsida; order Fabales; family Fabaceae; genus Arachis; species Arachis ipaensis. The sequence goes on along the minus strand of NC_029790.2, from coordinate 21,380,134 downwards.
AAAGATTGAAGCATATTGATATTCGATTTCATAAAATCAGAGAGTTGGTAAATGAGAAAGAAGTTGTGATCAAGTACTGTCCTACTAAAGAATAACTAGCAGATATATTTACAAAGCCGTTGAAGACCGAGCTATTTTAGAAGTTGAAGAAGATGCTTGGAATGATAAATTCTACAAGCTTGATTTAAGGAATGCAATGTTAGATAATTAAATCAAGAACATTCAAGAATAGTACAAATACAACATACTTGAACATTGAAGAAATTCAAAAACAAATTGAATTGGAATTTAAAACCAAGTTACACCATAAATTAGAAGGTGGTAGAAACTACAAGAATTACAAGTGATAAAACTAGAAGCTAGAAGAATCACAAGTCAAACTTTATCTCCTAGTCAAAATTGGAGGCTACAAATCAAGTTGAAAGAATCATGAATTGCATTGGAAGCTTCAAGATTGATAACTAAAGATTTGAAGCAAAATTGAATAAGGAATTTGACTAGTCAAAGTTTCTACTTGTTTCTTGAATTATAATAACTAGTGCTTAGTTGTTATAAGAATTATTATTTTATTATAAAGACTTGCCTATATAAAGACTTCATATGTATGTTATTAATTATCTCTCTATGAATCAAAATGCTTAGTGTTTGTTTCAAAATTCTTCATTATATTCTTATGATTGTTAGTAAATTTGAGTGATGAAAAATATAACAGCGTCATTTATGTAAGTGAGTAATCTTAGGACCAATAAAGTGTGGATATTTTACTTTCACCCATGTTATGCAAGGGAATACTAATCGTATTATACTACATGGTTATATAACAACTACTAAATTGAATGACTTAACATGTGCAATATCGTATACTTAATTAAGTCACAATTTAAAAAAACACAAAATTATCATGAAACATATCTACTAATAGAATGTCTAAAAGAGCACAAGTTTATTAAGTATTCTAACATATACAAGATACGGCTCATTATTTTTAATATGACTATAAAGTGTGTGTAACGCTGAGTTATAAAGGTATGCGGGGTTAATACACTGTTATGACGGCATTAAATTTTCGAAGTTAGGAGAAATAAATTGGACCGTCCAATTTTTTTGCGGCAAAAAAAGGAACACAAATCAGGCAGTCTGATTTGTGTATGCTAAAAATATTTTGAATCAACGTTTGTATAGTAATCAGATGGTTCGATTTCATGCATGCAATTTTTTAATTCGTATATAACTAAAATCGGACAGCCCGATTTTAGTTCTTTAAAATATTTAAACCGATTAAAATGCAGTCGGACCGTCCGAGTTCTGTGTTTATATATAACCCAATGTTGGCCGAACTCTCTATTTCTTCTTCGTCTCTTGATTCTCTCTTCTGAAACCCCATCTGGTTCTTTCTTCTTCTTCATTGTTTCAACAGCAACAATACTAAGATTAAGAGTGTTTGATGTGAATATATCATAATGGATGATAGAGTGATGTTAAAAGTATATTATCATGGATAGATTTTGTTACAAACAGTTGAAGGAGTGAAATTTGTGTGTGAAAATCCATTAGATATCATTATTCCATTCACATTGTCGTTTGAAGAATTAAAAGGTGTGATTTGTGAGAAAATGGATTCTCAAATATCTAGGAGAGTGTCGTGCATTTTGTACAGGTATCCTATATCTGTGTTTGGTGTGTTATTTCAATTTCAAACTAAATATGTAACCAATGAAGCGAGCATGCAAGATATGTTTTCAGTGTATATGAAAACTCGCTCATAGATATCATTCATCGAGCTATATGCTGAGTTCGAACAATCTGAAGCAGACCGAAATATTGAGTTGGATGATTATAATAGTGATAGCGAGGAGGAGTTTGAAAGTAACTATAAGGTCGTTGATCTGGGTGGAGACGAAGATCAAGCTAACGGCATTATGGAGGCAGATGTGGCGGAGGTGGCAAATGCACTAGTAAACCAGCATTCGTTTGTGGAGCCTACTTTCATGCGCTCGTTGGATTTGGAGGCTATGCATGCACTGAAATTTCCTCAATATATGAATGTAGGTATGTATTTTTGATACAATATATGATAGATTAATATTATAGATTGATTAGATAACATGACCAACATATGATCTGTGGAATATCAATTAATCATGTATATTTTTTTTTATTTAGTAAGTAGCATTTGATTAAGTATTTATTTTTATTTATTTATTAATTATTTATGTATATTTTATAATTTATTATATATTGTGGTTAATAATTTATTATTACTTATTTATATTTATATTTTGGATAAGGACACGAGTGGCCCTACACAATACTCGATACAAATACTCCAGACATGCTAAATCCTAACTAAATTGTATGATTCCACCGAAGTTACGGAGCAACGATAGAAATTTTCAGTGCACCGATGTCCCAGACTTATCTCCAAACAGAATGATCCGTTAAGACATTTATTTAAAAATTATTTATCAAAATACATATTTTGTGGTGTGAATGTAGCAGAGCTTCCTATTGTGGTGGATGGTGAATTCATCGTGGGAATGGAATTCAGTTCTAGAGAGGCAGTGATTAAGGCGATGAAAAATTATACAATCCGTCGAGGTGTAGATTATCGGGTGTACGAGTCGGAACCAATGACATTCTATGCTAAATGTACACAATACGACGCATGTTGTGATTGGCTGATCAGGGTTAGTAAAATGTGCAAGAAGTACTGCTGGGAGATAAGAAGCTACAATGGTAGTCACACTTGTACTAGAGCAATAAGTAGAGGGAGAGACATCTGAGACGTGACACTTTTTTCTTAGTAACTTGCGACAGCATGTGGTGACACGTGATGGTGTGGGCTTTATCTCCGATCGACATGAGTCCATCAACTCAGCTATTGCTCGTCGTAATGGAGCCTGGTTTCCTCCTAGAGCTTTCCACATGTTTTGTATCATCATATAAAGTCGAACTTCTTGAGAAAGTTCAAGGCTCCATACCTACAGAAGCTTATCATCAACATAGGTAAATTTGAATACAACAAAGTTTATTATTGTTACAGAATTTGTTATAATGCATGTTTTTACAAGGAGGCCTTTTGTTTATCATAGGATATTCGAGAACGGTTTGCGAGTACGAGATGCGTTATCAGCGATTACATGACCGGGGTGAGGTTTACCCTAAACAAAATACAGTGCAATCACTCTAATAAATTACTTTACCTGCACTAGGTGCTGGATCATCGCCGCGGTCTTCATCATCTTGACCATTTGAATCATCATCGCCATCCTCATCCTCGTCATCGTCATCCGCATCCGTATCCTCATACTCATCCGGATGGTCAACTAGGTAGTCATCAGCGTCATCATCAACTGCCTTATTACTCTCCTGAATTAGACTCATCAGAATACGTCGTGGGTTCTCGCTCTGTATGATCCCTCTCGTGGCACACTCCTACTCGAGTCAACAGACTGTCTACCTCCAGAATGTGATGAGGAAGTGCAGTTCCGAGTTCTCGAGTCCAAGGACCTCCTACCTGAAGCAATACCACTTGGGTGCGCCCTCTGGTCTGTGGGAATGTCACCGTAGTTACCTGAATATGAGTGACCTAGCACCAGAGCCATGAATCCAAGTAGTTGGCTAAACAAGGCTTGATCCCCTTATTCAAACTGTGAAACACCCCAATACTGTTAGTGTAATGGAACGGATGGTGTAAAATAATCCGCGAGCTGAGTCTGAAGAATATATTACTAAGGCTGTTGTGTTTGTGGATGTGAAACTGGGTGTGGCGGTGGCGGAGGTGACAGAGGCGGCTGTGGTTGCTGCTGTTGGTTCTCTTGATCATCCACTGGATTACCCTCCTGATTTTCTTGAAATGCGAGATCTGACAATTGCAAGCGAACACCATATGTACCACGATACCAGTTATGTAAATATCTAAAGGATAATGTAAAGGCACTAGGGGCGCAGCGAGAATGTGATTCGTCCATTGCATCACCCGAAAAGAGTACACATCGAACCAATCTTGATTCTTAGGTCCAGTCAGTACCTTGCCGTGTGCTACACTTAGATCCCGCTCTTGATGACGAACGCCCTGGCTCAATCCAAATTGTCTCTTCAACCTATCCGACGCATCCACTCAACGCATTCAAAAGATATCAACGACATCGTGGCACTCCAAATAACCAAGTGCTGACGGATACAAATAACCGAGTGGTGGTGGATGTCAGCCGGAATCATGCCTGCCTCAATGCGATCAACTGCATAAGCCTCCCAAACAAACTGAACAGATCGAAATTAACAGAGGATTACACACCAGATAATAATATGGCTAAACAAAAATATAAAATAATTGAATACAACATACTTTTCCTTCTTGCAGATCATCCAATGACCTCCTAAAGTAAGCAAGAGAATGATATTTGTAAGGCCGATTAGCACGATCCCAATTACGCCAGCTGACATCAAACAATCCGTTATATAAATGTTATCATAAAACTCAAAATTAAAATATGCTACACTTATTCAAAGTAGATGGTGATTAATTTTACCTGTTTGCAATCGGAAAGCCTCGAGGATTGTCGGAAATCGGCGAAAGAAATGGTAGACGGATCCAAGCCTATGTAAGCAGAAGGGTCAGTGGACCATCGATCTCCTTGCAGTCGAGACGAGTGGCCCTACACAATGCTCTATACAAGTGAGCCGGACATGCCGAACCCCAACTAAATTGTATGATCCCGCTGAAGTTACGGAGTAACGGCAGAAATTTTTAGTGCACCGCTGCCCCAGACTTGTCTCCAAATAGAATGGTCCCAAATAATAACATTATGTGGCACTTTATGTGCCTCAGAATCTGAATATCATTATCCAAGACTAAATGATCCTTCAGTCTCCGAAACCACGTCAACTTTATGAAGCTTCCTCTACAATCTGTCTTCCTAGGTGCAACACTAAAATGATGCAAGCATGCATTTGACCTCTAAGGCCTCATAACTACTCAGGGTCGGTCCTGTAACTGGAAGACCATTTATCAGAAGACCAGGAATTATTGCCACATCTTCCAATGTCACAGCACACTCACCAATTGAAAAATGAAACGTGTGAGTCTCGGGCCGCCATCTCTCAATCAGAGCATTAACCAATGCCGACTAACATTGGACTACTCCAATCTGAAAAATGTGATAAAAACCAATCTCCCGTAAATATTCCTTCGCAATTTAATTGTACGGACCCAATAGCAAATAATGATCACATATTAACATCCATGAACCCTACAAAACGTAGGCATATATCACATTAATCAAATATAACTATAATTAATTAATTAATAATATTTAACAATTTTTCATTCTCATTATCACATAAGCC
>NC_029790.2:21367353-21374617 GCF_000816755.2 Arachis ipaensis | reverse complement strand
CTCAGTAAATTACTTACATACTTCACTAATTATATTCAATACAATAAAATAAATATTAATTACACATCTATCTAGCTAACAAGATACACTAATTAATAATTAAATATCTAAACAAAACACTTATAATAACAATTAATTTAATCATTAATCAATCTTCAAAATTTATTTTATTATACTGTTCTTCTAACAATTAATAACTATTTGGATGATTAACATCTTTTATTCTTAATCTTTTTGGCATTATTGATTTTTGTTTACCCTCCTTACAGCAGTCTCTTGTTGAATTTTGGTTTTACAGTTTTAATGAAAGAAGAGAAGAGAAGAGAGGACGAATGTGGGGTTGGTTTGCTAAAGAATGAAGGGGGAACGAGATTGAAAAGGATAGGTGGGTAGGGTTTATTGGTTTTAAAAGTGGGTCCATGGACTGGGTTTCCTGCATGCGTGACGCGTGGCCGTTGGTGCACAAATCGGACGGTCCGATTTGTGTACCCTCGAACCCCGTAATCGGACCGTCCGATTACTCTCCCTGAAATCGGACCATTCAATTTTTTCATCGTAGCCACCACACCCTAGTGAAATACAACAAACCCTAATAACACAACTATACATTATGCTGGGCTCCATATCAAAATAAAAAAGTGTACAAGATACCGTATAAAATAATTTTTAGAGCATTATATACTTGACATAAAAAAAAAACTATCCATCTACTTTTACAAAATTTGCAAAAAAAAAATTTACTCTCGTAAAAAACTAGGTCCTTATATTAAAACACACAATGTCTTTTTATATCAATCTGAATCATAAATAGAAAGATGGATAAAACTTTAAAAATACAAACAACTCCTACTGCAATTCTATATGTGATTGTTCTCATACTCCAAAATTTGTGATAGAATGCATACCCTATTTATGTGAACCAATATAATATAGACATGTGGCATCATTAATCTCAGTTAATTAATAATTAAATAATTTTAAAAATTAAAATTTAATGTATTTCAAAAGTATATTAAATATTATTTGTGTACAAATACAAATACTTATATACCTTAATCATATATGATTAACTATGGTTAAGTATTTTTGTTTATTAAAACTAATACAAAATTTTTAAAAAAAACTCTTCCTTTTCTCATCAGGTTTCTCTTTCCAAAACACGAGTTATTGTCTGTTCTTCTAACTCAGAGCACTTCACCCTCAACCCTCAGATCTAAACCTCTCCCACCACCGCCATTCACCACCGCCGTTCACCACCACTCACCAACACCACCACATCCCTTCTATCTTTCACTCCTTCGTCTATCTCTATCTACATCACCGTCTATCCCGTCCTTAGCCTCCGTGACCCTGATTACAGCATCCCTTGTTTTTGCCTCCAACGGCAGTGTTGCTGCTGTCTTTCACGTCCTGAGTCTCCCTGACCCCTGTGTCCGCCGCCTCCGATCCACCAGCATAGCAGCGTCTCCATCACCGTCTCTGACGTCCACATGTGACCCCTATTCAACGGTAACATTAGGTTAGGTTTTCATCCTTCAAATTATTCTCTGATCACTCTCTGTTCAAACAATCAATTTTATTTTATTTTTGTTATTCGAGCTTGTTTCGATGCTTGCATGTTCAAACCATGAGTTTCATTTTGTTGATTCCTTCTAGTGATTACCAAATCAATTATTAGAATTGTCATTACATTTAATTTATGGATCAAACTTGCTGTCATGAATACAATATTTTAAGCTGTATGTCTACTATATAGATTGTTCTTTTAGATTAATGGTTGTTTTTCAATTTTATATTTAGTTCTACGCCTACTGTAACTTTGGCATGCCAGTGGATTATATCAGATCATTTAAATAGTTGTTAGTATTTTTTTTCGTCTAAAACTTTTAGAAATTTGGTAATTGGCTTGCTGGGATAAAATAGTTTGAGTTCTTGTTGAAGCTTGCATATGGGTATTAGATCTCGAAATCACCAAGAACAGCGTACATGAGATTAACCTGTGAAAGTAAATTTTTAAATTATAATTTATTATTCAGAATACATTTGTTTTAGCTTATTTTTTTTTTTTACACATTTTTTGTAAATTTTGTAGGTTTTTTAATTAATTATTTTGCCCATTTCAATTGTAAGTGAAAAGTTGATTAAGAAGGATGTGATATTGAAGAAATCCGGTTCAAGAAAGGGAGCAGACCTTGTGTTTTGTTTTATTAGTTGGCGATGTACTGTTTTACTGTGGCATTGACTATTTAGTTGATTGATCTTAGGATATTTGACATAGCCACCACATAGAATTTATGCTCTGAATCATGGTTGAATTCAGCTGAGTTATGTTTGAGGTTTCGAAATTTGACGTATCATGAAGCTGGGTTAAACCTTTTTCGTTTTTGTTTAGAGTTTCTGAATTTGATATATCATGAATTTGATTTTTTTTATATTAGTGTACTTCTTCTCTTTAGGTTTTCAAAACATGGCACAAATAGTTACTAAGAAAACCTTCCATTTTTTTTGTTGTTGTTGTAGTTTGTCTCTTTAAAACCAGAATATTGCAATCAAATAGTGACAAAATAAATTCACAAAATTAGAAGATTGAAAGCAGGAAGTTTTTGCATAAATCCTTTAATTTGTGATTGATATATATATAATGAATAATAAGATAAGGACTTATATTTCTATCTTTAGATCCACTCCTTCTCCTTCTAGTGAAGTTTAATTTATATATCTATAGAAATTGAAAAGTGCAAACTAAAAGTGTTGTTTGTATTTTTTCTCCTTTTTTAATTAACTTCTTTTTTTCACTCTTAGCTTATTCTTTTTATCTTTATTTTCTTGTTTTGAATTTTGTTGGTATAAATTGGAAGTCTTAGTAAAAGTGGGAAGTGACAGTTTATACTCAGTCATATCATCGGAGCACTTTCAAAATTGATCCATCGATATCAGTTCTTTCTAATTCTCTTTTTTAGTTATAATATATATTGAGGTTGATTATTACCTTTAAATTTCTTCTTGTTTTCCCACCTAATTATTGAGGCATGCATGTCGTAGCTCAAAAGCACTAACTTGAGCACTTTTTAGGTAACGGCAAAACACAAGCTATTGAGAGCACCGTATTAAGCATTCAACTACACTACTCTTTGTAGCTGCCACCATCTTAGAAATTGAACTACACTATAAGTAAATAATTTAACATGTTATCTCTTTGATTTTTTTGAAGATTTAATTATTAAGACTATTTAGTGATTGATTGATTGATTGATTAAGCTTCTTCGCATACTTTGTTAGATACGAATTGTTAGTTTTATGATTGCTTGAGATGTTTCTTTTGAGCATTAGTGTTTGACTTCTAGAAATCCTTTAGAATTAATAAGCTCTTGATGAGAAAAATCACTTATTGTTAGTCTAAACATTATTAATATTAGAAATGTGTAATTTTATATTTGATTTACTATTTTTTGTTTTGTTTATAGGCAAACCATGTTGAAGGGAAAAAAGAACTTAATTAAGGTCACAAATTTTGAAGAGCAAATGTTAGAGAGTAAAAGTCATGAACTTGTGGACATGATGATGATAAATTTACTTGCTACTTAGTTATTTCAACTCTCTTTTCTTATTGTATTTTTTGTAAAATTAGATGATATAGTTCGAGGTTGTTATAACTTAGACTAGTATTATGGTATTTTAAAAAGTGATGATGATATAATTAGAAGTAGTTATGACTTAGACTAGTATTATGATATTTTGCAATGATGATATAATGTGATTGTGAATCTAACATAATACTTTATAAATCAAATTTGATGGTATATGTTCAATTAGTTTCCTTTCGTAATTTGATTCAAATAGTTAAGGTTATTTATTGACACTAAATTTAAAAAATAGTTGGAACTAATTTCAATGCAATATGAGAAAATTATTGTAAATAAAGAATTATATAATTACAAAAAACCGTTGTTAAAAATTATAAAAGGCAATGGTGTTAAAACCGTTGCCAAAGGCAGCTACAAAATGGCAACGGTATTTAAACCGTTGCAAGAAACAACACCGAAGGCAACGCTTTTAAACCGTTGTCTTTGTGTATGACAAAACTACAACCGCTTAAATCTGTTGTCTATCCAGTTATGGTTTTAAACCTTTCCGTCATGGAAGACAATGGTTCTAAACCATTGTCTATCTAGTAACGATGCTAAACCATTGTTTAAAAATGGTTGTCAAAACCGTTATCTATGCCAGTTACTATGGCAACAGTTTTTTTGGTTACCGTTGCCTTAGGTAAAAAACTATTGCCTGAGAATTGGCAACGGCCGCATATACCACAGGTAAAAAACCGTTGCCTAAAGTTCTAGGAACGGTTTTTTTATCTATGGAAATGGTTTTCAACCGTTGTGAAAACCCTTATTTGTTGTGGTGATTATGATAAAAGAAGCTCGAAAATTAGAGAAGAATGGGCTGGATTTGAGAGAGAATGGGCGTGATTTTGAGAGAATATTCAGCGTTATAATGTCATGTTTATCAACAATTAACCACAGTTAGTTACTCATGGTTAAAAACACAGCAGAGAGGAGTGAAAGGCTGAGATAATCTCAGTCCAGAGGCTGGGGACGAGTTACTTGGGTAGCAAGTAAGAAGATTTGGGATCTCTAGGAGTTATTTGCGGAATACTAGTCAAAAATTCAATTCGGGGTAACCTTTACCGTGTGGTAAAATAATTAATGGTTAAAATTTATTCTTAAAGAGATAAATCTTGAATGGATGACTAATATAAATCTTGGGACACAATTATCTAGGTAAAAATTATTTTTACCACTAGTTCCGAGGTTTTCAATTACTAGAGTTTTTCTCGGCACGTGCAAAACTGTCACTAAAAGTATTTTTTCGACTCAAAAAGTCTCTTGGGAGAAAAATAAGCTAATGGTAAGCTAATATTTAACATTTATTAGTCAAATTTGACTTAGAGGAATTAATTACCCTCGTAAAGTCAAGTTTGACCTCATAAATCTCCTTTTTTTTAATTTTTGTTCTTTTAACCTTTGGGCCTGCCTCACTATTTCTTGTTGGGCCGTGCTTTTAGATTTTGCAAGTTAAATTTTAAAATAGTTAAAAGAGTCTATTTACCAAGAATCGAGTTCTTACAATTTGTGGTTACATTTTAATTATCTTTTTTTAGTTTAACTTCAATTTTTTTTTTTTTCAAAAGAAAGGACTAGCATTTTAAACCTGCTTTACTTTCGGGGCGGGCAATTGTTGGTCAGGTCTTGGTGAAGTAGAGTAGGGCAGGATACCCGCTTTGCTACCCCTACTTTCTTACTAGTGATGATTATAAAACAAGATGTGCTTTAACCTCCATTCATGTGAAACGAAGTCATTTCATTGAAGATTGAGCACCGATATAAAATTACACTGTTTTATTTTATTAAGAGTAATAAATTAATGTGTCAAATCAATGCACGCTTAACAAAAATGAGTTCCAAATCTAACACGAGTTACATTTATGAATTTGGGTCAATTAAAATCTCTTGCATACTCACTTCGTCGGTTATATATTTGGTTTGAAATTGAACGAATCCACTAAATACTGGGATGGGATATCTGTATAAAATACATGAAATCTTCCTTGACATCACAGAATCTATCTTCTCACAAATCACACCTTTGAGCTCTTCAAATGAGATTGTGAAGGGAATAACAACATCTAATGGATTCTCACAAATAAATTTTACTCCTTCAGATGTTTGTAACAAAATCTGACCAAAATAATACACTTTTAAAAGAACTCTATCATCCATTTCTCTCACAAATCTAAACAGAAACAGAACCCTCACTATCAATTTTTTTTACCTCATAACAAAGAAGAGAGAACTAGGAGTGGAAGAAAGCAGAAGAACAATATGAAGAAGAAGACGGTATCTGCTGCCTTGTTTATGAGTTACACATTTTTATATACATATATTTGCATAAATCGGATCCAGCGAGTTGTTCCAACTCATTCAAAAAAATTATATAATAATCAATTTGGACCATCCGAAGTGATTTTCCTATTATTAAAAAAAAATAACTTAATATACAACACGGATGATCCGATTTGTTTCGTCCAAAATTCGAAATTTCCCTCCTTGCAAATCCGACCGTCCGATTTACCTAGTGGCGGAACTTGAAACAAAATTTGGAGGGGCCAGATAGAAGATAATTGTCAAGATATTTTTGATATGAACTCCATTTAAGATAAGCTCGTCTAATCTCATCTCTCTGGTTTGGGTGATATTGCCAAATTTAAAGCCGTTTTCCAGGGTCTCGTTCCAAAAAATTAAGGTCAAACTCATCAGATATAACTTTTTGAACTTTTAAAGGTTGTATCTCATTTTTTTCGTGATTCATTAAAGTAGAAGAACTATCTACAGGTGTTGATATTGTAAAAGTTATATGTTCTCCTTCTTAAATATTAGCCTTTCTTTTAAAAAATGCATCAATTCTTTGATTTTTCATTATTATTTTATATAAAATTTGAATATATATCCTGTAAAATATGTAAAGAAGAAGTTAGAAGGACAAATATTTTATTTTTTATCATATAAAAATTAAATTAAATAAACAATAAAATATAAAATAATATTAAATTAAATAAATAAAAAATATCTAATTTTTTATATTTAAACTTAAAGATAGAGAAAGTATTGTTTATTAAATTTATTGGATACGTTAAGTCATAGTAAAGTATTTAAGTCAATTAAACTACCTTTTATCTTTTAAAAAAGTACTACTAATTTTTTTATAAAAAGTTTGGGGGTTATGACCCCCTCTTGTCTAAACTAAGCTCCACCCCTAAATTTACCCATTATATTTTCTTGCAACCACAACTCATATGGTCCGAATTATTCACATAACAAATCAAAAAAAGCTGGCTCACATATTTATCTAGCACCTCAATACCCTCATAACACAGCACATCACACTTATGGCTTCCATAACCAAAAAAATGAGCCCCAAATACCACATACTTATAACGCGTTTTAAAATCCTTCTTGTGCAATAAAAAATCCCCCTCGTCTTTTATTTATGTGAACCGGGCAAGAAATGACTTGCTGTGTCTCGCCATAACCTAAACAACGCGAACATGAAAGATGAAACACGTTTGTTGAATAGGACCAACGCCGTCGTATGGTGGCACTCGTAAATCTGCAGTGGAGCAAGGGCATAATAGTAAACACAGCAAAATACTAGTCTCCCCCATTTCTCAAAAAGAATATATTAATAAATAAACTTCCCACTTCCT
>NC_029790.2:21351254-21367329 GCF_000816755.2 Arachis ipaensis | reverse complement strand
CCCTGAGATATTAATTGAGAAGGAAAAAGGGAGAAAAGAAAAGAAAAGCCTTCATTTTTGTCAAAGTATTCGTTCAACCAAAGGAAAAGCCATTGTTGTGAGCTCTGACCTGACCTGTGCTTCGTTCTAACAAAGTTTGAGCTTTTTGTCCTTCAAAATAATCTGATCGGCCAGTGAGATGTGTGGAGGTGCTATTATCTCCGACTTCATTCCGGCGGCGGCGGCGGTGACAGCTAGGTCTCGCCGGCTCACCGCGGAGTACCTGTGGCCTGACCTGAAGAAAGGCAGCTCAGGGAAGCGCGTGCCGAAGGCAGCGGTGATCGACCTCGACGATGATTTCGAGGCCGATTTCAGGGAATTCAAGGACGACTCCGACATCGACATTGACGACGATGAGGATGATGCCAAGCCCTTTGCTTTCGCCGCCGCCAAAGCTCCCAAGTCCATATCCCGTGGTGGTATCTCTCTCTAGATCTCTTTTCATAATTTTATCACTCTTCACTGATTTTGACTGATATTTTTTTCTTTGTTTTTTTTTTTCAATAACTTATTATTCTATTGAATTCATATTATTTTTAAAATTTCTGTCTAATAATTTTCTGATCTGTGTTCTTTTTTTTTTTTTAATTTCTGTGAAGTTGATAATTAGCGCCGGATTTATCTAGTTTTAGATCTGCGAGACAGATTTAGGGTTTTAACTTTAACTGATCTTGTGTTGTTTTCTGGAATAATCTCTTTATGGGTTTATAAAAATTGTGCGCACTAATTTTTCTGCTTTTCTGGTTGTTTTGACCATCATTTATACAAGAATCCGGGCTTTTTTCAACTGATTTTGAGTTTGGGGCTAACTTTATGAATCCTGTGGGAATGATTATTTTTGGTTGTATTGGTGTACAAATGATGCTCAATTTCATGATGCTATCCATCATAGCCTTTTTGCTTATGTAGTTATGTTGCTGATTTCCTTGTAACCCAGTGTCAACTTCTAGTTTAATGTCCTCAAATGGTTTCTGGGAATCATTAAGAAAATGATCATTTGGTTGTGTGTAATTATATAATTCTTTTACCTGTTTCTGAGTGTTGATTATCCTTAACCGACCCTTTTTATACTGATGGACCTCCAGCTGGAAAATCTGTGGCGGTCAAAGCACAATCTGAGAAGTCTGCAAAGAGAAAGAGGAAGAATCAGTATAGGGGAATCCGTCAGCGTCCTTGGGGGAAATGGGCAGCTGAGATCCGTGATCCAAGAAAGGGTGTTCGTGTCTGGCTAGGAACCTTCAGCACTGCTGAAGAGGCTGCCAGAGCTTATGATGCTGAAGCACGGAGGATTCGTGGCAAGAAAGCCAAGGTGAATTTCCCTGAAGAGGCACCACGCACTCCTCCGAAACGTGCCAGGCCAAATCTGAATGCTGTTCAGCCCAATCTGAGTCATAAATTCAGTGTTGGTAACAATATGGAGAACTATGGTCCTCTGGATGGGTTTGAACAGAAACCACTGGTTAACCAGACTGCTAACATGGACTCCATTCCTGAGGGTGGAAATGGTTTCACATCCCTTACCTCACCTGATGATGTGACCCTTTACTTCAGCTCGGATCAGGGGAGTAATACATTTGATTATTCAGATCTTCGCTGGGGTGAACAGGCCCCAAAGACTCCCGAGATCTCATCCATGCTTTCTGCTGCTCTGGAAGGGGAATCTCCTTTTGAGCAAGATGCTAACCAACAGAAAAATCTGCAGTCTATCTCACAGGATGTGGTACCTGTGAAAGATGATTCTTCAAAGACACTGTCTGAGGAGCTTGTGGATATTGAATCCGATTTGAAATTCTTTCAGATGCCTTTTCTTGAAGGGAGCTGGGATGATACTTCATTGGAATCTTTGCTAGCTGGAGACACCACTCAGAATGGTGAAAACCTGATGAACCTGTGGAGCTTTGATGACATTCCTTCCATGTCTGGTGGTGTGTTCTGAGCAGCTATTGGTCTCTCTGTTTTTGTAAATAAAGCTACAAGTTAGTAATTTTCATTTTCTTTCCGCAATTGTTGTTTTATTTTCGTTGCTATGTGCATCCCTGAATGCGTCTAAAAAATGAACAAGATGTTATTAGACATTGTGTTGCTTTCAGGAATGATTGTCCTCTTTGTTGAAGATGGAGTTAAAGCAAGACTGAGCTTTAACCATGTGTGAAGGTCATTCTCTTGTAGCTAAAGAAGTATGAGACAATATATGGTCATATAGGCTACTTTCGCCTTGTCAAGGAACTTGCGTTTTTGGGGATTTTCAATTTGATGTTCATAAGGGTGATTGTGTATTATCTGTGTCACTGTCTTGACTTGACTTGACTTTTAATTGTTAACCTATTGTTTTTTCAATTTTCCTTTTCCCTTTTGATTTGGGTTGGTTTTGGATTTGATCCATGTGGTATTTCTGGCTGTATGGATCTGTAACTTGTAACAATTCTTATCCGAGTCAGTTAAATAAATCATTGAAGAGGATATTAGTTCCTTTTCTTTGTCTGCCAATATCTAGAGGGAGTTCTCTATCTGGGCTGATAGATTTCGTTAGCTGCTGCTTGTGTGAATGGTGACACTGCACATGTTTTGGCCAACAATATGAACGAATAAAAACCATTACCACTAGCAGGTAGCAGCACATGAGGAGCTCTCTTCTTGTGATGGTTGCCTGTGTTGGATCATCAGTCAGTATTTTAACAAAAGCTCAGTTCGTCGATCACAAGCTTTTACTTTATGAAATTAATTAAGGATTTTTCCAAGAATATTACCAGTGGATTCTTTTTTTAATAGAAATTACACATTAAATATTAGTATTTTATTTTTTTTATGCATCTAATTCTAATGTAGTGGAAAGTGTAACTTCTTTCTTTTACCACTTTTAACTAATATCCTCAAATCAGTGCATCTTTCTTTGAATTTTCATCCATATCTTAACCTTATCTATATAATTCGATACGTGTTATGGGCTTATGGCTTAAAAGAAAAAATCTATTTGTATCATTCGTATGCTACATATCTATTTCTTTCGAGGATTTATCTAATATTGTGTTTTTAGAGCCTGTGAAATGTTATAAATTGAGAAAGGTTTTATAAAGAAACACATTTTAATTTTGAATATTGTTCCGAGGGTTACCTGAAGGGTTGTCTTTGGCTTGTAAGTGAGGTCCAAATCTTCAATGGAGTGAGTTTCGACTTGTCCTATATCCTGTACCTGTCGTCCGAGTTGTTTGTGAGAAGGTAGGGGATGGTACCTGCAAAGCATTCTAATGTCTAAGTCAGCAAGGGTTTTAGCAGGTCTAAATGTATTGGAATTTGAATGTACCTGAGTGTGTCAGGGTATTTATAGGAGAAGAGCCAATAACCACTGCTGAAGTAGTTCCACTTTTTATGGTGGATAACCGCTCATTTATTTTAGGGTTGTTGAGATCTCTCTTCTAGAAGTAGGTGAGAGATTCGGGAAAGTAGTTACTTTCGTGGGTAAGCATGAGCTGTCCGTTTTTGTCGAATCCGACCTCTATAGGAGATTAGGAGATCGGGTGAGTGTTAGAGGTCATCCTTGTAGTTCGGTCTTTCAACCTTATTGGACTTGGCTTATGTTTTGGGCCAGGGTATGAACAGTGTCTCTACTTGAGTCTGGCTTCTTCGCTGCGAGTTGGATTCAAGTATAGAGTGAGTCGGAGATGTTCAGGTTGGTATCTTCCTTCAAGTCAAAAAACCGACGTGATTTCGAAGTAAAAACCGACGTGATTTCGGGTTGCCAACCGTCGCGTCCGTTGGCTTTTTGCATTAACACGTGGGGGGCAGTTACATTGGTAACGGCACACTCTTTAAATGAGTAGCGTTTTTTACAGTTTTGCCCCTAGTGCCTTATAAATACTCCCCCCCTTTTTTCTCTTTCTTCTTTTTCGTCTTCCTCTATGAACTTTCTTCTCTCTTTCGTGCTTTCTTTGTCTTCCTCCAGCCCTTTCGTTTTCCAGCATTTGGTGCCTCAAGACGTTCGCTTCTCCTCTGTTGAAAACTCTCCTCCCTTCGTTATTTCCCAAAGAAAGGTTAGTTTCTTACTGCTATACTTTTATAGTGTTTTCACTATTTTTGTGATCTCTGCTTGATGGACTAGGTGTTTGTTGAGAGATTCTATATAGTTTTTATGTATCTTTATTTTTGTTTCAGTGTTTTATGTATTAGAGACCTTCGCTTTTCCTTCAAAAGATTATTTCTTTGTGGCTATGGGTTGCTCTTTTAAAGAAACTACCTCTGTTTCGAACTTGTTTGTAATGATTCTTTTTCTTTTTGTGTAATGTAGGTATACCATCCTATATGTCTCGTCCTTCTGTTTCCAAAATATCTTTGAGGGTTCCTGAGGATTTGTTGAGATGAGTAGATGTCTCAGTTCTTTGCGAAATTCCTTTAGTAGATAGTGTTTTTGTGGATGCGTTTCAAAAGCACCATAGGTTCTGTAGTTCTGGGGAGGACGAGGTGAAGTACGAGTTAGTTGCCCCTGACCTAGAGGACCGAGTCTGCTTTGACAGAGTTGTAGATTCTAAGTCCTCTTTCATTTTTATGTATGATTGTCTTTTCACCCGACTTGGGGTGACGTTTCCTTTTTCTGATTTTGAAACCGAAGTCCTTTTTTACTATAGAGTTGCTCCTTCCTAATTGCACCCAAATTCTTGGAGTTTCATGAAAATCTGCCAGCTTATCAGTCGCGAGCTTGGTTTTCCGATTTTTTTACAGATATTTTTCTTTCTGTTTCATCTTACCAAGCCTTTCAGCGCTACTTCTAATAAAAATAAGTAACAATGGGTTTCCTTCCGAGTCATTCAAGGTCGGAAAGTCTTTTCTATTTTTGACGAATCCTTCCATGATTTTAAGAATTTCTTTTTCAAAGTCCGAGCCGTAGAGGGTCACCATCCCTTGTTTCTAAACGAGAATAATGAGCCTCGCTTCCCACTATACTGGATAGAGGCAGCCTCTGTTGAAAAATATAATTTGGTGGATTTGGATGAAGTCGAAGAGGCTGTAGTCGAATTCTTCCGAGAGACTTGGGGATGGGCTCCAAACCTCGACACCAAAAAAATTCATCTCGGGACCCCGAGCTATGTCCGTACCGAGCTAAGTAGACTCCCCTTTTTTTAATTTTGTAGGTAATTATTTGTTTCTCCAACTTGTTTATTGATCTCCTTTCATTTCTTTTTGTAGAAAAAATGAAAAGTGGGTCTAAAGCATACCAGAAGATCCAGGAGGCAAAGAGAAACGCCCGTGCCCGAGCCACTCAACTGCAGGAGAGTAGCAAGTCAAATACATCCTCTCCGACTAAGTCTAATTCAGGGACGTCCTCAGAACAAGTCGGTAAACCCTCCTCTTCCTCCTCCTCTTTCACCTCCTTCTTTAGTTCTTACTCCTCTAGTCCCTCCCTTCTCGGAGCCGACCTCTAAAAAGAGGAACACTTCAGAATCCAGCGTCCTTAGTATTGATGACGCTGGATTTGATGGGGTGAAATTTTGCGAGAGGCACATTCTTCCCATAGTTTTATTGCTATGGATGATGCTGGAGTATGCTCTATCCTCCTTAAAGAGTTTGAGAAGGCTCCTCTAAATGCTACTCAGCATTCCTTGGAGGCCTTTCGGGATGAGGTGGCAACTCTTAGGGAGGCTGAGAAAGGGATGGAAGAGGAGAAAATAAGTTTGGAGGCCGAGCTCTTCAAAGCTCGGGATAGGGAGAGGGAGTCTGCTGCTTCCTATGCTTTGGCTGAGGGGTTACTAAAGAAGGCTCAAGAGAATCATACTAGGGTCTTCAGGGAGAATCTGGAGCTAAAGAGGCAAATGGAGCAGCTCAGGGGGAGTTATATAGATTTGGAGGAGTCGATTGCTGAAAGGGACAGAGGAGGTGTTTGAAGCGTTGAAGAATCAGGTTCGGGTTCTTGCTCCCGACCTTGACTTGTCTCCCCTTCACTCTGACAAAATTGTGGTTGAGGGGGAGATCGTCTTTCTTCCCCAGCCTCTTACTGACTCAGAGCTGAAAACTACTGGGCAATGTTGGGTTGAATCTCCTCCTCGAGAAGTTGCCACCTCCTCGGAAGTCCCTCCGAGTTCTTTGAGTCAGCCTGAGGTTGTGCCCTCTGAAGAGATTCTTCCGACCCCTCCGACTTCTGCTGCTGATCCAACCTCCTCTCCGGCTGATGACCAGAATCCTCTTATTGGCCGTTTAATATTTTTATTAAGGTCTTACTTGTGGGACCTTTTTTATGAACACTTTTATGTATATTTTGAATATTTCTTTGGTATGCTTGCTGTTGACTTTGATCCTTTTGGAAAGGATTTTTTAACAACTGTTATTTCGTTTATTTATCCTTTTTAATAGGATTTATCCTTTGCTCTTAAGTGGTTGTGGTTAATTTTGAAAGGTTTTTGAATTTCCCTTCAAAGATTTATTACGTTGGTCTTGATCGTACAGCGGTTATGGAGTTGATGAGGCTCTTTAATAGTATTTGATGGGGCTCTTTTGAGGCTCCTTAGCATTTTATCCTTTCTTTTTAGGATTTAATTAGGCTCGTCTTCGTAACATGGCTCATTTGTTACTGTTTATGAGGCTTTGACGTAACCCTTCATTAAGTATCTTGTATTTCTCAAGGTTTTTCTCTTCTGTTAGGCTCTTTGAGAGGCTTTCGTGAAAGCTTTTGGAAGCCCTTATCTTGGATTTTTCAAGGATTTTCCTTTTCCATTACTTATTGTGAGCGCTCAACTTAATTTTATTATTGAGTTGTTTTCATAAGTTAGGATATTTTTGCGATGCATTTTGTTTTGCTCGGGCGCTTACCAACTTATAAGTCGTTTACGTTCGAGTTTCATATGATTGTCTTTTATACCCTCTTTACACCGACTTGTAACTCGTCGCTTCATCTTGCCGACCACATAAGTCGGACAACGGATTTTCGCGTTTTTCAAGTTTAAGTCAATGCGTGTCGTAGAAATAATAATGGAATTGAAAAAGGAAATATTGTTTTATTAAAAAACCTATGTTACAAGAAATGCTTTTGCTACCAAGGGAGTTGAATTCTTGCCCCTAGCCTCCGCTTGATACCTCATTAAAACCCCCCTTCAAGAAAATCCTTCTCGGGAAAAAACCATGAAGTCGGGAAAAAGAGTACATCAGGGAATGGAATACGCTTCTAGCTATAATATCTCTTTAAGTTGCAAGCATGCCACGACCTGGGAAGCTCGGCTCCACTCAAGTCGGATACCTTGTAGTAACATTTTTCCAAGACTTCAGTTACCTTGAAAGGTCCTTTCCAGTTTGCGGCAAGCTTCCCTTCGCCTGACTTGTTTACTCCGATGTCATTTCGTATCAAGACTAAGTCGTTTGTGGTGAAGCTTCTTCGAATGAATTTTTTATTGTATCTACTTGCCATCCTTTGCTTTAACGCGGCTTTTCTTATCCGTGCTTGTTCTCGGACTTCTGGAAGCAGTTTGAGTTCTTCTTTTTGGGCTTGGGTGTTGCCGACTTCATCATAAAAACTCACCATTGGATTTTTATCATTGATCTCTACTGGGATCATGGCTTCTATTACATATGCAAGTCGGAAGGGTGTTTCTCTAGTTGTGGAGTGAGGTGTTGTTCTATAAACCCATAGGACTTGAGGGAGCTCTTCAACCCAAGCTCCCTTCGTATCCTGCAACCTCTTTTTTAACCCTGCCAATATAACTTTTTTGCCAGCTTCAGCCTGCCTATTAGCTTGAGGATACTCTACTGATGTAAATTGATGCTTAATCTTCATACTGGCTACCAAATTTCTGAATGTTGTGTTGGTAAACTGTGTACTATTATTTGTGGTAATGGAGTGAGGGACTCCAAATCGTGTAATAATATTCTTGTACAGGAATCTCCGACTTCTTTGAGCTGTGATAGTGGCCAATGGCTCTGCTTCTATCTACTTGGTGAAGTAATCCACTCCCACAATCAAGTATTTGACCTGTCCAGGAGTTTGGAGAAAGGGTCCGAGTAGGTCCAATTCTCATTTCACGAAAGGCCAAGGAGATGTTACACTAATGAGCTCTTCGGGGGAGCAGTGTGAAAGTTCGCATACATCTGACAGGGTTGACACTTTTTAACAAAGTTGGTGGCGTCCTTTTGTAAGGTCGTCCAAAAGAACCTAGCTCGGATCACCTTCCTGGCTAAAGACCTTGCTCCGAGGTGATTCCTACAAATGCTATTGTGCACTTCTTCCAGGACTTCCTCTATCTTAGAGGTAGGAACACACTTTAATAATGGTGTAGATACCCCTCTTTTATAAAGGACGTTTTGTACCAAAGTGTAGTTCTGTGCTTCCCTCTGAAGTTTCTTGGCTTCTTTCTGTTTCTCGGGAAGAATGTCAAATTTCAGGTATTCAACTAAAGGGGTCATCCATCCGAGGTTTAAGCCCGAAACAGGTAGAACGTCCAATTTGTTACCCGTCTTCGTAACTGAGGGCTCCTGAAGAGTCTCTTGTATCAAACTTCTGTTATTTCCTCTAGGCTTGATACTTGCTCACTTGGAGAGGGCATCGGCTCTGCTGTTGAGTTTCTGAGTTATGTGCCTGACCTCGGTCTAAAGAAATTGCCTAAGATGCTCAAGTGTTTTTTCTAAGTACCTTTTCATATTAGAATCCTTTTCCTGGTATTCTCCATTAATTTGAGAAGTTACTACTTGCGAGTCATTGAAGACTATTACCTTTGTCGCACCGATTTCTTTGGTGAGTTTCAAGCCTGCGATTAAGGCTTCATATTCGGCCTGGTTATTGGAAGCAGGGAATTCAAACTTCAGGGAGACCTCTATTTGAGTCCCCTCTTCACTCACTAAGATGATGCCAGCGCCGCTTTCAACTTTATTAGATGATCCATCTACATAAAGGCTCCAGGTCATAGAGGCTTCGCTGTTGTCGCTTGTGTATTCTACCGAGAAGTCGGTAAGGCATTGGGCTTTAATTGCTGTCCGAGTTTCGTATCTCAAGTCGAACTCAGATAGTTCTATAGCCTATTGAACCATTCAACCTGCAATGTCTGTTTTTTGAAGAATTTGATTCATGGGCTGGTTCATTCGGACTCGTATGGTGTGAGCTTGAAAATAAGGTCGGAGTCTCCTGGATGCCAGAATTAAGGCGTATGCAAATTTTTCTATTTTTTGATACCTCAACTCGGATCCTTGTAGGACTTTGCTGGTGAAATAAACTGGATGCTGTCCGACCTCATGTTCTCGAACTAGTACCGACGCTACTATTTTCTCAGCGACAGCTAGGTACATTACAAGGTCCTCTCCCGCTTTAGGCCGGGTAAGGACTAGTGGCTGACTTAAGAACTTTTTAAATTCTTGGAAAGCTTCTTCACACTCAGGGGTCCACTCAAATTGGCACCCTTTTCTTAGTAGAGAAAAAAGTGGCAAGGATCTCAAGGCTGATTCTGCCAGAAATATGGATAAAACTGCAAGTCATCCATTCAACTGTTGGACTTCTTTTATGCAGGTCGGACTCCTCATTTCTATGATTGCTTTACATTTGTTAGGGTTAGCCTCAATTTTTCTCTGTGTGAGCATAAATCCTAAACATTTTTCTGCCTCTACTGCAAATGTGCATTTTGCAGGATTTAATCTCATCACATGCCTTCTTATAGTATTGAAGACTTGGGAGAGGTCAGTCAGGAGGTTTGCCTCATCCTTGGTTTTTACCAACATATCGTCTACGTACACTTTCATTAAGCTTTCAAGGTGGGGTGCAAACATCTTGTTCATCAACCTTTGATATGTGGCACCTACATTTTTTAATCCAAATGGCATGAACACGTAACAGTAATTCACTCTGGGTGTGATGAAGGCTGTCTTTTCTTAATCCGACTTATACATCGGAATTTGATTGTATCCCGGATAGGCATCCATGAATGATAGATACTGGTATCTCGAGCTAGAGTCCACCAAAGCATTTATATTGGGAAGTAGGTAGGGGTCTTTTGGACATGCTTTGTTGAGGTCGGTGTAGTCAACACACATTCTCCACTTTCCGTTTTACTTTTTTACCAACACTACGTTCGCCAGTCATGTCGGATAGTTGACTTCCCTGATGAATCCGGCCTCTAACAAAGCTTGAACTTGCTCTTCGACCACTTGAGCTCATTCTAGTCCGAGCTTTCGTCTTCTTTGTTGGACAGGTCGAAACCCGGGATAGACCGCCAGCTTGTGTGTCATGAGTTCCAGGTCTATTTTGGGCATGTTGGCAGCCTTCTAAGCAAAGAGATCAGAATTCTCTTTTAGGAGTTTTATGAAATCGTTTTTTAGTTTCGTTCTCATATTGGCTCCTATGTTAGTGTCCTTTCCGACCTCTTCTGCAATCTGGACTAGCTCCGTCCTTTCTTCAGGCTGTGGATGTAGTTCTTCCTTCACTCGTACTCCTCCGAGTTCAATTGTATTGACTTCTTTGCCCTTGTTTCGTAAATTCAGGCTTTCATTGTAACATTTTCTCGTCAGCTTTTGGTCTCCCTTAACAGTGGTAATTCCCTCCTTTGTTCGAAACTTCATACAGAGGTGAGGAGTAGAGGCCACGACTCCCAACCGATTTAGAGTTGTTCTGTCGATTAGGGAATTGTTGGCTAAAGCTACATCCACAACAATGTAGTCCACACTTAGGGTTCTTGATCTCAGCCCTTTCCCAAAGGTGGTATGTAGGAAAATGAACCCTAAGAGTTTGATTGGAGTATCTCCTAGCCCGAAAAGAGTATCCGGGTAGGATTTCAGCTCTTTTTCTTCTAGCCCTAACTTGTCGAATGCCGGCTTGAAAAGTATGTCTGATGAGCTTTCTTGATCTACCAAGGTTCTGTGCAAGTGAGCATTGGCAAGGATCATGGTGATTACTATCGGGTCGTCGTGCCCGGGTACAATATCCTGTCCGTCTTCTCTAGTGAAGGAGATTGTCAGGAGGTCGGGTCCATCATTCCCGACTTGGTAGACTTCTTTTAAATGCCTCTTCCGAGATGACTTGGTCAGTCCTCCTCGGGCAAATTCTTCTACTATCATGTGGATATGTCGTTCCGAGGTCTGTCGGGGTTGACCTCTTCGTCCAGTATCTTCATCGTCTCTTTTCTTTTTTCTTGATTGTCCGATCTTTTTATGAGATATCTATCCAACCGACCTTTCCTAGCCAGTTTTTCTATCACAGTTTTTCTATCTCCGACCTCTTGTTTGACTTCGAGTAGGCTGGGTGCATGCTTAACCTTATCTTTCTGAATTGAAAATTGTGTAAGAAACTTGCGCGTAAGGTCGTCGAAGCTGGTAACCGACCTAGGGGATAGGCTATCAAACCACTTCATGGCTGCTTTGGTCAAGGTCCTCGGGAAGGCCTTGTAGCGAGTCACATCTGAGGCGTCGGCCAAGTACATCCGACTTTTGAAATTGCTGAGGTGATGCTTCAGGTCAGTTGTCCCGTCGTATAGATTCATGTCAGGGCTCTTATATCTTCCCGAGCTGTGCGGGAATCCTTGCTTCGAAGGTTAGATTCCAGCTTTGAGAGCTTCTCCTCCAGTTCTCTTCGCCGTCTGATCTCGTTCCTTAGGCTCCTCTCTGCTTCACGTTGTCTCTATAATTCCTACTCCAATTGCTCAAGTCGACCCTGATATCCATGTAGCAATCCTATGATGTCAGCGCTATGATGTTGTTCTTCCCCTTCAGGGAGACGAACCTCGGAGGGGATTCTCCTTTGGTATTGGTCGCCAGAAGGACCTTCACCATGTGGTTCCTACGTTCTTGGAGGAGGTATTGCTAGTGCTTGGTTGTTGTGGACCATGTCTTGGTATTCTTGATTTGGCTCAGACATTGTACATCCGTCTTCATACTGATCGTCCGCCATGTAGTGCTAAATCCCAGGTCCCTGGCAACGGTGCCAATGTTTCGAGGGTTACCTGAAACTGGGTTGCCTTTGGGCTTGTAAGTGAGGCCCGAATCTTCAATGGAGTGAGTTTCGACTTATCCCACGTCCTGTACCCATCGTCCGAGTTGTTTGTGAGAAGGTGGGGGTGGTACCTGCAAAGCACTCTAATGCCTAAGTCAGCAAGGGTTTTAGCAGGTTTAAGTGTATTGAAACTTGAATGTACCTCAATGTGTCAGGGTATTTATAGAAAATGAGCCAATAACCACCGCTGAAGTAGTTTCACTTCTTATCGTGGATAACCGCCCTTTCATCTTAGGGTTGTTGAGATCTCTCTTCTAGATGTGGGTGAGAGATTCGGGAAAGTAGTTACTTTCGTGGGTAAGCATGAGCTGTCCGTTTTCGTCGAATCTGACCTCTATAGGAGGTCGGATGAATGTTAGAGGCCATCCTTATAGTTGGGCCTTTCAACCTTATTGGGCTTGACTTATGTTTTGAGATAGGGTATGAACAAATATATATGCTATGTATTTATTAAAATAATACATTAAAATTTTTTACTACTAATAACTACTTTAAATCCTTCTTTAAAAAAAAAATAGATTTAGGTCTTTAGGATGTTACATGTTTCATATTTGAAAAATTCTCTGGTGCTGAGACATAGATTTTTCTGCATATGCCGATGAAACGTGTCACGCTAGAATGCGCTGTTGATGAGTGAACCGCTGCCCGGTAGCTGGAGCATGTACTTGGAGCGTTCTGATTGGGGTCCCGCGCTTCAGAAGAGATGTGACTTATGTTTGGTTAAAACATTCCATTAAGTAATACTAATAAATTTATGTTAACAAAGTAATTGTAATATTTATTTATAGCAATATGGACCTGGACACCAATATGACTAACTGGGCCATGGAAAGGAGGTTGGGCTAGGTAAAATATTTTTGTCTGTTTTGCATGAAGAAAAGATATGAATGAAATTGTTGAGAAAACTTGTTAAGAAGACTAGGCCTAGGCCTGAACATGGGAAAAATAACTCCAGACAAAAAATAAGGTTTACATAGTGTGAAGTAAGAAGTTAAGTTGAGTTTGCTAACCGATGCAGTTGGGACATTACGGCCCAGGATAATGAATACGTTTTGCATGAGGAATAGAGGAGAAATTAGGTTGCTGTTAGGGTACTCCCTTAGTGTCTGAAAATTTAAAACTCCATGAGATGTAAATTTAAAACGGAAATCTAAATAAAAATTTATTTTTAGTCTTTTTATTTACTTATTTAAAATAACGTAATTGTCTTATATTATGCACCGTTGTTTCTTGTTTTTCTGTCTTACTCATTTAACCAGTCATTATACATCACCTGATCTCTATTCAATGTTAATGGTAGGAATCGGCTCGACCAAAAAATTGGTGAAGTAGATTTCTAATCGATGCGATTCAATTTTTTATCCGGTTAAGAATAATATCCAGTCAAAATTAAAAATCGTTCAAAATTAGTAAAAATCGGTTCAAGCGAACTGTTGAAGATAGAGTTCTAAAATTTATTAACTTGTGGTTCAAACGTAAAACTTCTTTGTGCCCAAATGCTCTCGTTGCCACTGAACTATATCGTTCCTTATTATTTTAAATGCTAATGATTAATTATATAGTAAAAACGCATAATAATTCTTTTTAAATAGTATTTTAATTATGAAAAGATACTAAAATTTTATATACTTATTCATTAATAACCAGATTATAAATTGTTGATTAAAATCAATTGAAATTTGAGTTTGTTTAAAATATTAGTGAAAAAAATATCTATTCACGACATAAGCTAAATTTTTCTTAATTCTATTGGATTATTACCTTTTACGCTAGTAAAAATTGCTATGTCTAAAAATAGATATCAAACAAATATAACCGGACTAATACAATAATAGTAGAACATTTTTAAAGACATATTTTATTTTCCTGTAATAAGGTGGTCATCGCCATCAATAGCACTTTAATCCAAATTCGTTGTCAGCAATATTAGACCTGCATATCAACAAAGAATACTTAGTAGGATTTATAATTTAGGTTTTGGAAATAGAGTTTACAATATAGGATAATTAGTGAAATAAAATATGGAATGATACATATTTAACAGTTTTCTTTTTTAAATAGTTATGTAAACTTATACAATGTGTTAATTATCTTTTTTTCCCAACCTTTGTCGCCTCCAGACTCCAGAGTGAAAGGGAAATAGAAACTCATTATTACTCCTAATACAATATCCAATGCTATTATTACAAGTAGTGTCTGTTTCCAGCCCATGCAATTATTAATCTTATTATTTTAGAATTCTCAATTTCTTTCGAGACCTAAAAATCTATATCATTGATACACTTCCAAAAATGGGCCGCAACTTCACACTAACAGGGTCCAATAACATAATTACACTTATGTTTTGAGAATTAATCTAATTTTATTATCCTACAATTGCTGTAACTTCTGTTTTTGGACAGAATTTGTCTCCTGATAGTTTCCAAGATCTTACATGCATTTTTTCACATTTTGCCAGTATTTTTTTTCACATGCTGAAAAAATCTTTCATAAGCACCATTGCACTTTTCTTCATATTTTGGTTATTCGATGTTACTACTTCAATTCAACTCGGACAAATTAACTCAAAACATTTAATCCAATGAACATATTTTAATTTTCAAAGAACATTGCAATTAAGTATTAACATTCCAAAAAATAAAATAATGAGTAAACAAGAAGTTGAGGAAGTTACAGAAAAGAAATTAAATACACTAAGAAAAAGAAAAATGCATCCATGATTGATTAGACTTAGTTCTAATTGATTTTAAATTTTTGAAATCTTTTTAAAGAGATATTTTATCATTAAAAATAATATAGAAAAAATAAAAATATCTTTTTTAATTGAAAAGTTGATAATTTGTTTTAAATAAAAGAAGTTTTTATTTTTCAATAAAATTATATTTTTAGAAAATGTTTTTAACATATTATTTGCTTAAAGAAATATTGTGTAAAAATACTGTTTTAAAAAGTTGTATCAGATAACTTTTTATAATTACTAGTGCATAAATGATTATAGAGAGAAGAGAGAAGGGTAATTTACATAAATAAATTATTTGTCCATTAAATATACGTAATTGTATTGTTTTAAATTTGAAGACGCAAATACATTGTTTCATATATTTATAGAAATCGTTACTGCCAGTAGCGATTTACCTAAACACATAATCCCCTATGGCCAGCAAATGCTTGGCCTCACCCCAAATTAAAATTTTGAATGATACGTTGGAGAAATAGAGGCGGAGATCACGGAACTTTCAACAATCCCGATTCTTAGTATATAAAAAAATTTATAAAATATATAAAAATACATACATTTAGTATGAAAAAGAAACATTCCGATATTTAGTAGAAGAAACATCCTAATGTCTAATATAAGTATCATTCATATAGAGATTTTAGATTCACCCAAAGACATTTGACTAATTTTTGGCTGGTACCCTCTTGATTTCCTAACATTATTGTATTTAATTTAAACAATCTCTAACAACTCTGACTAAGTGGATCAAAATAAAATATACATTACTTATAGAACAAAACCAATTACTGTGTATTAATATATAGGTCTAATTAGTTGTTTTATAGATAAAATAAAAAAAAAGAAGTCTTTAATTTAATGACTTCAGAAAGTTCCTTTGCCGATTACTTTTTCCGGTGGCCGCCAAAGGCTAACCTGAGTTCTGTGTTATTGTTATTGTCATTGGGTCACTCAGCTGGATTAAGCATTCATTCATTATTCGAAAACACCTGCTACTGATCCTTCTTTCTTGTCTCTCCTTTTTTCTCTCTCTTTTTTATGTGTACTGGAACTAGAAGAGTCTCTGTTGATTCATGTGACACAAACAAGCTTGTTCAACTTCAATAATTCAATTTGAATTGTTGGTAATAAAACATTATATTTTGGAGGGGCTGGATTCTCCAGGGTGGAAGGTGATGGAGAACCATCGTCAACATCAGCAGAAGCTGAGTGATGGCGGTGAAGTACGGTATATGCAAAAATTCAGGCTCTACGAAACCTATTCGGTATGCATTCATCATCCTTACCTTTACTTTCTTCTCCTGTATCATGTTTTCGTTCCTTTTCTTCTTTGCATTGTGTGATAATCATCATGC
>NC_029790.2:21343115-21350592 GCF_000816755.2 Arachis ipaensis | reverse complement strand
GCAAATATTGCCGTGCAGTTTCTTGTCATCGCAGTTAATCTTCACAGGCATGTGATGGTGCTAACTGTGTCAACTAGTTTTGCAAAGCTAATTCCATACATTTCACCTTTTCATTGGCAAATTTCCTCATAGGGATTTACTATGAATTTCCCTATGATTTCTGATTATCTACTTTTCCTGCAGATTCTCAATTTTTAGGAAAAGTTTGCCTTTTAATTTCTCTACTCAATTGCATGCATATGACTGTGATGGGTGTGCCTTTAGATTTTGCAACTTTACATTAAGCTACTTGTTAAGCAGATCTTTTGTCATATAGTTATTTCCTGTAGTTTTGTTAATTGGATGTTAGTACTTTTCTTTGTTGAATATTATTCTTTTCATTTTCTTTGACCTACCAGAATGAACATTGATACAGCATTATTATATTTGTTTCTTCTAAATACAGAAATTTTATATGATTGGAAGAGACAAAAGCAGAACATATTGGAAAGTCTTAAAGATAGATAGACTGGAGCCATCTGAACTTACTATCAGTGAAGATTCAACAGTATTTTCAGAAACTGAGAGTAGTGATATTCTTAGGCGGATACATGAAGGAAACAAGCCAACCGGAGGACTTAAATTTGTCACAACTTGCTATGGAATCATAGGTATATCCATGTAATATGTGAGAGAAACCATTTATTTTTACTAGTTTTGTTCTTCCAATTACTGATAAAAATAAATCAATAATCCATGGAATTTTCTTTTATTTTAGGATTTATAAAATTTCTTGGACCATACTACATGCTGCTCATAACAAAAAGAAAGAAGATTGGGACAATTTGTGGGCATAATATATATGCTATCACAAAAAGTCAAATGATTACAGTTCCTCATATCATCATGCTATCCAAAATGGCATATTCTAATGATGAGAACAGGTCTCTAGTCAATTCTCCATGTAATTGTAATATATTTGGAGTTTATATAAATGAATATATAGAGTGGCATTGAGAATTATACTGGGTGTATTGTACTTACAGGTGTTTGTATTGTACCCTAAAAAATACATTGTGTGATTTAATTATTTAAATTCTAAGTTGTATTCTTTGCCTTTACATATACGTTGATTGTGTCTTCCAACAAAATGTTTGCTTCCAAACGTTCGTGTGGTACCCTCGTTGTCTTTGTTTTATCATTAATCCTTGCATTGGTACCGGGGCAATGTTCATTGTTATTAAGTCAAAGCAATTATTATGAACCAGTACACCGAACACCCCCCTTCCCTATCCAACCACCTGCCACACCCTGCCAATAAAAGAAAAAATACTGTTTTCACCTTTGCTCAACTTCATCTCTTTCATAATCCATAAATTGTTTTGATTAGCATTTTAATTCCTTGTATTCCTCCATTTAATTTCCCTTTTCATTTTCTTCTCTTGTTGACTTAGATACAAGAAGCTTCTATGCAGTGTGGATCTTACAAGGGACTTCTTTTTCAGCTACTCATACCATATCATGCTTAGTCTTCAAAAGAACTTATCTGCTAATAACCCACCAGGACTGTTACCATATGAGACTTTGTTTGTTTGGAACGAATATTTAACTCGTGGAATCAGGAATACTCTCCAGAATACTTCGTGGACAGTTGCCCTAGTACATGGCTTTTTTAAACAGGTAGGATTGAAGCTTCCTTTAGTGGATAATAGTATGATTTTTAAAGGAAGGCAACTAGCAGAGCTAATAGTAATATGGTTATGGTCCTTAAAGTTTTTCTGTTGCTGATATTTGTTACATTATACTTGATCATCAATCATACTTAACTATGTCTGTCTCTCATTATAATTGTGCAATTAATCTTGTTTGCATTTTAGACAGTGGTTAATAGTGATGCAATTAAACTTTTAAATTATAGTTTTCAGTTGTCGTGATTTTGGGAAATCCATTCGTCTAGATCAACTCTTTGGTATGGGAAGTATTTCCAACACATTTTGTTGTTTAAATCTTAATTGATTATATGGTACTAGAGTATATTTTTAACTGTTAATATATGGTACTTGTGTATATCATTACTATGATGGCACCTCAAAAAATTGTATGCACGCTAATCTTATGTGTTGTCTGAATTTCTTTTTGTCATGGCATGGTATCTAGGTCGAATTTTCTATATCCGACAGGAAGATCATCTTGACTATCATTGCTAGACGCTCACGCCATTTTGCTGGGACCAGGTTTGCACTTTGTTTAGCCTTTATCTCAGTTAATGATACAATAAAAGTTGGTCATCTAGATAACATCATTTCCTTTGAGCTGCTGTTCCATATTGTTATGAATTTATACTGGTTTCTCAGTGCACTTTAATTTATACAGTTTTTTCTATTTTATGTTGCTCATAATTTGTTGTCATTGTTGTTTCCCAAATCTAGAGAATATCTTCCTTAGTTTATCTAATCTGTATCTTGTGCAGATATTTGAAACGTGGAGTGAATGAAAAGGGTAGAGTAGCTAATGATGTTGAGACAGAGCAAATAGTCTTTGCAGATGCTCATGATGGAGACCCTATGCAAATAAGTTCTGCAGTGCAGATTCGGGGTTCAATCCCTCTATTTTGGTCTCAGGAAGCATCTCCATTGAATATAAAACCTGACATTATATGTATGATATCCAACAGTTTCCTTTATTCGTTTTTTATTCACTTTTCTGTTGTTTACACTGACTGTTGTTCTATCTTCCCAGTATCAAAGAAGGACCAGAAATTTGAAGCCACACAACTTCATTTTGAAAATCTCGTTAAGAGATACGGAAACCCCATTGTTATATTGAACTTAATTAAGGTAGAAATTTTTTTTACATATGTATGGAATCGTCCGGGCATGCTTGATTGCATCATCTCGTGGTCCTCGATAATGTGGTCTGACTCTGTCTTCTTTCATCTTGTATTTAAGACACGAGAAAAGAAGCCTCGAGAAACTATTCTTGGAGTTGAGTTTGCAAATGCTGTTAGGTTTATCAATAAAAATTGTGGGGAAATACACCTGAGGTTCTTTGATTGGGATCTTCATCAACACTCAAGATGGTAATTTGCTATTCCTCCATATTTGGTCCAATCCGAACAGGTTTTTCTTGGGCTTATTTTGACATTAATCATGAAAATTACCTTCAGCAGCAAAGCTACTGATGTATTGACAGAGCTTGGAAGAGTTGCTGCCAATGCATTGAAATTAACTGGCATTTTCTATTGTCATGTAACCCGAAGGCTTGGCGGATCAATAGAATATTCCAACTCTGTGTAAGTACAAAAACAGCATCTTTCAGCCTTTTTCTGCCATTGGATTGTATAGTGGATGTTGTTGATAATAATTCCTGAGGTGTGTTGTCATTACCTTTATGCTGATTACAATCAAAATGTTTTTGAAAACCCATCAAAGATGGGTTTTCTCGTTAGTACTTTACAATAACTGACGTATTTACCCAAATCTTGTTGATGTATCATCCACACATTTGGATCAGTTACATGGTATACCTAACTGGATGAGTTTTTCATAAATAAATATCCAACAAATAATGATAACAACTGTTTTTCCCGCAAAACACTTGCTGATAATTGTACTGATAAGCTTTTGAGACATGATGCAGGAATTGTGTTGACAAGCACTCTACTGCCAAACAAGCTAATTCAAACAAGGCTAATGTTGATAAGGATCGAGTAGCGAAAGACTGTTCGCATGCTGATGAGAGCGTAGATTACATTATAGAACCCCTGATGTTTCAGTCAGGGGTCCTGAGGACCAATTGTATAGACTGCTTAGATCGGACTAATGTTGCTCAATATGCTTATGGTCTAGCTGCACTTGGACGTCAACTAGAAACCTTAGGATTTTTTGAATCCTCTAACATTGATCTTGATGATCCTATAGCAATGGAGATCATGGCATTATATGAGTCCATGGGTGACACACTAGCTCTCCAATATGGAGGCTCTGGAGCACACAATAAGGTCATTTTTCTATTCTTCAGGTTCAATAATTGGTATTGCAGCATGCATCAAAATGTCATCTGGCACCCAACACCTCACACACGATGCCTGTCTTCCCTCTCACATTCATGTATGGGGGGAATGGGAGATTGTTCTTGCCAGAAAGGTTGCCAACCTTGAACACTCAAGTTTCAAAGCCTTGTAGGCTTGTAGTGTTTAACAGTAGTGTTTAGTACCTCTATTTCTATTTCACTATGTCCTGCACCCCCATAGATGCACCAAATCTATTGAAATGTCATTATGCATGATGAAGCAACTTGATTATCCCTATACAATGATTAAGACCCCCTGATATTCATGAAGGATAATAGGAGTACAAAATAAAAAATACAACCTAGAACTCTGGACTTAATACTGTGATATAACCAAGGAATAGCAAGAAACAATAAAATGTTATTGTACTTCACGAGACAACTACTAGCAACTTGAAATATTCCCTGTTCTATGCCTGGTTGACAGTTAGTTATTAAACCCACCCCGCCTACAGTTCACTTAGTTTATGATTGACTAGGTTCTTAAATATTTATTGCATAGGGAAGAGCTTGACCTTTCGTTGCAATTGTATTGTGTGATTAGAAGATCTATTTTATTAAGGTTAGTTGCTTGAATATTATAAACTTGGGACTAGAAGCAGTTGTTTAGTTATTGTGCAAAAACATTGATTCATAGAGACTTGGATACTTATAACTACATGTATTTCACCATGTTCTTAAGGGATGAAATGTCCAAATGTAATTTGAGCATATAAACTATTTTACCCTTCTGTCTGTTTGCTTGTCCTTTCCTTGCAAAGGTTTGGTCTGAATTTAGTTCTTCATGTGTCTGATAATCCTGTATTTGATTCTTCCATACAGATATTTTCTGAGAAAAGAGGACAATGGAAGGCTGCAACTCAATCACGGGAGTATATTCGATCCTTTCAGCGTTATTATAGCAACACGTACTTGGATGGCAATAAACAAAAAGCAATTAACTTGTAAGAAACAGGGTCATTTGTTGTCATTAACCCGTTTGGAAATTCTAAGCAATAATTTAAATAATCTTATTGTTAGGGAAACTTAGATTTAGAAAATTATCCTTACTAAATTCTCGTTCTTCCTAAATTATTTCTACCCACTTACACTCGTCTATTTAATTGGGGATATAATTGAAATAAATTAATTAATATTACTTAGATTTCCTAAATAGAAATTTTTTTTAAAGAAAAATGAATTTTGCTAAGTGGCCAGAGAATTAGTTCCAGTAGGAGGGATTACGTTCAGATAATTGTTTCCATAAGAAGTGATATATAGTTATATACTTATCCTAGTTGTATTATAGTGGAAGATTAAACTGTGTTGCTTGATTTTATATTTGGTTAGGTTCTTGGGCCATTTTCAGCCACAACAGGGAAAGCCAGCACTCTGGGAACTAGATTCAGATCAGTATTGCACTGTTGGGAAACACGGCCCTTCTTCAGTTGATAGCAATGTTAGGTATGATGATGTATTTCAAAATGCTAGTCAAGATATTGGCTAATATATACCAACCAAACTTTCGGTAGCCAATTTTGATCTTTTTCTGCATAATTTCATTTATACTTTCCTATTTAAATCAGCTTTCATTCTCAACTTATTCTCAAATTGAAATAGAAGTTAAGCATATGAAGTTATACATCAAACTTGCTGATTTTGTGATGCAAGGAATTCAGGATTCCTTTGTAGTGATACTTCAAATGCATACTAAGATAATCTTGTGTAGTTCATGGTAGTGTTAATATGAGTAGTGAATGCATCTCTTTTTTTTTTCCCTATCACTCATTATCAAAGTGTACTCTAGCTACATTCCTCTGTGAAGTTGCTGCTAACAATACAGAATGACCACATTAAATGCTCAGTTTATTCTGTAACCAAAAGAAAAAAGAAATAAAGAAAGAAAAGAGCTCAATTTGGTCATTTTACTTCAAACAACGGGTTTGCTCTGATTTATGATGTAATTAACGGACCATTTAGGCAGTATTAGTCTTAAAATTCATGTGGATGAAAAACAAGGGTGTACAAGATATATGCTTCTTGAATCTTATTAACTGATATTCTCCATGACTGACTTCCACCTTTGAAACATTAACAATGCTATTCATTTATTTTGTTAGGTCGACTATTAGAAGATCGCTATCAGACGGCAGTATTCTCTGCGAAACTGATACTACAATTAGGAGCATGGAACATATAAATTGTCAGCACTCTGGAAAAAGTGATCAGCATAGTCTTTTAGAGATTTCTCCAGATATCCGTATTTGTGGAAGTGATGTTTGTCATTGCAGGTATGCTTAATTAATCTTGTGCATAGTGCAGCAAGCAGACAAACTAAATTTTTGTACTTGGATATACTTATGTCCACTTTGTTGGCTAAATATAAGTTTCGTATTTTTCTAAAAGGAGAATCGTCTATCTAAAATGTAGTGTAACTTCTTTGAAAGACCATCCAAAGATGTCACAGTATCACTAAACCAGACAGTACGTGGTTCCGGATTCAAATTCTGAGAAACACAATTCATCTGTTTTGATTTTGAATTTTCTTAAATCATGTACAACTGTTAAGCTTTGATAATTCTTTGAATAGACTATAGGGTCAGTTTGGATTGCCTTTTGAAAAAAGTAATTAGTTTTTTCATCTTTTTAAAAAAGATCTTTTTTAACAGACAAAAATTATTTTACATTTGAATAGACTTTTTAAAGAGTTTTCAAGTATTAAAAACGTGTTTTGCTTCTGTTTTTTTTTTTAAAGCAAGGTATTGTTAGCTTTTAGAAAAAACAAATAATTTTTTTTAATAAAGTACTTTTTTAAAAGACGTATCCAAATGGGTTTTAAATTTAATAAAAGTATTTTATTTTTTAAGAAAGATATTTTTTCCACTCAAAAAAACCAATCCAAACTAGCATTTTATCCTTTGATCGTTTCAGAAGGAAAAAGTTAAGAATGCTAGTTAAAGCTTAGATCTTCTTCCTATGAACTATATGCCATGGAGTGAAGTAAACACAAAATAACAAGAAGTTGCCTACAAGTGTATAATGGATGTGTATTCTGAATTTATTAAGATTCAGTATCTCATTTCTTTTCTTTATTTTAATGTTAATTTAACTTGTCATTGAAGTTGAAAGTTGAGAATAGGTGTTTGTCAGACATAGTAATTGTTGCCAAATTTGTTTGATGTGATCTTTAGTTTGACCTGAAATTTTTTTATCATGCAAACCTTCCAAATTTTTCTAGTCATGGTTTCTTAATATCATACAGGCAAATATATAGTGGTGAGTTCGAAGACCCAGTTGAAGATCACATTTGTTATGATGAACATGGGAATTCATATGACTGCTCTGATGTCCTTGATGTTGACTGGCCTTCTTCTTCTGCAAATTCTTGCGAAGAAGAAACACTAGAAAGGTATTTCCATGTCTTCAAGAGTTGTTTTCTTCTTCCCTG
>NC_029790.2:21293298-21342450 GCF_000816755.2 Arachis ipaensis | reverse complement strand
CACTAACACATAATTGAAGTTTGAGCCTACTAAATACAAATGATAAGCCCACAACATTTCACTTTATACCATATAACTTGGCCCAGGAGAATCCAGTTATTCCTCCTTTAACCAGAACTTAGCAAGTTGTTCAACTTGTAGGATGCCTGAAAAACTACACTGTTGCTCCTTAATTTCTAAAATAAGTAAGAGCCTTTAATCTGTCATGGGAATTATTATCTAATTTGTAGGTTGTGGTGGTGGTTGTGGTGTTAGTCTTGTGTTTTATGCCGGATTGAATCCTCGAGTGAAATTAAGGAGAATATGTTGTTAAATGGTTTATAAGTTCGTGTCCGATTTGACAGATTGAAGGATGATGGGGTAGTCAAAATTATTGTGTTGGGGATTTGTTGACAGCAATGATGCTATAGGCATTAATTGATATCAATATGGTGGATTATATACTTACAACAGTTCATTTTTTCCCCCTTTTTTGTTTATGAATATACAGGTCAACCTTCATATCATCAAAAAATATTTTGAATGAACTAAGGGCCGAGAAAACTGGATGTACAAGACAAACTGAATCCTGCACAAAGGTCAGTATATGTTATGCTAGTGCCAGAATCACATACTTTAGTTTCCTAGAGGTAAGACGGAGGAGTTGGGGGCTTATAAAGTGGAAGAAAAGTAAACATCGAAAAACATTGTCCTCCCTGGATTCCATAATAATCTTGTACACCTCGCTTGTTGATTAGTTATGGCTTTTGGTAAGCAACCAGTTGGAAATGACAATTTATTTTGACCGCCTTTCAGATTCAGCGAAGGGGACAGATTGAAGTACAGCTAAACAAAGACACCAAATTTACAAAAAGCTTTGGGCGTTGGGTAAACCATGAGGATGGGGGATGCTTTTGGTCTAAAGATTGTTGACACACATTTTATGTCTCAACACCTCAGTCTATATGAATATGGATGGGGTTCCTGTACAGAAATGAAATAAAATGATTGTTTGAATGTGGGTGGCATATTCCAAAGCATATAGCAGTTGATGGCAGCAGCTCAGCAAATGATTTTCCTTGGCGTACATAATTTGGAAGGTAATTGACTAATGGTATATACATCACAATAGGTTGTTGGCAAGTCATTTTTCAACATCCCAAGCGCACTGATACATTAGAGCTAGTAAGTAAATAACTAACCATGTATATAATCATTTTTGTTAAGGAAGGCAAATTTCAACACTAAGGTTCTGGTTGTCAAATGACGTGAGTTGAATCAAACTTAGTTATTTATCCGATGTAACTGCCTGCATTTTATTTTGAAAAAGAAGATTTTATTTCATTGATTCTATTTATTTTGTTTTTTGTTTTCATCAGCATTATCGCTTATTTGGTTGTGTATACTTTTAATACATTCACCTCAAAGAATTAATGGCGGTCAAAGTGCATACTCTGGACACCAGTAATGTTAGGGTTTAGGAGTGTCATTATTCCCACATTTATATTTATAGTTACAATATTCGAGTTAAATCTCAATTTGGTCCCTGAAATTTAATTCGATACTCATAATGACCCCCACAATTTCGTTGGTTTCAATTAGAACCCCTAAATTTGCAATTGTGGCTCCAATTTGTCTCAATAATCATTTCCGTCACCAGAATGCTGATTTGATGCAATTACATGATACGGTGGACACTATTTAAACGACGGCGCATTGGTTTCGCGCCCAAACCCTTTGAAAATCACGTCGTTTCAGTTTTTTTGTGGGTTAAAACTCTCTTTCCACTACAACGATCATAAGTTGCCAAACATTAAGAAAACCCTTACACTACGTGGTTTTCAAAGGGTTTGCGTGCGAAACCAATGCGTCGTCGTTTAAGTAGTTTCCACCATGTCATGCAATTGTGCTAGATCAGCATTCCGGTGACGGAGATGATCGCAGGGACAAGATGGAGCCACAATTGTAAATTTGGGGGTTCTAATTGGGGCCAACGAAATTGTGGAGGTCATTTTGAGCATCAGGCCAAATTTCAGGAACCAAATTGAGATTTAACTCTACAATACTTACAATTAAATTGAATTCACTCTCAAAGGCCGGATTTTTTTTTAAATAAATATTTTAAATATTTTATTTATCAATATAGGTACTTTGAACACAATTTACGTTTTTATATCGTATTACTTATCTTGCTTACCATGTAAAGGAATTAAGTATGAGTATATCTCATTTACACTCTTAAACACGTATCTTATTTATATGGTAAACGAGATAGATTCTTAATTAATTCGTTTATACTATAAACGAGATATATGATTGTAAGTATAAAAATATAATTTTTAAAATAATAAAAAATAATTTAATTAATTTAAATTAATTTAAAAAAATTAATGTCAATCTTATCACGTGCATGGCACAGGTAATCACGCTTGTATATATATAAAATATGGGTTTATCCTATATGTGTCTTTAAAGCACATGTTAAGTTTACAAATTAACTTGAATCGAATGAAATATTAATAAATGTTGTAGTTGCATCATTAAATTTTTAAAAAAAATTCAAATATAGGAGCAGTTAAAAATTGTGTTTGTTTTGTTAACGTCAAAATTCTCTCCATATTTGTCAAGTATGCCAATTTTTCTACATTCCGACTACTTGTATCAACTAACTATCTCTTTCTCTGTTATATTTAAACAACCAATCTTCCTTTCTTGTAATCCATTGAAAATTTTAAACTTTACCATTTTTTTCTTAAATTTATTTTTATTTAATTAGATATGAAACCACCCAGGTTTATTAGAAGAGGAGGAGTACGAGAATTTGTTTCAAATTTAATTTATAGGAATGAGAAGAAAAATCAATAAACAATATATTTAAACAAGCTATGGAAGCCAAATCAAGATACATAATTATTTCGTTTATATTGCAAACGAGTTAAGTCATGTGATGCAAATTGGTAAATATGCTACAAATTATATATTTCGATAAATAAAATAATTAAAATATTTATTTAAAAAAAATCCCAAATAAACACTTGTTCATACCCTGACCCAAAACATAAAGCTATGCCCAATGAGGATGAAAATGTCCGTCCAAAAAAGATGGCCTCTACCATTTACCCGACTTCTTGAAGAGTCAGGCATAGAAAAAAGGGTGGTTCAATCTTATTTATTTGAATAAGTAATTACCTCCTGGAATCTCTCCTACTATCTCTATCTCCGCTAAGAGATAGATTCCAACGAACTCCCAAGATAAAGGGAACGGTCATCCACCAACAAATGTGGAACTACTCCAAAGGGTGGTTATCGACTCTACTATAAATACACTGACACCCCTCAGGTATATTTACGTTATAATCTACTAAAAACTTGCCTAAAACCCTTGCTAACTTAAGCATCGGAGTCTCTTGCAAGTACCACCCCCACCTCCTCATGAGGATCTCAGACGGCGGCACCTCGGCACTAGAGTAAGTCGGATGCTGCCTCATAAGGAGTTTGGACCTCACATCCAGGTCCAAATCAACGTTTCAGGTAATCCTCAGAACATTGGCGCCATTGCCAGAGACCTAGAATTCAATCCTTGATAATGGCGGACGATCAATACGAAGATGATCACACGGCATCTAAATCAGAACTAGAGCTTTACCGCGATGATCTCACACTTGCAATACCCCCTCCTCAGGAAAGGACGCACGGACTTCGGGAAACCCCCAACCAAGGTGGATCCAGTCAGAGGTCCATTCGCCAAAAGACAAAGAACCTCTCCGTCCAACGGATATACTAGGTTTAGTCCACGGACACCATGGAGGACTAGAGCAACTTGAACTAGAAGTTGAACGACAACGAAAAGTAGAACGGAAACTGCAAAGGGAGGTACGGCGATGAAAGAGTTGGAAGAAAAGCTCTTAAGATTGGAAGCTGACCTCCGAAGACAGAGTAATCGCGTGGATAGGGAAGAAAGCCTACTGGGGGTGAAGATCCATTTGTTATAAAGATCATGCGGGCCAAAATACCAAGAAATTTCAAAACCTCTGACATGGATCTCTATAACGGAACGACCGAACCGAGGCATCATCTTACCAATTTCAAAAGTCGGATGTACCAAGTCAATGCCTCTGATACTACTCATTGCAAAGCCTTCCCGATGACCTTGACCAAAGTCGCGATGAAGTGGTTTGATAACTTACCTCCCAGGTCGGTAACTTGTTTTGACAACCTGGCAAGGAAGTTTCTTACTAGATTCTCAATTCATAAGGATAAGGTGAAGCATGCCCCGAGCTTGCTAGGAGTTAAGCAAGAAATCAGAGAGACATTTCGGGATTACATGGAAAGATTCAACAAAGCATGTTTGGAAATACAAAACTTACCTCCTAAATCAGTTATAATGGGACTAGTTAATGGCCTTAAAGAAGGGTCGTTCTCTCAGTCCATATCCAAGCGACACCTGGCTTCTTTGTACGAAGTACAAGAACGGGCAGAGAAATATATCGACATGGAGGAGAATTCATGACTAAGAGATCCCCTCCAAAGCCCAGCCTGCCCTATCTACCTCGGAAAAAGGAGAAAGAAGCCAAGAAAAAAGAAGAGTACAACTCGAAAAAACTTTGATGGTATCATAATTATACTCCACTCCGAGTTTCTCTTGTAGATATATACAAGAAGATATGCCACACCGAGAAGCTTCCACCTCCTCGCCCAATCAAACACGGAAAGGCAAGAAGTCGGACGGAATACTGCGAGTACCACAAGTTTTATGGACACTCTATCAATGAGTGTTATAACTTAAAGAATATCATACAAAAGCTGGCCAGAAAAGATTGGCTAGACAGATTCTTAGCTGATAGGTTGGATGACCAAAGAAAAAGAAAGAGAGATGAAGAAGGAGGTTGGCAAGAGTTTCCACCTCAAACTCCAGAACGACACATACACATGATAAATGGAGAATTTGTTGGAGGAGGAATCTCGAAATCATCATGAAAGAGGCACGTTAAAGAGGTGTATCAAGTCGGAAAAGATAACAGGACTCCCGACTTGCCAACCATCTCGTTCACTAAAGAAGATGCTCAGAGGGTAACACCTGGCCATGACGACCCAGTAGTGATAACAATAATCATCGCCAATGCAAATCTCCATAGAACCCTAGTGGATCAAGGCAGTTTGACAGATATATTGTTTAAATCCGCCTTTGACAAGCTCGGACTGGAAGAGAAGGATCTAAAGGTGTACCCAGATAATCTTTTCGGGTTGAGAGACACGCCGATCTGACCTTTTGGGTTTATCTCTCTATACACTACTTTTGTAA
Organism: Arachis ipaensis; assembly: GCF_000816755.2. Classification (NCBI taxonomy): domain Eukaryota; kingdom Viridiplantae; phylum Streptophyta; class Magnoliopsida; order Fabales; family Fabaceae; genus Arachis; species Arachis ipaensis. The sequence continues at coordinate 21,337,169 of NC_029790.2, read as the reverse complement.
AGGGCACGAAGTCAAGGACGTTAAGCATCGACTATATCGTGGTCGATATCACGTTAGCATACAATGCCCTAATAGGTCGAACCACCTTAAACCGACTTGCAACGGTTGTTTCTACACCTCATTTGTGTATGAAATTTTGCACCGCAGAAAGAATTGCCACCATAAAGGGAGATTAAAAGTTGGCACGATTACAATGAAAGCCTTAATTTAAAAGGCAGCTCGGGAGAAAAGAAAGTCAACACTATCGAACTTGGAGGTGTTTGAACTCGAGAAGAACTACGCCCCCAACCTGGAGGAAAGGAAGCATAAGTGCAAATCGAACATCATCCTGAAAAGACAACAAATATAGGGGCTAATCTAGAAGGAGGTCTAAAAGCATAGCTCATAGATCTCCTACGAAGGAATTCCAACCTCTTCGCTTGGAAGGCCTCCGATATGCCTGGTATAGATCCTGACTTGATGTCCTATAAGCTTGTTGTATACCTGGGTTCCAAGCCTATTCAGCAAAGGCGTCAGAAACTCGGGCCTGCAAGGACACAGGTCGTGGAAAAATAAGTGCAAGCCCTATTGGAAGCAAGATTCATAAGAGAGGTAAAATATTCATTGTGGCTGGCTAATGTGGTTCTAGTAAAGAAGCAGAATGGAAAATGGAAGATGTGTGTAGATTACATGGATCTCAACAAAGCTTGCCCTAAGAATCCATATCATCTCCCAAGTATCGACGCTCTAGTCGACTCAACCTCAGGTTATTAGTACTTGTCCTTTATGGACGCCTACTCGAGATACAATCAAATCCCGATGTATAAGTCGGACCAAGAAAATACCTCTTTCATAACTCCTAAGGCTAACTAGTAATGCCTTTTGGTCTAAAAAATGTCGGAGCCACATACCAGCGACTGATGAACAAGGTGTTTTCCATTCACCTAAGGAATCTCATGGAAGTCTATGTGGATGACATGCTCGTCCAAAGTAAAGACGACCTAACCCTCTTCTCCGACCTCTCTAAAGTATTCTCCATAGTCAGAAAACATGAAATGAGACTAAACCCCTTAAAATGCACCTTTGCGGTGAAAATTGGAAAGTTTTTAGGTTTCATGCTCACTCAGAGGAGCATAGAAGCAAACCTGGACAATTGCGCATCTATACTAGAGATGAAGAGCCCGACTTGTCTCAAGAAAGTTCAACAGCTAAATAGAAGACTAGTAGTGCTGTCCAGATTCTTAGCAGGTCAGCATTGAAGTCCCTACCCTTATATTCAATTCTCAGAAAAGGGGAAGCAATTTGAATGGTCCCAGGAGTGTAGACAAGCATTTCAAGGCTTTAAAGTATTCCTAGGCCAACCACTCATACTTACCCGACCTGTTGCGGGAGAAGAGCTCGTCTTCTACCTAGCATTGGCAAACCAAGCTATAGCTTCAGCCTTGATCTGAGAAGATGAAAACGGGCAGCAACCTATCAACTTTATTAGCAAAGCTTCACAAGGAGTAGAGCTGAACTATCAAAAGATAGAAAAATTCACTTATGTCCTTATCCTTATCTCCCGAAGGTACCTTACTTCCAAGCTCACACGATAAAGGTCTGTACTAATCATCCAATGAAGCACATTCTGCAAAAAAACGGACCTAACAGGAAGGATGTTGCAATGGGTTGTAGAACTGTCCGAGTTTGATTTGAAGTATGAAGCTCAGACAGCAATTAAATCCCAATATCTTGCTGACTTCGTAGCTGAATACACTGAAAGTCAAGGAAGCCCGGCAACATGGAGCCTATACGTAGGTGGATCATCCAATAAAGTCGGCAGTGGAGCAGGTGTCATCCTAGAAAGTGAGCAAGGAACTCAGATAGAACTCTCATTAAGGTTCGAATTTTCAGCTTCCAATAACCAAGCAAAATATGAAGCCTTGCTCGCTGGCTTGAAGTTGGCTACAGAAGTGGGAGCAGAAAGGTTGGTAGTGTTCAGTGACTCTCAAGTGGTAACTTCACAAATCAATGACACTTATCAAGCCAAAGACCCCAACATGAAGAAATACTTAGATGAAGCATGGAAACAACTAGCAAAATTCTCAAAAGGAGAGATTCGATATATAACTCGGGAATCAAATGTCCGAGCAGACACCCTCTCCAAGCTAGCCAGCACCAAGCCAAGGGGTAACAATAGAAGCCTCATCCAGGAAAATCTCCATACGCTATTAATATCAAAGGGAGATGACAACTCGGACATAATGGCCATATCCAATCAAAATTTAGGATGGATGATCCGCATAGTCAACTATCTTAAATTTGATATCTTACCTGAAAATGAAAAGGAAGCTTGAAGACTCATAAAGGAAGAACAAAATTACACCTTGGTTCACAATATTTTATACAAAAGAGGGGTATCAACACCTCTCCTAAAGTACGTCCCGACCTCCAATACAAAGGTGGTCTTAGAGGAAGTACACAATGGCATATGTGGGAACCACTTGGGAGCCTGATCACTAGCCAAGAAGGTGATCCAGGCCGGCTTCTTTTGGCTAACCTTGTTAAAACGATGCTAACTTCCATGTTCCACCTCCCGAAGAGCTCATTAGCGTTACCTCCCTATGGCCATTTGCAAAATGGGACTTCGATTTACTTGGGCCATTCCCTTAAGCTCTAGGGCAAGTGAAATATCTCATAGTAGGGATTGACTATTTCACTAAATGGATTGAGGTGGAACCACTAGCAACGACCACTGCCCAGAGAACTCAGAAATTCCTCTACAAGAATATTGTCACAAGGTTTGGTGTTCTCCACTCCATCACCACGGATAATGGGACCCAATTTACAAACTCAACTTTTAAGAATTTAGTGGCTGATCTCAAGATAAAACACCAATTCACATCGATGGAGCATCCTCAGGCCAATGGACAAGTTAAAGCTACAAACAAAGTCATATTGGTCAGGTTGAAGCGCCGACTACAAGATGCCAATGGAGCATGGGCAGATGAACTTTCTCAAGTCTTATGGGCATATCAAACAACTCCTCACTTCACAACAGGGGAGTCACCTTTCCGACTTGCTTGCAGAATGGAAGCCATGATCCTCATAAAAATTGCAGAAAAATCACCAATTGGCTCGTGATATCACTTGTCGGTCTATGAATGCCAACCCGACACGTCCTTTCGGATGTCGCCTTTCTGCCATGTCCGAGGATATAGCGCCTTGCACACTTGCATGCTCATTCTGAGGATATAGTGCCTGGCACACTCTTGCGGCAGAGAAGGAAAACAACAACATCATCTATTTCATCATAAATCATTCCAAGGATATAGTGCCTGACACACTGTCATTCCAAGGATATAGTGCCTGGCACACTTTCCACATCCAACAAGTCTTTCCACCTCAAATCATCACCAGTCATCACCATTTCTCATCTCAATCCACTTTCAATTATCAATTCTCAACATTCCAAAGATATAGTGCCTGGCACACTCTCCATCAAACATTATCATTCCAAGGATATAGTGCCTGGTACACTTTTCACATTCAACAAGATCATCATTCCTCTTTGAGTCCTCATCTCATCATAACCATCATCATTTCCATTAACATCCTTAAACATTTATATTTCTCAAGTTCATCAGTTTCTTAATTTGTTGTCAGTAATCACCAAGTTAACTACTCATCCTACTCTCTCAACCAAACTCATCCTCAACACCAGAACCTAACCTCCGTTTGCTAACTTTTCAAAGTAAAATCCAAATCAAATCTCCTAAGACCTTTACCATATTTTAATGCCCAAAAATAAGCCCAAGAGTCTTAATTAGGTGTCATAGAAGTATTCAATCTTGTTGGAAAAGTGAGATGTTTCGAAAACAAAGTTTAAGTTATAAAACAGGGCGTGTGCGTGCGCACTCCCAAGAGAATCTTTAAACGTGTGCGTATGCATAGGGGTCTGTGTATGCACAAGTACAAATTTTCACAATTCTGTTCACCCGCACAAGCTGTGCTAGCGCCCCCAACAGACTGCCTTTTCCAATGTGTGCGTGCGCACAGGGTTGTTGGTGCACGAAATTGTGATTTAAAAACTTGGTATGGCGAATTAGTAATCTCAATACTTCTTCACAACTCCGATGCAACTAACCAGCAAGTGCACTAGGTCATCCAAGTAATACCTTACGTGAGTAAGGGTCGATCCCACGGAGATTGTTGGCTTGAAGCAAGCTATGGTCATCCTTGTAAATCTCAGTCAGGCGGATTCAAATGGTTATGAGGTTTTGATAATTAAAATATAAATAAAATATAAAATAAGATAGAAATACTTATGTAATTCATTGGTGGGAATTTCAGATAAGCGTATTGAGATGCTTTGTTGCTTCTGAACCTCTGCTTTCCTATTGCCTTCTTCCAACCATGCGTTACCTCCTTCCACGGCAAGCTGTATGATCCTCTCGGATGAAAACAAATCCATCTGTGCTGTCACCGCAGGGCTAATCATCTGTCGGTTCCCACTAGCGTCGGAATAAGACCATTGTCTTTTTGCACACTGTCACTTGTGCCCCACATTCGCAGGTTTGAAGCTTGTCACAGTCATCCCTTCCCAGATCCTACTCGGAATACCACAGACAAGGTTTAGACTTTCTGGATCCCAGGAATGGCTGCCAATAATTCTAGCCTATACCATAAAGACTCTGATCTCACAGAATGGACTTCTCTGTTGTCAGGAGAGACAACCATGCGTCGTGAACCAGGAGGCTAAGAGATACACACTCAAGCTATTGCAGGTAGAACGGAAGTGGTTGTCAGGCACGCGTTCATAAGTGAGAATGATGATGAGTGTCACGAATCATCACATTCATCAAGTTGAAGTGCGAGTGAATATCTTAGAGAAGAAGTAGGCGTTAATTGAATAGAAAAACAATAGTACTTGTATTAATTCATGAAGAACAACAGAGCTCCACACCTTAATCTATGGGGTGTAGAAACTCCACCGTAGAAAATACATAAGTGAAAGAAGTCTAGGCATGGCCGTGAGGCCAGCCTCTCCAAACGTGAACAATAGATGATCAAAAGATCAAAGTGATCAAAGATGAAAATACAATAGTAAAAGGTTCTATTTATAATGAACTAATGGCCAAGGATTTACAAAAATAAGTAAATGATGCAGAAATCCACTTCCGGGGCCCACTTGGTGTGTTCTTGGGCTGAGCATTGAAGCTTCTTCGTGCTTAGGCTGTTGCTGGAGTTAAACGCCAACTTTGGTGCCAATTTGGGCATTTAACTCCAATTCTGGTGCCAGTTTGGGCGTTTTACGCCAGAATTCCTTGGGCTGACTTTGAACGCCAGTTTGGGCCATCAAATCTCAGGAAACGTATAAACTATTATATATTGCTGGAAAGCCTAGGATGTCTACTTTCCAACGCAATTGAGAGCGCACCAATTAGGCTTCTATAGCTCCAGAAAATCCACTTCGAGTGCAGGGAGGTCAGAATTCAACAGCATCTGCAGTCCTTTTTCAGCCCCTGAATCAGATTTTTGCTCAGGTCCCTCAATTTCAGCCAGAAAATACCTGAAATCATAAAAAAATATACAAACTCATAGTAAATTCCAGAAATGTGATTTTTATTTAAAAACTAATAATTATATACTAAAAACTACCTAAAAACAATGCTAAAAAGCGTATAAATTATCCGCTCATCAGTTGTACGTGCACACAGGTTGTAATTCTTCATTGGTTATTGATAAACCACAATTTTGTGGTTTATCTTGTGCTTAATTTAGGGAATTTTATCACATTTTCTCATATTTATTCAATGAAATAGCATTGTTTTGTAATTCTCCCTTAAATTGTGCTTAAGTATAAAAACATGCTTTTTAGGCCCTTAAATTGGTGATTTTAATTCACATTAATTCCATTCGATACCTTGACGTATTTGTTGAGTGATTTCAGGTTCATAAGGCAAGTATTGGATGGAAGAAATAAAGAGAAAAACAAGCAAAATGGAAAATTCATGAAGAAATGAGCATTTGGAGAATTGAGGGCCACGCGCACGCGTCATCCACGCGTACGCGTGAGTAGGAGTTTTGGCCAGCGATGCGCACACATCACCCACGCGTAAGCGTGATGCTCGGCACGTGACTCACTTAAAGTGAAATCGCTGGGGGTGATTTTTGAGCTGCCCAGGCCCAAATCCAACTCGTTTCTGATGGTATTTTATGCAGAAATGAAGATTGAGTAAGGGAGGGAGGAATTAGTAGTAGCTTGGCATCATTTAGTTTAGTTTCTTGAGAGAAAAGCTCCCTCTTCTCTCTAGAATTAGGGTTCCTAGGGTACTTTGCATCTTAGATCTAGGGTTTAATTCTTGATTTTATCTTCTTTTTTTTACAATTTCTTGCTTCTACACTTTCATTCTCATAGCTTGGAGTGTTAATTTTACCTTTATGCCTCTTTTATGTTATTGATGAACTCTTGTTGGATTTGGATTCTCTTTAATGCAATTAATTTTTGATGTTCTTTTATTGTTGATTTGAGTTGTGGATCTTACTTTGCTTGTATTGGGTAGTTGTAGAGTTTATCCTTCCTTGCAATTTACTATACTTTCCTTTTATGCCTTCCAAGTGTTTGACAAAATGCTTGGTAGGACGTTAGAGTATATCTTTGAACATTCTTAGCTTGGAAAGATGAATTAGGTGACCTTGAGTCATGAATACCCAACCTATGTTGGTGATCTAGAGTTATTAGCTAGTATTGTTTCCATTGACTCTAACCTCTTGCTAATTCAATTAGTGAGTTGATTAGGACTTTTGGATTAAGATTAGCTAGTCCTGTTTGACTTTCTCTCATGTGAAGATAACATTATACCTTCTTCCATTGTTAGAGATGAACAAATAGGATAAATTCTTTTTAATTATTGTTATGATTAGTGACTAGGTGATGGGGTGCGGAAACTAACCAGCTAAGAAATTAATAAACGAAATGCGTTGCAAGTACAGCCCTTAACCAGTTAAAATCCACCTCACCAATTTAAAAAGGATATCACAAAAATTAAGAATAAAAATACTGGGAGTATGAGTCCCAAGTCGTCTCCCAACGAGTTGCAGGAAAGGGTGCTATTTTATTAACTAGGAATTTTCCGAAAGTTTGAGAGTTGAATAATGATGAGAAATTGAATAATTATAAATTAGAGCAATAAAAATAAACTAAGAATAATTATTGATATTCTAAATAAAAAGCCTTGACTGGGGGAATGATTAATTGGAAGTTCTATCCTTGTTGAGGTCTCTTAAGTGTAGTATTAAAAAGGTTATTATTTTCACTTAGTTAACCCTTACTAAATAAAGGAAAGTCAAGTGATTAAGCCAACCCTTATTCGCAAATCCTAGTCCTCTCCCTTAGGAAGATCTAGCGTTAGTAAATATAGAACTAGCCAACAATGTTCAATTTAACCGACACTTAAGCCTTCCAACTCAAGTGTCTCCTCTTAATCAACCCCCATGTCAAGTAGAAAAACTACTCCATTGACATGGATATAATACTCATAAAAATATAAGAAGACATAATAAATTAATTAAAATAAAATAGAAAATTAAAATTAATTCAAAAGTGAAAGTAACTCTACATATTAATAAATCCAAAATGCAACATACTTATCTGAATAGGGTCAATGATCAACTGAAAAGAGTAAAGGAATAAGGAAATAAACTAAAGTAGTAACTTCAACGGAGGTGATGACTCTTCAACATCCAAAATCCAAAGCAAAAGCATAAACTATGAATGTAAGGCAAATCTAGATTTAGATCTAAAATTAAAAGTAATCATAATATCAATGTATCTGAATGTGTGTTTATGCGTATGGATGCGTGTTGAGTCTCTGCATGTTTCCTGGCTTTATTCTGTGTTTCTGGGCCAAAAAATGGGTTAAAACGCGGCCCGAAATCGCCCCCAGCGTATTCTGTTATTCTGCATATCGCGCAGGTCACGCGTACGCATCGTCCACACGTTCGCGTCATTTAGCGATTTTCCTTGTCACGCGTACGCGTCAGGCACGCATTCGTATCGCTGCGATTTCTTCGTTTCGCGCGCTCGCGTGAGCCATGCGCTCGCGTCAATGTTCGTTGGTCATCTCCTTAGTTTCTTGTGTTCCTTCCATTTTTGCAAGCTTCCTCTCCATTCTCTGAGCCATTCCTGTCCTATGAAGCCTGAAACACTTAACACATGGATCACGGCATCGAATGGGATAAAGGAGAATTAAAATGTACTAATTAAAGGTTTCTAGGAAGCAAGTTTTCAACCATAAATAATACTAGGAAGGAATTATAAAATCATGCAATTCATATGAATAAGTAGGTAATGGCTTGATAAAAATCACTCAATTAAACACAATATAAATCATAAAATAGTGGTTTATCACTAGGATAGAAAGCCTATAATCTCAACCCTTGCCATGAATGTCTCTCTTTATTACTTGCTTTCATTAGTTACTTGATTTACGTTTGTTGTCATTTATTTTCTTGCCCTTTTACCAATCAAACCCCCTTGCATCTTCATAGCCAATAATCAAACACTTTATTGCAATTCCTTGTGAGACGACCCGAGGTTTAAATACTTCGGTTAATTTTTATTGGGGTTTGTACTTGTGACAACCAAATTTTTGCATGTGAGGATTGTTTGTTGGTTTAGAACTATACTTGCAACGAGAATTTAATTGTGAAATTCTAAACCATACAATAATCCGAACATCAAAATGGCGCCGTTGCCGGGGAATTGCAATGGTGCTATGTTATTGGCTATTGTATATATTGTGAATATGTTTGCCTCTTGCTTCTTTGTTAGTTTTTACTAGTTGTAGAACTTTGCTTTCTTTGTTCCTTGTTAGTTTTGTTTTTGTTTTCTCTTGTCACCATGAATTCTCATCACTTTGGCTATGAGTGTGGTTCAAACTATGTTGTAGGAAATGGAAGCTTTAATGAGGATTCGCATCAAGGATTTGGAGATCAAAGGTGGGAGGAGCCCCAAGCTTATGGACAACCTTCTTGGCAACAATCTCCTCCCGAATCAAGTTTAACAAGAGTTCTTGGGGACATGACTTCTCTCCTCACGGAGATGCGCAAGGAACAAAAGGCATTTTATTCCATCCAAGCCGTTCAAGCACCACCCCAACATGATTACTCTCCGAATTCTTATGGGTACAATCCAAATCCTAATGCATACCAATCTAATGTGTGTGATGACTCTTATTGTGATTGTCAATCACAACCACCACATACATATGACCCTTTCCCTCAACATAGCCCCCAACAACCTCATTCACAAGCCTCATACCACCAAACACCTCCATATGATCCTAACCCATATCTACCATACCAACCACTATATGAACCATACCTAGAGCCACCACCATTCCAACACCAATACTCCCAAGAACCACAATTTCCATACACACCACCTCAAGACTTTCACCAATATGGACCACCTTCCAACTACAATACCTTTCCCTCAAACAATGAACCCTCTCTTCCACCACCACCTTCATCGGACGACCTAATTCGAGAGCAACAAGAACTTCTAGCTAGGTGTCTGAAGTAAGGTGAAGAGCTCAAGGAGATAGAAGCCAAGGTTGCTATTATGATGGAAGCCGTCAGCAACATGGTCTCATCCCGCCTAAGCCTATGCGATCAAGGCACTCCCATTGTTGAATGTGGAGAAGCACTCAAGGAGCTTAGTGAGGGAATGGACTTGAAACTTCAAGGGGAAGAAGAGGAGTTAAAGCAAGAAGTCTAACAAGAGAAGGAGGTAGAGATTATTGAACAAGAAGAAGTAGTGGTTGGAGATTTAGGATATGTTGAGTACATAGGAGAATCACAAGTTGAAAAGCCCTCTTCCAAGAAACTTGATATTGATGTTGAAGAGGGTATACAACCTCCAAAGCATATTATGGTTGAAGACTTGGAAAAGGTTGAAGAGATGGATTCAATCATTGAGAATTTCTTATCTACAATCGAATCATCTCCCATTGGGCTTGAAATTGAGATTAAAGAAGAAGATGCACAACCTCCCATACCCTTGGTGAGCAATGAAGATGAGATGAAATTGGAAGAAAGCTACCAAGAAGAAGGTTTGGAGAAGTTGGGTAATCAACAAGTCCTCCTATATATGATGATTTCGCATCAACATATGATCCTTTTGAGCTTGATGAATCCTTCCCCACTATGCTTGGAATTGATGATGAGGTAGATTTCACTAAACCTCCTATCTATGATGAGAGTGATGGGGAAGAGCTTGAAGAAATTGGTGAAGAAGAATGTGGACTTGAGGAAGCTTGGCAAGAGGCAAAGCTTGAAGAACCTTGCCAAGTGGTGGAAGCCTCTAGAAGAGGATGGACGGGAGTGGAACATGCTTTGTCAAGACCGTTGGGAACTCCTCTACCTGAGTTGCCGTCTAATCTTTCATTTGAGTGGGTAAAACTTCTAACTCTTAGCTTTCTTATCCCACTTGAATATGGTATTCTTGAGACGGATGGCCAACTTAGGGTGCTTTGTGGAATTAAGTGTAAGCGGAGAATGTTTAGTGGTTGGTGTTGTAAGTCTAGGCTCATTATGGTTGGAAGCTCAAAATTGAAGAGCATGGATTGGTGTAGTGCTCAAGTAGATGGGTCTAGGAGGGTAGTTTGGTGTCTTCATGAGAATTCGGTTTTTCTACCACCCGGAGGGAATCACCATGATCAATTCGAAGACGGGTGTGAAAACAAAGTATGGGATCCCGGACTACTAGAGGAGGATCAACCTTAGGAGCCTATGGTTTGTGAAGAACTCCATCAAAGCTTGGAGATATCAATTTCGAATGATGGAGCTTATTGGAAGTCCAAGTATTGGTGGATATTCAAGGATGGGTTCAAGCACAAGCCACCTTGATGAAGAGCTCCCCATAAGTCCAACTTAAGGACAATAAACAAAAGTGCTAGGTGGGAGACACCCCACCATGGTAAACTCTTTTCATTTTTTATTTTTGTAAATATTGGTAAGATTAGTTTAATTTCATGTTTTGATTGGTTTTTTGAGTTTAATTGGGAGTTTGGTATATTAAATAATGTTTTATGGTGTTTTGATAGCTGTTTGGAGGTGTGAAATGCTTGGTTTGGTGCAAGAACATGAAAAATTTTGAAAAACAGAGCACCAACCCACGCGTACGTGTGACCCAAGTTTTTTTTCGACCATCCACGCGCACACATCACCCACGCGTACGCGTGGATCCCAAATTTTCACCCCCAAGCCAAAAACCCGAGAGTTGTGCGTGAAGTGTGCCAACTTTGTGCCTTCACCCACATGTACGCGTATCTCACGCGTACGCGTCGATTCTCTCTGAATAACCCACCACGCGTACGCATGCCTCACGTGTACGCGTCGCTTCCATTTCACCACTCCACGCACACGCGTCACTGATGCGTACGCGTGGGATGCCCTGCATCACCCATCTTCTTTTCTTCTCTTCTTTCCATTTCTTTTCTTCTTCTCTCTTCTCTTCTCTTCTTTCCACCCTTCAACTATCACCCAACACTACCAAACACCATATAACACCATTTCTTTTAGTTAGTTGATTAGTTGTTTAGTTTTTTTGTTTCATGTTTATTTTTTCTATTTCATTATAAGTGTTGGATTATTAATCTTGTTTACTGTTTATTGCTGCTTATTATTAACTGGATGCTATTTTAGCATACTGTTTTTTATATTCATTGTTAGATTCTTTGTTGAGGGTACTATTTTGTTACTTGGTTTCGAGTTCTTAATGCTTAATGTTTTGAATACCAAGTCCTTGTATATTGCCTCCAAGTATCTTAACTCTTTTGAATTGTATGTTTTGGCCGCCATGCATTCATCATCCATCGTTAGGCAATTGTACATTATCAATGCATTTTTTTTAGGTGATGCTTGCTATGCTTGATCCGTATTCACATCACCTATTTCATGCGTTGATATTTTGGAATTGTGAAATTGGATCGAAAGCTTACCTGAGTGACATATTTTTGAGCTCTTCAAGTTTTGTGGACCATGCTTGCTATGAGATTGATCTTAACTCTTATATTTCTTTTCCTAAATTCCATAGCACTCATGTGTTCCACCTCTATGTCACTTAGGTGTTGCAACAACTTCAATATGTATTATTGTTTGATGTGTGAGCTCTCTATACCATTTTGTTCACCAAGTTACCTTGCACATCAATCAATGTCCATGCATTATCCAATTTCACAATTACTTGATTGTTGCTTGAATGCTTTTATGCTTCTTTATTGCTTGTTTGGTTGTCTTAACCTACAAATTTTTCTTAAAGTATTTCAAGCACACTAGAATGAGTGAAGTGTATGCTTTCTTTGTGTAATTATGACATAACTCTCTATGATAGTGTGCGTTCTAAAGGGCGCCTAATTTAGAATTCATACACCTATTCTTTCTTAATGTCACCTTAATTCACTCATCCTATTCTAATGATTTACCTCATTTTGAAAATTTACGCTTCCTTACTTTTGTATTTTCTCATCTTACGGTGTTATTTTCTGTTTTTCATGACCGCTGCACCATAAACAAAAATGAAAGCGGAAGAAAAAACATGCAGCGCAGCACCAGTTGATCCACCAGCTGAAGGTGACAATTCAGAAAGTTGCCGTACACCCCTAGCTCATCTTTGAGTGCACCAAGGACGGTGCAAACTTTTAAGTGTGGGGAGGTCGTCCGACCAGTCGGCGTTTTTGGGTGACAAATTTTTAATCCCAACACTTTTGCATCTCATTTTAGGTCTTCTAGGATTTTTAGTTGCATTTTATTATTTTGCATATATATACATAATAAGCTTAGTCAAAATAATGAGATTTTTCAAGAAATTTATCTATAGGGCACCCCAATTATTGAAAAAAAATTTAGAACTTACTTGAATTACACACATTGCGGATCATGTTTTTGAGCTAAGAACACAAGCATGTGAGATTTGAGCCTAATTGTGTGGTTACATCATATAACCATTTATTTTCATTCTTGTGTGTATTATTCTCTTTCTATGAATGCAATCTTTGATTTGTTCGATTCTATATGTCCATTATTTTGTGTATGAATGTACTTATATGATTGAGGCCATTGTTCAAATAGCTCACTTACCCAAATAGTCTACCTTTTATCTTCCATTGTTAACCAACTTTGAGCCTATTTAAACCCATTTGTTCTTAATTTTAGCATATTACAAGCCTAAGTGAAAAACAATAAATATCCCTTGCTTGTTTGGATCTTTGATTAGCTTAGACTAGTGAGAGTGTTATCATTTGATTTTGGGAGAGTTGGGAACAATGGGTAAAGATAAAAGTGTATTTTGTAGTTTTGTTGAAAATATTGGGAATTGGGTGCATACTCATGCATCGAACATTAAACTATATGCATTGATGCTCTTGTGTGAAAAACAATAAATGTCCCTTGTTTGGATCTTTGATTAGTTTAGGCTAGTGAGAGTGCTTATCATTCAAGTTTGGGAAGGTTGGGAACATTAGTTGGGATAAAAGGGTGTTTTTATATTTTTGTCAAAATTTTGAGAATTGGGTACATACTCATGCATTAAATGTTTAAACCATATGTGTTGGTACCTTTGTATATAATTCATCAAAAAGAAAAAAAAAGAGAAAAAATGTAGAAAGGAATATATATATATATAAAGAAAAAAATAGAAAAAGAAAGAAAAAGAAAAGTAATAAAAATGGGACAAAATGCCCAAAAGTAAAGTTCAATAAAAAGCAATGCATATATGTGGTGAAGTGAAAAGAGAATGCATGAGTGTGTGAAAAAGTGAAGAATGTGTAGTTAGGTTAGCTTTGAAATTATATAGGTTATCATAGGTTAGGTGGGAAGTTTAAACTTATCAAAGATTCAAATTCTATTCCACTTGACCATATGCATCCTTGACCATATGCATCTTTACCTTGACCCTAGCCCCATTACAACCTATGGGAAAGACCTCATGATATTTGTATGCATGCATGAAATAATTGTTGATTGTTAGATGAAAAACAAATCTTAGAAAGCATGATTAGGGGAGAATTGAGTGAATCAACCCAAACACTTGAGTTACTAGAGCGGATACACATCCGGTAGTTCGATTGCTCAATTACATGCTTCCACCCATGATCATCTTTTCTTGCAAGTTTATGAACTATTTTTAATAACTCAATTCAATTGTGGGTTTGATTTGATTGCTATTGCTTTATCCCTTGTACTTGTATATGTATTCTTGGGAATTGATTTATTTTGACCAAGTAATTGCATTCATTTAGGTAGATTACATATAGGTAGTTGCATTTAGGTAGTTTACATTGAATAAATGTTGATACCCTTTATTTCTCTCTTGAGTTTAGCATGAGGACATGCTTGGTTTAAGTGTGGGGAGGTTTGATAAATCCCAATTTTGTGGTTTATCTTGTGCTTAATTTAGAGGATTTTATCACATTTTCTCATATTTATTCAATGAAATAGCATGGTTTTGTAATTCTCCCTTAAATTGTGCTTAAGTGTAAAAACATGCTTTTTAAGCCCTTAAATTGGTGATTTTAATTCACTTTAATTCCATTCGATGCCTTGACGTGTTTGTTGAGTGATTTCAGGTTCATAAGGCAAGTATTGGATAGAAGAAATAAAGAGAAAAGCATACAAAATGGAGAATTCATGAAGAAATGAGCATTTGGGGAATTGAGGGCCACACGAACACGTCATCCACGCGTACGCGTGCTTTGAAGATTTGCAAGCCACGCGCACGCGTCACCCACGCGTATGCGTGAGTAGGAGTTTTGGCCAGCGACGCGCACGCGTCACCCACGCGTACGCGTGACGCTCGGCACGTGATTCACTTAAAGTGAAATCGCTGGGGCGATTTCTAAGCTACCCAGGCCCAAATCCAACTCATTTTTGAAGGTATTTCACGCATAATTGAAGATTGAGCAAGGGGGAGCAATTAGTGGTAGCTTGGCATCATGTAGTTTAGTTTCTAGAGAGAAAAACTCCCTCTTCTCTCTAGAATTAGGGCTCCTAGGGTACTTTGCATCTTAGATCTAGGGTTTAATTCTTGATTTCATCTTGTTTTCTTTACAATTTCTTGCTTCTACACTCTCATTCTCATAGCTTGTAGTGTTAATTTTACCTTTATGCCTCTTTTATGTTATTGATGAACTCTTGTTGGATTTGGATTCTCTTTAATGCAATTAATGTTTGATGTTCTTTTATTGTTGATTTGAGTTGTGGATCTTACTTTGCTTGTATTGGGTAGTTGTAGAGTTTATCCTTCCTTACAATTTACTATGCTTTTTTTTTATGCCTTCCAAGTGTTTGACAAAATGCTTGATAGGATGTTAGAGTAGATCTTTGAACATTCTTAGCTTGGAAAGATGAATTAGGTGACCTTGAGTCATGAATACCCAACCTATGTTGGTGATATAGAGTTGTTAGCTAGTATTGTTTCCATTGACTCTAACCTCTTGCTAATTCAATTAGTGAGTTGATTAGGACTTTTAGATTAAGATTAGCTAGTCCTGTTTGACTTTCTCTCATGTGAAGATAACATTATACCTTCTTCCATTGTTAGAGATGACCAAATAGGATAAATTCTTGTTAATTATTGTTATGATTAGTGTCTAGGATAGAAAGCCTATGATCTCAACCCTTGCCATGAATGTCTCTCTTTATTACTTGCTTTCGTTAGTTACTTAATTTACGTTTATTGTCATTTATTTTCTTGCCCTTTTACCAATCAAACCCCCTTGCATCTTCATAGCCAATAATCAAACACTTCATTGCAATTCCTTGTGAGACGACCTAAGGTTTAAATACTTCGGTTAATTTTTATTGGGGTTTGTACTTGTGAAAACCAAATTTTTGCATGTGAGGATTGTTTGTTGGTTTAGAACTATACTTGCAACGAGAATTCAATTGTGAAATTCTAAACCATACAATAATCCGAACATTAGTTATGTACGCGCACAAGCTGTGCCAACGCTCTAAACAGGAAGCCTTCCCCTGCCTGTGCGTACGCATAGGGCTGTGCGTGCGCACAGGTTTAGAATTTCGCAGGGGTGTGTGTGCTCACAAGATTGTGCGTGTGCACATACCAGAAATCACAAAATTCTGCAAATTTGCAGAATTTCAAATTTTGACACCAACTTTGAATGATCATAACTTCTACAAAAATCCAAAGTTTACAAACTTTATATCATTTTGAAGAGTTTTCAATGGACTTTAATCCTAAACAATTTTCATCAACTTTTGGAAATTGAGGCACAAGTTATGACCTGTCAACGTTCACTAAAAACCAGTGTTTACCAAATAGCACAAAATTTTCCAATTCCTTGCAACACACAACCAATTCAAACTATTCCAAACTCAAATTCCCATCATAACTCACCCTTTGTGTCATATTCCACCATTCATACCAACTTTTTCTCAAACACATTACCATATCATCAATCTCAACATCACACATATCATACTAAACCAATTCTCATTCCACACAATCATTCCTCACCATCATATCATTATCAATCATCATAACTGAAATCATTCAATCTCAACATTTCTCTTCAACATCCTTTTATCAACATTAATATCACATCTCATCAAATTAGTCAAAACTCATTAATTCGTCATGCATCACATCTCAAAAAATCAACAAGCCAATATCATAATATATCATTAACACCAATAACCCTCATCAACAACAATAATTCACACATTCATCATCAACCTTCATAATCATTAAATACCAATAATCACCAACAACATATATCATCACACCTCATAATCACCATTCAACAACATCCACAACCATCATAAAGACTCATAATTCTCCTTGTTCATCATAATCATCATGCAACCTCTTATCTCAACACAACGTCAATAATCCATCATCATGCTACATATACTCAAAGTCATCATACATCACATTCATTAACATCCAAATTCAATCCTATCCTATGGTCCACTAGCCTAAGTATCTAAAAATATTACATATTACATAAAGAAAATTGAAACCATACCTTGGTCGATTCCCAATATGCACAAAACACCACTTTGAGCCCAAACAAGCTTCCAAAAAGCCAAGCCAACTCCAACAAGCACCAAAGCTCAAACTAACATCATATAACATATAAACATCAAACCTAAGGTTTACAAAAATAACTAAACACAAGGTTTTAGTGAAACCTTACCTTTTCCAATGAGATTAGGGGTAAAATCCAATAATTATCCACAATTAGAGATCACCTAAACAAGCAAAACCACAAAATCCACTCAAAAACCAAACCCCCAAAAAGGCAGAAGTTAGGATAGGAAACTGGGGAGTGAGTTTTGATTCCTTACCATATTTTCTTAGATATAAAGGAAGAGCTCATTGAGAGCTTCGCGTGGCCACAAACGGCTCGTTAATCGGAGTTCCGTAGCTCAAGTTATGGCTCCCAGAAGATGGAGGTGAATAGTGAAACCCCTCTTCTCCTCTCTTCCCCTAAAACCGTGCCTCTCTCTCTCTCTCTCTCTCTCTCTTATTAAGGTGGAAATGAGATGAAAAGCTCATTTAATGAGCATATATATATTGGGCCTTGGATCTGGTTTAGGCCCGGTCCAACCCGTTAGCTTTTTTGGTCCGTTTGGCCTACTTTGGGCCAAAACCTTTAAGATTAGTGTCCGGTTTTCAATTCTAAATCATTTTTGTCCTTTAAAAATAATAAATCAATTTTTAAAATCTTATTTTTCTCAAAACACAGTATCGGACATACTTAAACCGGTCCGACCGGTTCGGCTGTCGGTTCGCAGTTTTTTTCGGTTTTTCGCAGAAAATACATTTTCTGACTCAGAAAAATTCACTGAGACCAAATTTCCCCTTTTTATTTTCAGATTAAAACTTCTAGATTATAAATCTATTCCAGGCACTAAGACCATTTTTATTAAAACGGTTTTACATGAAAAACTCTGGTTCTTACATTCTCCCCTCCTAATAAAATTTTCGCCCTCAAAAATTCGAATCACGCGACATATCCCCATCAAAGCATTCTACCGTGTCGATGTTCCATCTCGCCTTCTGCTGCGTCACTCTAATTATCGTCATCAAGAATCTGAAATTTTTCTCAAAACAAAAATTGATTTTTTGTAACATTTTTCCAAAACATTCAAAACAAGTTTATTCTAATCCAATTCATTGTTGCGCTTTCTCAAAAGAGTCCAAAAATCATTTACTCGGAAGTCGATTATTTTAAATCATGATTTTCTTAAATAAAAACTTTTCAAATTGAATCCCTTTCGATAAGATAAATTGAGAACCAATTTCACAATTGAACAAAATCAGAGAACTCATTTTTCTTTTAAACCATATCTCTTAAATCAAGAGTTCCGACCAACTTTTAAAACCAAATCATTTAAACCAAAGTTTCAAACCAGATTTGAAAATCATTCTAAACCTTAAAACCTCAAAATCATAGTTAAAACCGCAAAAGCGTCAGTTGGTACTTTCATTGCCACTAGTGCTGAACTGCTCCCATCATCCATACAGGGAGCCAACAAGATTTCCAGTGATGCCCGATAACCATTCCGGTACGTCTACTCGATTTATCGTCATTAAGAAACCGGATTACTCAACTACATGCACCCAGAAGCCTCCTTCTCCATCGGTCCCTCTAACAAAACTCTAAGTTCGACCAAACTTACGACAACCTTCCATAGGATAAAACTAAGCCAACTGGGTCCTAATAACATATCACTACAACTTTATGCGCTTACCTCGCATTAGCGAATCTGACTCTATCGTCTCTTTTGCCTCCGTGGTGAACACACAGCCTGATTGTTGATTCTGACCCATGTTCTGGTTTCCCTTACGACGACAGTTCTTGGCTAGGTGCCCAGGTAGTCCACAAGCATAACACAGGAGACTCCCTCTCATATGGTGAAACTGGGCGTTGTTGTCCCTTCTGAAATTCCCTTGACCTTGCAGATGCGGAGGAGTATGTCCGTTTTTCTTAAAATTCTATCATCTTGGTCCAAGGTGATCGTCACGTTCCCTACTAGTGTTTCCTTCAGAAGTGTCCTTTGACGATGCTACCGTCTTTGCATATTCTTCAACCACTCTCGCCTTGTTCACCAGCTCGGAGAAAATATGAATCTTCATAGGAGCCACAGCAGTCATGATATCATCTTTCAAGCCCCTTTGATACTTGATGCACTTCCAACTTTTATAGGTCTCTGGGGCACCCTGACATGCCCTAGAGAACCTACAGAGCTCCTCAAATCGGCTAGTATAGTCCACCACAGACAAGGGACCTTGCTTCAACTGCATAAGTTCCATCTCCTTCACTTCCCTTGCAGACTCAGAAAAGTACTTCTTATAGAAAGCCGTCTGAAATACATCCCAAGGGATATCAGCATTCTGAAGCTGGAGCAAACGGCATTCTGCTTGCCACCAATGTTGAGCCTATCCCAAAAGCTGATATGCAGCAAACTCTACATATCGGTTGTTTGGGACATGCTGCGCTTGCAGCACGCGCTCCATGGCTTGGAACCAGTTATCCACTTCCATAAGATTAGTTGAACCTCTGAAACTTAGAGGATGAACCTTGAGGAAAGTCGCCAAGGTCATCGGAACACCTCCTATGTTATCTCCATTTCCTTCAGCATTATCATTCGCATTTCCCTCTCCATTCCCGTTTTCGTTTCCAGCCAGTTGGCCTAACCTCTGCACAACTTGCAGAGTTGCAGCAACATTAGCTTCCATGGTGTTCGCAAGATTTGCCATTGCCGCCATAAATTCGGCATGGTTATCGGCCGGTTGTGCGTTTCTACTCTCGTCCCGTGAATGTGTACGACCTCATCCGCGAGTGGCCATTAGGGTTCCTGTCTACACCAAACAATCGATATCAAGGTGACCAGTCTCAATATCAAAAGTCTAGTGCTTCAATTATCCCAAACAGACACTCACAAATAAGCATGCTATGCAATATCAAGTAGATAACCTAATAGCATCGAAGAAAAGACACACAGAACCCTTGTTTTCTCTGTAAGTCATGAGCCACTAAACCTCTTGATTAAGGTTAGGAGCTCTGTTTATTTCTATAGATTAAGGCTATTACTTTTTTATTTTAATTAATGTACTGATTCAGTTTCAAGGATTACTTTCGTTCTTAATTTTATAAATTTGGGTGGAACGAGAGTATGACCCTTATTTTAGATGCGTTCTTGTGACCCTCGGGAGAGGTCTCTCACATGAACATAGCCTGAAAGTAAATTCCTCCTAAATTGCTAATTACTTGAACTAATATGGATACGTGACATATAATCTATTTAACTTTGGGTAATTAGAGTTTCTGTGGCCATAAACTAGATTTGAACTTAATCCTCTAATCGGAATCAAGTGACCAAGAGATTGGTGGTTGATGAAGGTTAGAGGAGACTAAATCACTAAGAGATTAGGGTTTAGTAAATTACAGTTTGCCATGAAATAAATCTTGTATGATTAAAATAGTTGGTAAAAAAACTTAATCCGGAAAAGTAAACATCTCTGATACCTTAACTGTTTCTCTCATTGATTTCTACACTGATAAACCCCAATTTTGTGGTTTATCTTGTGTTAAATTTAGGGAATTTTATCAATTTATCTCACATTTATTCAATGAAATATCATGTTTTGTAATTCTCCCTAATTTGTGCTTAATGATTGAAAACATGCATTTTAGGCCTTAAAATAGCTAAATTTAATTCACTTTAATTCCATTTGATGCCTTGATATGTTTGTTGAGTGATTTCAGACTTATAAGGCAAGGATTGGATGGAAGAAGTGAAGAGAAAAGCATGCAAAGTGTGAGAATTCATGAAGAAATGAGGATTTGCTGAACTCAAGGCCACGCACATGCGTCACCCACGCGTACGCGTGAGGAGAAAATTTTCCAGGCGACACGCACGTGTCAACCACGCGCACACGTGACGTTGGTCACGCGACCTCATTAAAGGCAACACGCTGGAGGCGATTTCTGAGCCATCCAGACCCAAATCCAACTCATTTCTAAAGCTATTTGATGCAGAATTCAAGAGGAAACAAGGGAGAGCAATTAGATTAGCTTAGAATCATTATTTAGGTAGTTTTCTACAGAGAAAATCTCCCTCTTCTCTCTAGAATTAAGGTAGAATTAGGTCAAACTCTCTTAGATTTAGGTTTTGTTTCTTTTTTTCATTTAGTTTTCTTTACAATTTCTTGTTCCTACATCCTTGTTCTCTTAATTTTACTTGTTTATTTCCCTTTTATGTTTTTTTCATGTTCATGCACTATTGTTGGATTTGGATTTTCTTTAATACAATTTTATGTTTTCATGTCATTGATGTTTAATTGAGTTGTTAGTGTTATTTTCTTGCATTAGGTAGTTGTAGAATTTATGTTTCTTGTTATTTTATCATGCTTTCTTTTTATGCCTTCTAAGTGTTTGACAAGATGCTTGCTTGGATTTTAGGATAGATTTTGTGCATTCTTGGCTTGGAAAGAGAAATTAGGCAATATTGAGTCATTAATACCCAATTTAGATTGGTGATCTAGACTGATTAGTTAGTCTTGTATCCATTAACATTACTTATGGATTGGGATTAACTAGTCCTATTTGACTTTCTCTCAATGTGAAGATAACATTGTACTTTCTTCCGATGTTGGAGATGACGAAATAGGATTAGCTCTTATTAACTATTGTATGATAATTAATGACTAGGATAAAAAGTCTTGATTCTCAATCCTTGCCATGAATGCCTCTTTTTATTAGTTGTTATCTTTAATTGCTTGATTTACTTTTATTGTCATTTAAATTCTCGCCTTTTTAATTTCTTGCACTTTTATCAACCCAACCCCTTGAAACTCATAACCAATAATTGAGCACTCGATTGTAATTCTTAGGGAGAACGACCCGGGACTAATACTCTCG
This sequence comes from Arachis ipaensis, assembly GCF_000816755.2. Taxonomy (NCBI): domain Eukaryota; kingdom Viridiplantae; phylum Streptophyta; class Magnoliopsida; order Fabales; family Fabaceae; genus Arachis; species Arachis ipaensis. The sequence continues at coordinate 21,315,252 of NC_029790.2, read as the reverse complement.
GTTATTTTTAGTGGGTTGGACTTGTGACAACCAAAATTAAACTTTGATTGAGATTATTTGTCGGTTTGGAACTATACTTGCAACAAAGCTATTCCTCTTACCTAGAAGAAATTCTAAGCCGACGGTAACCCTCTATCATACACCAAACGCATTGTTTACTTTCTTTACTCTTTACTTATTGTTTAATGCTATTAAAACCCACAAAACCAACTTTTCTGTTTGTCTGACTAAACCAATCAGTTGACATTGTTGCTCAGTTTCTCAGTTCTCGTGGGATCGACCCTCACTTACCTGAGGTATTACTTGGACGGTACACTTGCCAGTTCAGTTGTGAACATTCTAAAATCTGCAATATTATCCGTGTCAATTAGGCCAAATCACAATAATGTTGCTAGCATTTTTATGTGCATCACAGTAAGAAATAGGCTATCAGTTAGTACGGACCTTCCCGCATTAGCAACTTTAGGCTATCAGTCAGGCGGACACTTTCGCATTAGTAATTGGCACAAAGGCCCAATCAAACAACCAATAATTATCCATTTTTAATTATCTCTTTCATTCATCATTTCTTATTCTTTTTCTTTTTGTCATACCTCCGTATCGTCAAATAATTAGTCACACCTCTGCTTCACCATGTAATCATTCATATTTCCGCATCACCATATGATTATGCACACCGTCGCATCACTAGAAAGGTACACTTTCAGTCATTTATCAATCATAATATCGAAACGTTTAGTTTATAAGTATTTAAACTTTTGTTATCTTTCTTAAGCATTATTTTAGTCTTTGCTCTCTACTCTCATGTGGTAGTGATCCCCTTAGATCCTTTTAATCTTTTCTTTTCTTTTCTTCATTCTTTTATTTTATTTTTTTTTTTGTTTTAATATTACAAATCACCTTCCCACTCTTCCCTCATCTCTCCCTAGATATTTTATAAAGAGAGAATTATAAAATGCTTAACTTCATTCTGTGTTCCTAATAATTTTAGAAAGTCTTATTATTTTACTCCTATATATAGAAACTAGTTTGGTTAAAGCTTTATTCTTTAACTTCTAAAATTATACTTTAAATCTCAAGCTTTTAAGTATTTTAATTTTAACCCAACATTTTCATAAAATTTCTACTTTAACTTCATATCTTTTAGCATTTTAAAAGTAATTTTGAACTTTCATAAAATATCCATTTTATTTCTAAATTTTTACTTATTACTTATAATACCCTAAAACATATATAATTACTATTTTTAACCTCGATCTTTTATCAAAATACATTTTCATTCTCGAAAATAATTTAATGCTGGTGACAAACACTTTTTCTGAAAACCAAAATCGTCTCTTGTAATCTTTCAAAATATATACTTGATTTTTAATTTGTTTTTGAGCTCTACCATTACCGATTTCTTTCAACTTTCACTTTAATCTTCAAACTACTAAATCTTATCAAATTCTCAAGAGTTTAAACTTAGAAACAATCCAAATAAAGCCACAAACAGTTGGTTCTTGACTGCTCAATAGTAACCAAACCATGAATCCAAGAAATCAACAACATTTAATTAATCACAAATCAAATACAAAATTACTCAATTTTAAGCCATAAACATCAAATTAACAATCACACGTCAAGAACACATTTAATTATTATAAAATTATTAAAATTCTACCTCCATATGAAATTAAAACAATGGAAGTTTTAGAAAAGCTTTTTGACCAAGTTGTTAAAGAAGAAAACGTCAGAAATCGTCTGTGCCTCCTAGAATTTTGATTGGCCGAACTCAAAGAAAAAGAGAATTACGTCACCGTCAACTTCTACTGAACAAAAGTGACGCTGACGTATAAAGGAGAAAGATATACAAACACTTTTATCAAATTAGATTTTTTTATTGAAATTACAGATCTCAAAAAATTAAAGCTGAAAGCTCAGAGGTTCTATGATTTCTCTTGCTCTGTCCCTCACGGCCTCTCTCTTTTCTTTTATTTGGGTTCAGGTTCGGTGGTGAATGAAAGAAAATGAAGATGATTAAGATTAATGGTGATGAATAATAATGAGTGGTGGTAAAGCATTATAGGTGTCAAGTTATATACATATATGTATATATGTATTAAGCCACGTTAACACTTTCTTTTCCTTTGTTCCCTTTCTTTCTTTTTCACCAAATGACTTCGTTGATGATGATGATTAATTGGTGATAAGTGTGTTTATTGGCTAAGTGTCATGGTTCATTAATAAAGGACTTGGGTGTCATGTTTCGGTGTTGTCAGCAGTTTAAATTATAAATATTTTAAACGAATAATTATAAAAAGTGGATATATATATATATATATGAGTTATTAATATAAATGACATTAGTAATATAATAATAAAAGATATTTAATAAAGTATTAACAAAGTTTAGTTCACTGAAAAGTACCGATATTTACTCATATCGGTGGATATCTAGCTCGATAATAAATTATTAACTAAACTTTATTCTTAAATTAAAAATAAAAATTACTCAAATATATATATATATATATATATAATTTTTATTATTTATAAATTACTAAAATTATAGTTTTAATTTTGTAAAATATTTTCATTCAAATTAATAGAATAAATTATAATCAAGTTAAAATTTTATAATCATAAAATTCTATTTAATTACTTTTGGTAAAATAGTTTTCCTACAAATAAAATCTCAACAAATATAATAACTCATAAATAACTTAATTATTTAATTTTAAAAAACTTAGGATGTTACAATGCGCACACATAAAATCTAAAAAATTGAGAAATCATGCATACACATGTCTCATGTGTACGCACAAATGGATGTTTTTTGCACGTCATGCGTACGCATGGGATGCGTACACATGACCCCTGAATAGTTGGCATTTTACACGCCAAGGATAATGGGCGTGCCATTTTGGCATGCCTTCGAGGCCTCTTTTACATACATTTCAGTGGCATTTTACACGCCATATATGGGATTTGCCACATGCCACAGTACACCTCCCAAGACTTGAATTTTGTTATGGCGTTTCACACGCTGAGACACGGTGTTACACGCTAGGCTAGAATTTTAAAAAACCACTTCAAGACACTATTGGGAGTTTCACACGCCGCACCAAGGACGTGTCACAACCAAGAAGAATGAAGTCTCCAGAGATATCAAGAAGTAGTGTTTCACACGCCACAAAGAGGTGTTACACGCCAAAATATGTTGCTCCTAGGGGAAGAAAAGCGTGGCGTTTCATGAGCCAATGGGTTGGCATTTCACACGCCCCTTAGCGCAGCTTTCACAAGCTATTTTGGAAACTCTCCAAGCCCATTATGAATGATAAAGAATTTGACCATTGAAGTCTTGAACCGAAAAATACTATTGAAAGCTGAAGATTTAATGCGAAAGATTGGATTTAATTTGATTTGATTTTGTTTTGAATTAGTTTGAATTTAATGATTAGGTTTTGTTTTAAATTGAGTATATAAGCACATGGAAAAAGGACTTTTGGGGAATCAGACTTTTTGCCATTTTTTTATTCTAAGTTTCAGGTTTTTATTGAAGCATGAGTCACTAGTCTCTTTGGTTAAAATTAGGAGCTTTGTTTATCTTTTTATGAATTATTAATCTAAGTGTTTATTTTATATGAGAGTTATACCTTACTTTATTTCATGATTGAGTTTTCATTCTTCATCCCTAAAAATTTAAAATTGTTGAAAAATATTCTAACTCCGTTTTAGATTCTAAATATTGTTTTGGAAAAAATTAATATTTGAATTAGTTTGAAAACTCTTTCACACTACTTTTTTATTTCACTAGGAATAGTTTCAAAGAGTGTGTGACATTTTGTGATTTTTAATGGTTAGAACTATCTTGAATACGTGACATATAATTCAACCTAAGGACTATTTTTGAATCTTACTTGAAAAATTGAATTAGAATTGTACTTCACCTCTTTTTCTTAAGTAATTGACTAAGAAATTAACGTTTAGAGTAAAGGACAAGTCCATCCCTAACCTTTTTTTCCTCGAACATTTTTGTCCCCGAGGATTGAAAATACTTTAATGTCCCTGACCTCTCGAAAAAGCGGACATATTTACCCCTCCGTTAAAGTCACTCCGTTTGTCCTGACGGAAAACGGTGACGTGGCTCCCGTGGGGCTGATTTAGCCGTTACGGGCTGCCACGTGAGATGAGCTTTTGAAAAGAGGACGTATTAGTCCCTGGAATTAAAACATCGCCGTTTCTCCGTCCACCTCCAATCTATGAAATCTTTGAGCCCTAATCCTTCGAATGTAGTGTGAGGGTGAAGCGGGTGAAGGAAGAAAGGGAGCATTCCGACCCATGGCGGAGATCGGCCACAAGTCCGACGGCCAGACCATCGAGTGGCTCCTCTGCCAGGCTAAGCCCTCAATCATTGCCGCCACCGGAACCGGAACCACTCCCGCCAGCTTCTCCTCCATTTCCGTCTCCGTACGCGGCGGTGCTGGCTCTCTCTCTTCTCCTTCCTCAACCTCTGCAGCGTCTTCGCTCGACCACAAGCCCTTGCTCGCTCCCACTCCCTTCATACTCGGCAAGCGCATACGCACCGACGATGACGCTTCCGCTAAGGACGACGACGTCTCCGTGGGGCCTGCCGTGGGGTCCTCAGTGGTCCCCGGAGCTCCCGCAAGGCTCTAGGCCCTCCCAGCCAGGCTTGATTTCGGTCAAATTTAGTATACAGTGAGCCTGTATTTTGTGTTCGGATAAGATGTGAACCAGATTTTGAGTAGGTAGATGGGCCGTAGACCAATGAGATGATTTTTCACATTTCTTTGTTACATATGATTTAATTTTAGCAAGCTGTCGTTCCCAATTATCTTGGAGCTGTCTCGTATGTTAAACTCAATTATTCAACTCAGCATTATCATCTATTTTTCTACCATGGAGCTTTATCTTCAATTTTTGAATATTTGCTTATGCTTGCATGTTTATGTATTATACTATTATCATACTAAGCATTGTGCAGAAATTGCTCTGATAATATGATATATTCATGTCTAAAAATTTTGCATATGGGAATTATCCTAATTATCCTATTCTATGTTGAATTTGCAGGAAAAATTTGCATCAATGATTGCTGATGCAGGGTTCCAGAAAATATAGTATAAGAATCTAGTAGGGGGAGTGGTTGCCGTCCATTCAGAGGTCATAGTTGGCACTTACAATTCACAATTTTGGTGAGAATGTGTATATAACTTTTCTTTTTTACTTATATTAAATTCTTTACCAAAAAGATAGAAACAGAATTGACGATTGTTGTTAGTAAATATACTTAAGAACAATACATAAATAAATAATTCAAATAGATCCTCTTTATTTTATCTTTTCAATTCATGATTTTATTAACATGTTCTTCCTATTTTGTTCATAGAGCCTTTCAATATGCTTGATATCTTCCATTTCCTACCCCTCACCACCACACTAACCCAATAGCACAATCAAACAACAAAGGGGGGTTTTGATTTTTGATTAAAGAAATAAAGAGGGGTTAATGGGAATTGTTCACAGTTGACTTGACAGAGCTGAGAAATAGAGCTTAGAAACGACGTCGTTTTAGTATAGTAGGACTAATTTGTCCTGTTTTGAAAAACTACACGTTTTGGTGTGAGAGGACTAATATGTCCTGTTTTGAAAAGTTATATGCCACATGTGCTCCCGTAACGGCCATGTCAGCGTCATGGGAGCCACATCAGCGTTTTCCGTTGAGTCCAACGGAGTCACTTCAACGGAGGGATCAATTTGTCCGCGTTTTGAAAAGGTCAAGGACATGAATGTGTTTTTCAATCTTTGAGGATGAAAATGTCCACAAAAAAAAGGTCAGGGATGGATTTGTCCTTTACTCTAACGGTTAATTAGGTTAAAGAGAAATTGAATTGTCAAGAAATTAGAATTTAATTATTTATGACTCGTTGTGATTGATCTTTGCATACCTCATCTAAATAGACACAAGAATTATTTTCTTAAAGAGTGAACATCTCTAACACCTAGTTACCTTTATCATATTATTTTTTTAACCAAGTTTAGTTTGTTCTTGTTTAATTTACTGTTTTTATGTAATTGCTTTTGAAACACTTAATTTTGATAGTTGATTATCCAACTAAAATAATTAATTAACTATTACTTACTAATTAATTCGTTAATCCTCGTGAAAACGATAACCTACTTTTGTGGTATTATTTGATACGATCTAGTGCACTTGCCAGTAATTTGTAGTTTGTAAAATTCGCATCACCTGTCCTAAATCTTCTTGCTCCATAAATAGATCATAGATTTACACCGTAAAGTTTGAGAAGTTGATGAACAGTGGCAGACATGCAGCTTCCCTTGTTGATCTTTCTTCCTTCACTGACCGTTATAGAAGTCATAGTGATAGTGGTGTGGCTCTCACTCTCTCACTCACTCTTCTGTGACTTCCAATAGTACTGTTGGAGTGCTGGTGGTGGTTCGTGGTGTACTGTTAGTAGAGTTGAGGTTGGAAGTAGTAGGCTTGTTGGGTGTTTTTGAATGCTAAACAAGAAAATGAGTGTCAAATAAGATCTTAACTTTTTTTGTGTGTCTTGTGTATTTATTTCATCGCTGCCTTTGGTTACGAAAACAAGACGGACAGTAAAAATAAAATACAAAAAATAAAAATACAAAAATTAATGAATTTATCTATGTTTTTCTTTGTATTAAGTAATTTTACAAATTAGTATAATTTCGAATTATATATTGTGTATTATTGTTATATATGAATTTATTTAATATTAATATCTTTTAATAGTGAATTATTTTTAAATTTAAATATTTAAATTACATTATTAAAAATAATTAATTACATTAATTACAAGTATTTTAATTAATTAATTAAGTGGGACCACAACAGGGACTAAAGTTAGTTCCTCCTAATGGAGAAGAGAGAGATGCTTTGAGTTCCTATTTACTGTTTATGACGCAAAAGCTGATGTGGAGTTACTTTTTATGACAGGTGGGCCATAAACAGGAACTGGGATGAGTTCCCTACTGGAGATGGTCTAATGTTTTCCATCCCAGTGCAGCAGTGCTTATCTCACTTGAGACTTGACTACTTGAGAACCTTTCATCTATGGGACTAGGGGTGCACATGGGCTGGGTTTGATATGACCCAGACTCGACCCGAAATAGACACCGGGTCTATTTATTAGACCCGAACTCGACCCTAGACCCGATGAAACCAATACACTTTTGGGCCACAATTATACCGGGTGAAAATCGGGCCGTTAACATTACATTACGTTGATACCTTCTTGTAAGATAGCATGTAAAAATATTCAAATTTCCAAAACTCCAACTATTATTTAACATGGTAAAATTCACTTAGAAAAATATAACAAGAATCAACCCTTCTTTAACATTAAAGCATAACCACAATCAATACTAAAGCAAAACCACAATCAATACTAATATTGTCTAATAATAGCAAATATTTAAATCAATACAAATAACACAATATTATACATTAGTCTAAAGTCTTATACGTTCTAAACATAAAACATTAACTTATAATCTTATAATGACTAATAACACAAAATATTAAGGTTTACAATACTTAAATTCCACATAAGAATAGTCATGATCCATCACTAATAACACAAAATATTAATTGTATATGATGACCGGGTCACCGGGCCGACTTCGGGTGACTCGAGCTATGGCCCGGACCCGACCCGAAATAATAACCGGGTCTAATTTTGAGACCCTTACCCAACCCTAAACCCGATAAAATCACATCAAATTAGTCCCTAAAGTGTTCGGGACCGGACCAGACCTTCGGACCGGACCGGGTCTGTACACCCCTATATGGGACTATGGTGACTGTACCCTTCAAAGATGCTAAAATTGTATTCGGGATTCAAAAACATAAACTCTCCCTTGACTATTATGAATTTTACACTCTTGTATATCTCGCACTTTGGTTTAGACAAAGATGAATGCAAGAGGATGTAGTAGTACTAACATTAAAGATAGGGTGGATAAAAGTGTGGTTTATTTATTTAGCCACACTTTAAATAAAAATAACATTTTTATAAATATCAAAATCTAACTATACAATCCATCATCCAAGAATTAAAAAAAAATATATTCATATGAAGATAATTATAAAATTTTTATTGTAGTATCCACTTAAAAATAGAAGTATTTTGGAGCACACATAGAAGGGAAGGGTATAATTGCTACGTGCCTACGTCATGAGATGAAACTAATCTAAATCTATTTTATAGATTTGGTCGCCACAAATATGGGGAATGGAACCTCATTAACGGCTGAAGCTGTTGTTTCTTTTTTTTTTCTTTTAACGTCAATCCTCCTCCTTTAATTTTGTGAATTGTGATTTAGATTTAACCTACTCACCTCACCCCCACCCTATCATAATCATCATCCTAGCTAGAAACCATTGATTTCAACGTTAGATTTAGTTGCCACCTCTAGGGGCAGGGCAGTAGTAAAAGTTGAAGTCAGAACAAGGTAAGGTAAAAACACAATGAAGCCCGTTTTCGTAAATGTGCTTCGTCTTCCGCAAACCGCACCATACCCGTCTTTTGAATTTCCTGTCACAGTTTCACAATTAATTTATTGATTGATTGATTAATAAAAAAATCGATAAATATAATCAGCAAATCTGATAATTGCAAATGTCATCGCCTAAACAGTTAGCAGTAATTTTTGTTTTTGTCTCAACTCTCAGCTCAAAGGCCGAACAACTTACCACATGCGACACCTCTTTCTCTGTCTCTCTTTAACTTTCAACTCAAACAAGACCCTTTCTTTCTCTCTCTACTGTATGTGTGATGTGTACGTGTGCGTGAGAGTGTATTGGGAGAGTAGAGAGAGAAAGTAGTAGAAAGAGAGTTGAAGGATGAGTAAAGCAAAAACCATCTTGTCATAGTAGCTACTAGCTAGTAGGGTTTTCGTAAAACTTCAAATTGGAAAGAAAAGAAAAGAGAAGAGAGCTCGCTCATTGATTCTTTCATTCGTTAGTTCGTTCATTCATTCATTGTAGAGACTAGAGTGAGATTAGAAGAGAGTGGAGGCAAATGCAGGTGACCTTTTGAACTCCAAATTGGAGGATCGGGTTCCGCAGTCCAAGATCTCCAACCTCTCATATCATAATCTGGGTTTGCATTCACTTCCACCATCGTCCCACATTTCTGCTCTCGTGTTAATTAATTAATTATTATTAGGGTTTCATCATATCCGTGAAGTTCTCTGCATGTTTTCCCTGCACCTTTCTCGGTTTAGCTTTTTTCTCTGGGATTTAGGCTTTCCCAGTATTTGTCCAAACACCATTTAGGTTCCGTCTTTGTTCAAGCAGATCTGTTTATCTTCTAATTTCCTCTTTGTGAATTGAAATTTCTATCTTTGTTCCATTTTGTTTTGCAACTGGGATCTATTTAATTATAATTGAATTGGATTGAAACTAGTGCGATTTACCTTTTCAGCATCAGGTCAGGTTTTTCCTTTTTAATATTAAAATTCAACTTCAGCTCGATTCAAAATGTAGATTTGCAAACTGGTCTCAATTCGAATATAACACGCTAGTGCAAATGCACCTTTTCGTTGGTTGCAGAAGATACTGATCTATCATTGTTCCCCCTGAAACTTTTTCAGAATCTACATTCTGAACTTGACCTTCTTTGAGTAGATTTTTTCTTTTACTGATTTTGATTGGTCTCAAACGTGAATGATGATGCAGAATGCTTCTGATTAAGAGACGGGGTCCAAGAATTGATATAGAGTTCCCTTTATCAAAACAAAAATGAATTCTGACACGCCTCTTGATTGTGCTGTATTCCAGTTGTCTCCAGATCGATCAAGGTCTGTATAAACTACCTGTGTGCTGTCTAATTACAGGGTTTGTGGTTTTCCTCTGATTCGACTTGGTAATTGCTCTCTGTGTTTAATGTGCAGATGTGAGTTGTTTGTTTCAAGTGATGGAAACAACGAGAAACTAGTATCAGGATCAATACAGCCATTTGTGACTCATTTAAAGGTTGCAGAAGAGCAGATTGCACTGGCAGTCCAGTCAATTAAACTAGAAACTGAGAGAAATAAAAATGTTGAGACATGGTTTACAAAAGGAACCCTTGAAAGGTGAAAGCACTGAGATGGTGGAAAATTTATATTTATTTTTTTGCATTTTGTGCATTTGTATGCAATGACCCGTAAGCACTTTGTACTTATTTTATTGTCCCTGGTGCTTATAGGTTTGTGCAATATGTCAGCAAACCAGAGGTTTTAGAAATGGTCAATACCTTTGATGCAGAGATGTCACAATTGGAAGGAGCAAGGCGCATATACTCTCAGGTAACAACAGATTTTCAATCAGTGAGAAGATTGTGCAAACAAAAGAACAATATCATCACTTATGTTTTTTTGTTGATGTTTGGAAAATTTCAGGGAACTGGAGATCAGCGAACAGTTTCTCGAGGTATGTTTCCTTTACTTACGAAGGTTACTAACTTCTGTCTAGTATAAAACTTGTATGTATTGCCGCTGTAGTTGAATGAATTTGTTCTGTTGGTTTGAACCTCTCTCATGAAAATATAATAATTAGTTGTTCGTCTTATGCATCAAACAACTAATCTGATGTGCTGATGTGAGTTGGCCTTTGGAGGTTTGATATGTGTATGACTGTAGAATGGGATCATTATCCAGAGAAGTAGCAGGTTTTAGTCTAAGACTAGAAGTAGCAGTACATTCATTATCAAACATTGTTTAAATAAGGTGCCAAACACACACTATATACCTTGAACTGAGTCAATAGACAATGCAGAAAACATATGATTTAACCTAAAAAGTACTATTTATTAAATGTTGTCTATCAATGAAGGAAAGGTAAAATAGTTGTGGTGTGTGAATAATTCAAATCATACCTTAAATGCATTTATGTAAACTGATGAAGAACTAAGTATGTGGAAGTGTTTGTGGACTACAATAAACTACATGTGACGTGTCCACTTCTGCTGATCAGCTAGCTTCATTTACACTGTCAATAAGTTGAATTTCTTCATCTTTGGTTTCATATAAGAATAAATCACTCAGATTGTACCATTACTTCCGCATTGTTTAGGCAATGTCAGAGACATCTCTTATCTCTATTTTTCATGTGGGGAGCCTGCAATTACCATTCCTAACTTTCAATCTGACTGCTTACATGTAGTTAGAGAAAAAATAGTATCTCCTCATGTTGTTCAAAAGGACGCAAAACATTTTTTCTTTGTAGGAAATGCAGCTGGGCTCTCAGGTTGTGGGGTATAGTTAGATAATGTTGTTACTAAAGTGATGAATTTAGTCCCCGAACCCTTGGACTTTGCAGGCAGATCTTTCCGTAATTTATTTTTTTGGTCTACGGCCCCGTGGTCTTTGGACCTCCTTTTATGTGGGCTTTCTTCTGGTAGGCCGGCTAATTTGGAGTAAGGATTTACATAGGCCTGTTTCTCGGGGCTACTCTCCAAAGCAGATTTTCTCTATTTGCAGCCTTCAGCATTCAAACCTGAGAGAGCTAGTTAACAGACACAGACCCTCATCTATCTTTTCCTAGGGTTTATACACCATTTTCGCCACCAACCACTTTGACGTACCCCTTGTATATTAAATTCTATGAGTTGGCATTAAATTGTACAACTTTTGATGTTGGCCTGTTGGGTGCTTGATCGTTATTAAAGTTCATCAGTAGTTGTCATTATCCTTTCTTTTCCCTTTTCTCTTTACCTGTGAGTATGTTTTGCTGTAAAAGTATGACCAAGACCAAATAATGTATTTTACATGGTTCATTATGAGGTTACTATTATGACTTATCATAAATGAAGTCTTCTGGCTATATTATGTGTTTGTTGATTGTTTTACATTCTTTGGGAGCTTTTGGAAATTATCTTGCGTAAGTAATTTCATATTTATTTATTACCTAATTCCATGAAATGCTATGATGTTTGTCATTTTATAGAAGTTCTATATCTGATAGTAAAGGAAGTAGAATAATTTTGAAACCCTGATGAATGTGGAAAGAAGGAAAAATTATGTTCAGTTCTTGATCACATATCTTCATCCATAATTGCACTAGTAGCATGCTTTATATGAGTTCTTAAAAGTATGTCTAAAGGGTTTTGTGTTTGAGTATTGTCATGCTGTTGAGGAAGCAACAGATGAAACTCCTGCCTAGGTGGTAAATCACCTTATCTTCTAATGGATAAAGGAATGATAAAACTAACAATTTTTTAAAAAAAATTGAGTGCTTATATTAGTGGAAGAAAAGGTTAAGATTGGAATTCTTACCTTGCTTTCTCTCACAACGCTTGATAAACCATATATATCAGTGCATTGTGCTGTGTAGATTATGTTTATGCAAGATGCAAGTGAATATTGAGTGGGATTCATGGTCTTATCTTGTGGAGGAAGTTATGAAGCTCTCTTTTTTTTAATCTCTAGTTGTGGTTTCATGACTTATAAACCTAATTGTTTTCCTTCAATGATTGTCAGTATTATGCTCACTGTTTTCTCTTGGTTTGCTCCAGGTGGGGTTGGAACAGGATCACCTGCAGCAGCAGATGCAACCAAGTATCCTTTCCTCCCTCTGTCATTTTTATCTGTATTCATTATTTCTACTATTAGTTATTTAGTTATACTTTTATTGAGGTTGGGTTCCTTATATCAACCGTAGAGAAAATAAGATCTGAAGTTAAAATATCTAAGGGGCTGATTGGTTTCTCAATTTTCATTAAAAAAGAAACTTGAAAATATATTTGGTAACACTCTTGAAAATATTCAGGAAAAACGTTTTTGAAAAATACTAACAGAAGTGAAAACTTGATTTCACATTATGTACAGTTGGTCAGTTATGTTTCTTTTTAAGCCATTGGGTGGGTTCGATTCCCATTCAAGTATAAGTTGTGCCAGCAAGTGGGAATTATGAGTTTTGTGCATTTTAAATTTCAGGCTGAATACTAGCTTTGAGCTTCTAATGTTAACAATTTACTTGAGTGAATTGCTGGAGCTTAGTTGTAGAATGACTGGGTAGAGTTTGATAAGTTTTATGATGATAAACCTATATGTGAAATACATAACGAAAGGATTAATAATTCTAAATAGTTGTGCTTGGTTTCTTTTTGTTTCCTTTCTTTTTCAAATTCTTACCGAATCACTGATATTTATAGTTTTATTTCTTATACAGGAAGGAACTGCTAAGAGCTATTGATGTACGGCTTGCTGCAGTAAGGCAGGACTTGACCACAGCTTTTGCTCGTGCATCAGCTGCTGGTTTTAATCCTGATACTGTTTCTGATCTAAAACATTTTGCAGATCAATTTGGTGCTCATCGCTTAAAGTAAGAACTCTGAAAGCTCCTTTAAAATATATATCCTTTCTGCATTTCTTTCTGTGACTGCTTGTTACATGGTTCAGGAGTCTATGTAAATAACTCAGCATGAACTTTGGTATAACTAAGGCTGATTAAAATGGAAATTGATTGTAAACCGAAAATTTGTTTTAAGATGGCCTTTGGATGTTCATTTTGAGAGGAATGGATTCACTGTGTTTATCTTCTTTAACACAAGCTATAATGGTCTTAATGAGTTAACCAGAGCTCCTTCATGTCCTCTTCTGTCGTCTTTTTGGTTTGGATGAAGCGATAGGCCCTTTCCTGCCAAAATGATAAATTGTGTGAAATTAAAATGAAAAAGCCATCTCGCACCTTAAAACTCTTCTAAGTTCAGGACTTCTTATCAGTTGAGAAATCTTTTGGCTTAATTGGTAAGACATAATGGTCACATTTGTTTACTTTTTAAAATTTATGTTTTCTTAGCTATATCATCAAGGTTACCTTATTTGAACGATTTTATTTATTATTATTAGGGTAAAGTATACTTCTTGTCCCTGAAGTTTGGCAAAAGTTTCAAAAATACTCATAAGTTTTATTTTGTTTCAATTTTATCCCATAAGTTTTCGATTTGCATCAAATATACCCTCGACGGCTAAATTTTCAAAAAATTTAAGACCAATCTAACAATAATGCATGAAAATTATGCTTGATTTGCTTGTGTTGAGGGTTGTTCTTATGAAATTGTTGAATTGGTCTTAATTTTTTTGAAAATTAGTCGTCAGGGGTATATTTGATGCAAATCGAAAACTTTTGGGACAAAATTGAAACAAAATAAAACTTAGGGTATTTTTGAAACTTTTGTCAAACTTAATAGACAAAAAGTATATTTTACCCTTATTATTATTATTATTATTATTATTATTATTATTATTAAGATTGCCTTCCACATGATTTAGTGGTGTTTGTTCTGCTTTTGATACCAACTCACATTGGATTTTCTCATAATTCTCCTGATTTCCGAGTCCCTTTCCCTGCCTGACTATTGGCCTATTGGGTATAACTTCAGCGGTTGAAATAATGCACTCTATGATAGTTCTTTGCACAATTGTCGGTTTGCAACTCTGATAGACTCATAGATTGCATCCAAGTAATAGACTTTCTAAATTTCTATGTGCACCTGTAACTTCATTATTTTATGCTTGTTTAGGAAAGCAATATTTTATGCGTCTTACCATTAGGTTATTGTAATGATTAATCGTTATAAATTAATTAATTGAATTTAATGGTAAGCTGAGAAGCTGGTCACAAAATGCCCAAACAGAATGATATTTTGTGAAAGGTATAGCAGTTAAAGGTCCTGTTCTTTTGGCAGTTATTTTCCTTCCTTTCCTTGGGCTACTTTGTAGGTGTTATACAAATCAAATACATCTATCTATAAACGCCCAAAGAGCCTATAGATATGCTTTAATCCTAGTGGGATGATTGTTATTTGATTTACCTAAACTTAATATATATATATATATGAATGCTCTAAGTGTGTTCATCATTATAGTAATTAGGGTTTTGCTAACTTGTTCTCTAAGGACATAGGTTAACCATACCATAAAAAAAAATATTTTATAAAAATTATTGTAAAAATTAATTCTTTTACATTTCAAATGCACTGAATACATCAAAAGCATTAATTATTATTATATTTTTAAAATGTATTTTTAGGGCACAAGTTAGTTAAATCCTAGTAATTATAGTAGCTAGGTCACATTTTTAAAACACATTAAATAGTTGCCTAAGTTGTTCAACAACCGTAAAATGATAGTCACCATTGCATACACTTGTATATATATAACCTTAGGTAGCATTTGGAAGAGAGACAGATTGTGTTTGGTGTAAAGTGAGAGATAGAGATTGAAATAAAAATAAAATTTTAATTTAATTTGCATAAAGAATAAAGTTGGAATTAATTAATTAAAATATGAGTATTTTAGATATAAAATATTATTAAAGTTTCAATCTCTGTACTAAAAAATTTTAGTTTTCTGTGTCTCTATTTTTTGGAAGTACTGAAATACTAACATTTTGAAAATAGAGATTGAAATTTTAGTACTGGTCTTTGGACTAACAAATATGATACTGAGGCTCAGTCTTCCAGCCTCCATTCCAATACCTCAAAACAAATGTTACCTAAATGAATGCAAGTGTATTCTTTCCAACTTTCTGAAATAATTTTTCTGAAGCAGCTTCATTAGTTGGTCGTATTTTGTTCAAACTTATTACTTATAAATAGTAGTTTAACCAAAAAAAAAAAAAGAAACTGATAAATACTAGTTTTCCTTAATTAAGTAAAAAATAAAGAATATGGATGATTTTTGGGCGCAGTGAAGCATGCAGCAAGTACATGTCAATGTGCGAAAGTAGAGCTGATTTGAGGGCGTCGAAAGGGAATAGTGAGAGGGATGTCCGGTCATCAGTTGGATCAGATATGTCTATTGAGGATCCCACAGAAGACCAGGCTGGGCCCTTCCTCGGGCCCAATAATGCCCAGGCCACGTGGCAACAAAGGAAGATCGTTCCCAGTATCGGATCAAGACGTAGCAGCATCGGGGGCGGGGTAAACGAAAAAGATCAAGAACAACAACAACGAGTCGAGCCTGAGGTAGTGGAGGAGGAAGACGAGAAGAAGAAGAAAGAGGGGCATCAAGTGGGGGGTCAGCCGCAGCCAGGTCGGCGTCTGAGCGTGCAGGACCGCATCAATCTTTTCGAGAGTAAGCAGAAGGAGATTTCGTCATTTTCTGCCTCTTCTGGTGGGAGCGGCACCAAGCCCGTCGTGGGGAAACCCGTAGAGTTGCGGAGGCTGTCATCCGACGTGTCAGCAGCGGAGAAGTCGGTATTGCGTAGATGGAGTGGCGCGAGTGACATGAGCATTGACACCGAAAGCCCCTCCTCCTCCTCCTCCTGTGTTTTGGCTCCTAAGTTGAATGCTGAAGACGTTAGCCACAGTCATAGAAACAACAATCCCGAGGTCTCATTCAGTGCTGCCCCACGCACGCGTCCTGATACCCAAATTCCTTTTCCTTCCGTGGTGAAAGACGATGATTCCAAGGACAGATCAGCTTCAACTTCTCTCCCTTCTCCTGTCATAAATGATGATGATGATGTTGCTGCTGCTGCTGATGAGCAGTCTTCTCACGACACTTCCAAAGTTTCTTCTTTTTATCACGACAGGACTCCTGCTGCCCCTAAAGATACGCATTTCAGGGGATCAAACCAGGTTGCTTCTCATATGCTCTCTGTCACTGCCACTGCCACTGCCACTTCAGACGACGTAACACCTGACATCAAATCATCCACTGCAAGGGGGGATGATGCTGGCAGGAAAAATCATCCTGTTGCCCAGTCATTTATCAGGGCTTCTCATAGTCATTCTCGATCCCGTTCTGCACAATTTGAAAGCAAATTTAGGGAGGTTGAGGCCGATCAATCTACTCAGCCCCAATTGAGATCTTTCAATGCAGAACCTGAGGAGCTTGTAAAGAGGGACTCTTCTTTCTCTTCCAAGCACCAATCTAAGGTTGAGGATTCTGAATTCTCAAAGATGAAGTACCAAAGGCCTCAGTCTGGTAGTGCTGATCAAGCCAGCAGGACTCGATTTAAAAGGGATGAAACTCGTGTTCCTCATGAAAGCAGTAAGCTGAACCTTCCTGTTAAGCAAGTTTTGGAGAATCAAGATAGTTCCCAGATAAACTCAACTCCACCTTCAGAGCAAGTTCAGAGAGTAAGGCAGTCTAAGGGAAATCAGGGCCTCCATGATGAGCTGAAAATGAAGGCAGATGAGCTTGAAAAGCTTTTTGCAGAGCATAAACTTCGTCTTCCAGGGGATCAGTCTGGATCTGTGTGGAGAACTGAGCCTGTGGATGCACATGTAGAACAGGCTGTTAACTCAGAGCATAGGAGACCTAAAGCAGCGGAGTTGAGTCCTAATATGCCTTCCAGAAATTCTGTGCTCGAACCAACTGCCAGTACGAGCAATGTACCAAGCTTTGATGCTACGTCCCTTGTGAATAAGGTGAATAATCAAAATTTTGGTGATGATTCTAGAGGAAAATTTTATGAGAAGTACATGAAGAAGAGAGAGGATAAACTTAGGGAAGAATGGAGTTTAAAGAGAGCCGAGAAGGAAGCCAAGATGAAGGCCATGCAGGACAGTCTTGAACGCAGTAGAGCAGAGATGAGGGACAAGTTTTCAGGGTCTATAGACAGACTTCATTCAGCATCTGGTGCTTCTCGTTCTGAGAAACGTAGATATTTCAAGTCAAATATTAAGAGAGAGCAGGTATCCTTTACACTTTTTTGTGTGAACTTTGATGATGAATTCTGATCCTTAATATTCTATAGTGCTTATGTTTCCCCTCAGTATAAAACATCAAGATGCCTTTTGGATCTGATTTATACCCCTATTTTTTCTATGTATTTTTATTTTTTATTTTTGGTAGCATCCAATAGATTCCCTTCAGAATGAAGAGGATGAAGATCAATATGAATTCTCAGAAGAGAAGATCTATGGACAAGATAGCATATCTGGTGAATCAAACCTTGGAGATGGAGCTTCAAGGCAAAGCAGGAAAATTTTGCCCAACAGACATATGTCTTCAGCTACGCCTCGCACAGCAGCAGTGTCCTCATTCTCACGGTCATCTACCAGGATTTCCAACTCTTCTGGTAGGCGAAGAGAGAGTCCTATAGCTCAGTCTGTTCCAAACTTTTCCGACTTAAGAAAAGAAAATACAAAACCTTCTGGAGTGAGTAAATCAACAAGCCGCTCTCAGTTGAGAAACTATGCCCGTAGCAAAAGCGCTCAGGATGAGACGCAAGGTTCCAAGGAAGACAAGTCAAAGCGGTCTCAATCCTTACGAAAAAGTTGTGCTAATTCTGAAGAGTTTAGTGATTTATCCCATTTGAATTCAGATGGAGTTGTTTTGGCTCCATTGAAATTTGATACGGAGAGGTCTGATCTGGGCCCATTTGATCAATCGCCAAAGTCATTCCTTAAAAAGGGTTATGGCCTAGGCCATGGACCTCAGGGGAGTGCTATAAGGATGAAAGCTTCAGTGACATATGATACTCATAAAGATGAATTATTTGATGAACTGGCATTTGAAGGGGAGGGTTCTCTGGATATGGCAACAGAAGAACCGGATGAGATTGGAACTGTAGCTATTGAAGATCATGCATATACCAATAATGGAAAGGTGAGATTAAGCCAGGAATCTGAGAAATCTGGAAATTCTGAATCTGAAATTGGTGACTCTGCAAGATCTCTTTCTCAAGTAGACCCTGTTTCAGTAGCTGAAATGCCTAGTGCTATGCCATCATCTTCCAATGGTGTGGGATCTCTGCAGGACTCACCAGTAGAAAGCCCTGTATCATGGAATTCACGCACCCGTCATCCATTTACTTACCCACACGAGTCTTCTGACGTTGATGCATCTATGGATTCTCCAATTGGAAGTCCTGCATCTTGGAATTCTCATTCCCATACCCAGGGTGAAAGTGATGCTGCACGGATGAGAAAGAAATGGGGAAGTGCCCAAAAGCCAGTTCTTGTTGCAAATTCATCTCAAAATCAATCACGAAAGGATGTCACGAAAGGTTTTAAACGGTTACTGAAATTTGGGAGGAAAAACCGTGGGTCAGAGAGTTTGGTTGATTGGATTTCTGCTACTACTTCTGAAGGAGATGACGAAACAGAGGATGTTCGAGATCTAGTCAATCGGTCATCAGAGGACTTAAGGAAATCAAGAATGGGATTCTCTCATGGTCATCCATCTGATGACAGTTTCAATGAAAGCGAGCTGTACAGTGAACAAGGTAACCTTTTCATTATTTTCTGAAATTCCTAGGGTGCCCTGTTTCATCTATATATATTTGAATTTTCGCTTCTATTGAGTTGAAATTTTGCAAACGATCATAAATGGATTAAGTCGATTTGGAATGATTGCAGTCCAATCCTTGCAAAGCTCGATCCCGACACCTCCTGCTCATTTTAAATTGAGGGATGACCATATATCAGGAAGTTCGTTAAAAGGTGATGTCTAACCTTATTCTTCTTTTATTTTTATCATCAACTTTTAGCATTGAAGCTTATATAAGTGTCTGGCTAAGGATGTAAGTAGTTTAATTAATCCTGAGTACCTCTTTCTTTTTCTGGGAGCTGATAAATCCTGAAACCTCTTAATTCATTTCTGGACATTTTGTACTTCATTCTGGATGTAATGCCTTCTCTCTTTTGCCATTTTCGCAACTTGCATAGATCATTGTATTGTGATTTTAAATACTATGATATCTTGATTGAAGTCCAAGAGTTTACATGGTTCTGATTTCCTTTGATTAATGTAATTTGCTAATTGCCAGATTTCAGTAGCTTTCATATGACTCTATAGTTACACAAATTTCAATTTGTGCAGCTCCCAGATCATTTTTTTCTCTTTCATCTTTCCGAAGCAAGGGTAGTGACTCGAAGCCCAGATAAATGTCACTGATTTTGCTTTCCGAGAGTAATATGGATCCATTTTCAATAGGATGGTGTAAGGGACAGTCTTAAATATGTTAAGAAAGAGAGGTAGGGATGATACCATGATCAATTTGAAAGATATATGACAAGGTTATGTATATTTTCTTGGATCCATGAGGTTTTCCCCTGTGATTCAGTTAGTTGTGGCTATAGTTGTGTTAAAACGTGCTGCATACTGTGTATTCAATGAGGTTGTCGCCTATTGGTGCACTGTCATTGTGGTTTTGGCAGTACAGAGGCATTCTTTTACCTTTTTTTTTTCTTCTATTAGTCGTGTGATGTATATCAGAGTTTGACACATGTTAGAATGAATCGTTTAGTCAGAATTACAAAGAGTGATATGATTTCGGAGTAATTTCCAAAAATGATCGCTATTTGCCTCTACAAGAGTTATTATATTTTCGTTCTACCATTACCAAAAATACGAGTTTAATTTTCATGCAATATATTGTTCATGTTCTCCTAGCTGTGTAATCTTGGTTATTCATGTTCTCGATCTTGATGGACTAGTAAACCGCCACCATCGAATTGGCCGATCTTCTATTCTATGTATTGAAGTTGAACTGTCTAATAGTATTGTGATGGGGGATAATTTTCATAACTCTCATACATTTATATTTATTTGCAGATGCTTAAATCTGATTATCTTTTGACCTACCCTTTGAGGGTGACTAATTTGTAGGGATGTCAATTTGGACCGGCCCGAGCCAACCTGTCCGCCCTGCCCCGAACGGGGTAGGTATTTTCAACGGTTGATTGGGTATGGAGTGAGTTTGAGTAAGATCTGGTTATTTTTGTTTTGGTATAGGACGGGTATGGGTAATGACCGCCCCATCCTATTACCCACCCAGCCCTGCCCCGTATATATGTATGTATTATTCATGTGTAAGACTTGATTATTTTTATATAATATGTATGTTGTGAACAATTTAGGATTATTTTTGAACTTAATTATGTTTCAAAGTATTTAATCATGTTTAGTTCCGTTAAGTTTATCTTCATATTATAGATTTTTCGAAGGAGAAAAAATATAAATCAATTAGGTTTCGGCGGGACGGGTACAGGACAGGTATATACCCGCGTGTTTGGGTATGGGGCAAAACTTAAGATACCCGTGAGTAATGGGACGGGAAATGGGACAATGTGTGGGTGTTCAGGACGGCTATGGATACGTACATACCGGTCCCTCTCCGTAGGGGTGTCCGCGAATCGGATCGGATATGATATTCGCGCTTTTTAGTGTCGGATCTGATCCGATTCGATCCGCACATTTGTGGATCGGATTATCCGCATAATTAAACCTTCTCTTTTTAATCATATTTCTATATAAAAAATTTCGATAAAAATATTTCTTTCATACTTTTAAACTTATTTATTCCTAAAATATTTTTAATCAAACTCTTTCTAAATAACAAAAATAAAATAATATAATATATGAATAATAATTACTAACTAAAATATACAAACAAATAAATATAATACCAAACATATATATATTTATTTATTTTTTAATTATTATGGTGCGGATCCGCAGATGTAGAGCAGATATCCGCGATCCGATCCGATCAATTTGCGGATCGGATCGTATCCGCAATTTTCGGATCGGATGCGGATATTTACCGCGAATCTGCGAATACGATCCGATCTATGGACACTCCTACCTCTTCGTGAGTAAGATATTTGCATTCTAATTAATTTGCTAATGCATTTAATTCATATGTGAAATTTATTTTAATTATTAGGTATAACTTTTACATTGAGAGGATTTTTTTTTCAAGTATGTTTTCGGTCTTTTAACGTTTTAAATTTTTTTTAAATTATCTTTAGTATTTAACTTTATCCTCAATGTTTAAACTTTAAAATATTTTTTTTTTCTTTATCATTAATACTTTTACTATTAAATGAGAGTCAAGTTGTTTTTCTTTTTAAGAAAAATAAGTAAAAGTACACACAGATTTTTATACGAAAGAGTCAAACTTGGCTCTTTCTATATGAAGACCAAGTTGACAATCATTAGACTAATTTATTTTTA
>NC_029790.2:21287897-21291008 GCF_000816755.2 Arachis ipaensis | reverse complement strand
ATATATATACATGGAAATCCTTAACTCAATATTTTTTATATTCAACATTGTTTAAATTAATTATTTTTTAATTGAAGTACAAATTAATTAATTTTAAAATAAAAAAATATAATAATGAATATAAAAATAAAATAAAAATTACTTATTCTGAGAAGAAAAATAAATTTATATAATTATTTAATTATATAAAGATATTCAGACTTTAAAATTACTCTTTGAATATAATTCATAAATTGTTATTCTTATCGTGTCTAACTAAGATACTATTATAGTAGTACAGATTAATTTTATATCTATCTTTGTATTAGTTATTTATAGAATTCGAGACTTAATTATTTTTAAAATGTTAGTAAAAATATATATTTTTAAATTTTAATTTTAGATTTTTTATTATTTTATATTTTTTATTTACGTGAGATCGGTTTTACCAGTTGGATCAGTAATTCATCGGTTAAACCAATGAATCAGTAACCTAACTGGTTCGATTACCGGTTCGATTTTGATAACTATGATTTGTACACACCAATATGAAACTACGTTGTCATTTCTAACCTTTCGTTGCATGAATAATTTTTTCAGCGGTGGTGAAGGCCAGATAGCACATTATGTATGTGGCCATTTTGGATAACACAATAAAAAATAAAATTATTAAATTTGTTAAAATAAAATTATTCTCACCGGGACTCTTTCATTTTCATTCCTGACAATGAGAGGTTGGGGGTTTGGGAGGGTGACATGGCTGGGGTGACAGTGGAAGAGTTGGGATTGAATTTTAAGGTGGTAGCCATGAAATGTGGTGTTGATGCCATGATGTTGGGTGTTTGTTGGAGAATGATGCTGGTGAGGATGAGACTGAAAATAGAAGAGTACAGTGACAATAAAAATAATTTTATTTTAATAAATTTAATAATTTTATTTTTTATTGTGTCATCCAAAACGGTCACATCATACAATAACATGTCACTTGATTTCTACCACCACCAGAAAAATTACTCAAGCGACAGAAAATTAGAAATGACAACAAAATTTCATATTAATGTGTAAGAATAACTCATTATAAATTTAAAATATATATCTGTCCATCATATAAAAATCTGTATGTACTTTTATCTATTTTTCCTTCTTTTTATTTTTGTCCTTAATCATATCACTTATTTCTATCTTCACTTCTTAATCTTAACTTTAATTTCAACCTTCGTCCTCTCTCTCCAATCCTTAATTCAATATCAATGTCACCTTCTAACCCTTCATGCTAACCCGGACATTCACCTCCAACTCTTTACTCCAACCCTCTAACATCACCCTAATCTTGATTGTCATCGTCGTCATTAATAATGATGATTTAAGGGATAGGGGATGATGAGAGCTGCAGGGGAGGGTGGTGATGGGTGAAGGGGTGGTGACGGTTGGGCTTGGGGATGATGGCAATAGTGAAGGATGGTGGCAACTATTACGGTGGAGTTGGGTTGGGAATAGATTTAGAATTGGAATTGGGATAGATAAATTAGAAAAGATGAATGTTAAAAGAGCTATCAGACTTTTATTGTTTTTGGCAATTAATTATTTTGGCTGTATTGGCCGCATCTTTTGGTGTAACTGATTATTTTTTATTTTGGGACCAAATTGATTATTGGACAGCAAGTAGAGAAAATCGAGATTTTACGTAAAATCAAAAAAGTAAATTAAGAATGTAAAATGTAAAATCTTAACAAGATTTAAATCGTAAAATCGTCAGACTTAGTACAATTTTGTAAAATCAATAGACTCATTTAAAATCGTAATATCGGAAGATTTTAAGGGTTAAATCGAGATTCTAGCTACTATGTTGGACAGTCAAAATTGTAACAGGAGTACTAGAAACTATTCCCCGAATTAGGGGTGTTTGCGATGCGGTTTGGTTCGGTTTTAAGGGAAAAAGTCATCCGATCCGAACGCTTAATTTATGTGCGGTGCGGTTTGGATTGGATGAAATTTTTTTTGGAAATCTGATCCGATCCGATCCGATTACAAGCGGTTTGGATCGGTTTGAATTTGTGGTTTTTTAAATAAAAAAAAATTAAATACATATAATAAGTTTCAACATCGAATTTTAAATAATCAACAATGACATAACAAGTTTTAACAATATCTTAAAAAGCTAACGATAACATAACAATAGAAATAAAATTATAGGTTAGTTAAAATAAATAAATAAATAAATAATATTTTGAACATAAAATATTTATTAAATAATAATAATACATGAATAATAGAAAAATGTATAACAAATTGAACATGTTATAAGTATAATTGTAAATATAATAATAAAATAATAATATTATAGCACATTGTGCGGTTTGGATTGGATTGGATCGGTTATGAAAAGTAGATCCGAAATCCGATCCAATCCAGCGGTTTGCAAAAAATAAAATCCAATCAAATCCGAATTAGTGCAGTTTTAATCGGTTTTCGGTTTGGATCGGATTGGATGAGCGGTTTAATTTGGATCGGTTTGGATTTGAACACCCCTACTCCGAATAGTCGTTTATTGTGGAATTATTAAGAGAAAATGTTAATGTAGGACAATCTACCTTGACTCGTTTTTATAGTTTACATACTTTTGTATTACCGCTTCTTACTGTTGTATTTATATTGATGCACTTTTCAATGATACGTAAACAAGGCATCTCTGGTCCTTTATAGAGAATATATATCCTAGATATTTCTAATCAATTATTTTTTATTTTGGAGAGGAACAAAAGTATTTCATTGCTACAAATATGGATTATTAAAAAAAATAACATGTATTTGGATATTTTCCTGCAACTTAAGACTTAACAAAATTAGTGTCTTATTTTTTTATTTGACATATACGAATAGTTAATAGTTGAGGGGGATTCTTTGAAGAAAAAATGGATTATGGGAGTGTGTGACTTGAACTATTGATTGGATCGCGCGGATGGATGACTTTTTCATATCTGCCACATTTAAATTTGTAATAAAATGTGTCTAACCATCAATACTTAAAAGTATAATATAAAATATGTTAGATTAATAGACAAAAAAACTATATTAAAAGAATTAAATTAATGACTAAGTAATCACAAAAAATAATAAATTTTGATGCCCTTA
>NC_029790.2:21280691-21287351 GCF_000816755.2 Arachis ipaensis | reverse complement strand
TGCTAGTTTGAGTGTATTATTATTATTATTATTATTATTATTATTATTGTTATTATTATTGTTATTATTATGATTATTATCTTTTTCTTTTGTGGCACTATTTTATTATATAAAATGTACATGTATATTTTATGAGCACACAAACTACACTCTTTTGTAGATTACAATAGATAATTAATTTTCTGGGTGTTTTCAAATAAATAAAGATAGATGTAGCTTTTGATAAAAAATAAAATAAACAAATATTTTTAGAAAAGAATTTCCAACTACAAGATGCAGCTAGGAAAAGAAATATCTGCAAGGAGGAAACGACGAATTTTGAATTTCGATCTTCCATCAACTGTGGAGAATGGTGATGGCTTCAAATGATTATTCGCAAGAAATTGACATGAGAATATCCTTACCTAAACTTAATGGTTACATTTCCTCTAACTTAAAAACGAAACATGACCGTATTGATCCCCACCGGCCACCAAAATAGTTTTCTTTCTTTCTTTCATTTATAATAAAGTTGCTGATTTGTCATTGTGAGTCTCACAGAATGTTTGAGTTTTGATGATAATGATGATAATAATAAGTCCCTTCCCTTTGAAGCCAAGAGACTTTGATGGTTACGTGACTGACATGCAAAGCTTTGGACATTGTTGGTTAAGGTAAGGCACTTGAGACTTGAGAGAGAGGACATTCCATTCTGTTTTGGAAGCCAACCAACTAGCTTGTTATCTCTGCACTCTGCACCCATTTTCCTCTTAGGTTGCATTGTCCCTTTTACTTTTATTCTCCTCCTACTCTCACTCACGCTCCCAGGTAATACAATGCTTTTCTTATTTTAGTTCCAAGCAATTCATATTGTTGCTTAGTTCTCATATGTTTTAACACAAACTATAATGAATCAATCAGATTTTTCTACTTTCATCAAATTAATTTTTATTCGACAGGTATACTCGTCTTCCATATATCAAACAGTCAGGCCAGGAATTAGAAGAAAGGGGAAGAAGAATGGCATCCCTCATACCGGGAGTACTTCTCAAACTTCTCCAAAGTATGAATTCCAACGTAAAAGTTGGCGGTGAACACCGCTCCTTCCTTCTGCAGGTGATCAGCATTGTCCCTGCCTTATCAGGCTCGGAATTGTGGCCAAACCAAGGTTTCTTCATAAAAGTATCTGACTCTTCTCATTCTACCTACGTTTCTCTCTCAAAGGAGGACAATGAGCTTATCTTGAACAATCAGCTGCAGCTTGGACAATTCTTTTATGTAGATAGAATTGAAGCCGGTACACCGGTCCCAATTCTTGTAGGGGTTAGACCAGTTCCAGGCCGGCACAGTTTCGAAGGCAAACCCAAGGATTTGATGCAGATGTTAGAAGTGTCAGAGCGTCCAGCACTTCCTGATAACATTGGAGTTAATGCCCCCAAATCCCTGGACTTAGATGCCAAAGAGAATCCAAGTTCAAGGCACAAGATAATAATTAAAGAGGAAAAAGCTGGTGTTGCATCCAGGTACATGCAGGGGGTACTAAATCCAAACTCAAAGGTGAATGTCCCAGATAACAATAACAATAATAATGTCGAAAGCAAAGGAAATTATTTAGAGACTAGTACAGATGGTAAGAAGGTTGGATCCGCAAAAGGAAAGCAACAAGAGACTAAAGGTCAGGTATGATTTGCACAGGATTTCTATTTTTGAAGGCTCAATCATGTGGGGTGCAGAACTCAACCTCTTCCATGTAGCTATGGAACGGTTAAGCAAGAAATTTCTTTATCAATAATTTAATAAAGTAATGCAGCACACCCCAAAGAAAGATATTCATCGAAAGAAATCATGTTGCACTGCCATATTTTGGTAAAATTCATGAAGTGGAAAATTATTGCTTTTGCAGATTACATTCTGTTGCAATAACACAAAAATCAGTTTAATGTTGGTATTCTTTGCTAAAGAAGACAATATAGTGAGAATCATTGGTTTTAGCATTGCAGTTACTCTCAAGGACTCCAACTCAACTTGAAGCACTTTCACCAAGGCATGATGTTGCTCAATCTAACACCCAGGAGAATGCTACAGCACCTTCCAAGCGCACTTCTACCAGATACAATTTTGTTAAACAGGAAAATATGAACACGAATCTTTTTCCCAGCAATAAAGATAAAATTAATAACATTGAGGCTATTCCATGGTCCTCTTTGCCAGCCAAACTGTTTAGGCCTGGAAAGGTGCATTACTTTCCCTCACGTTCAGTATATCTTATTCTCTATAACCACTTACGACTTTACTATATTTGAGTGTTATTGATATGTCACCCCATGTCCCTAAATTAAAGATCTTTATCCTCTTTATAAAGCAATGCTATCTGAAAACTTGTGTTTATAAGATTAACATGGTTCTTTTCTTAGAAATCATATACAAACCTAACTTCCCCGCTTTTCCACCTTATCTTCATTTGTTAAGGGAATTCTTAGAAGGAAACACCTGGCCTCTCAGGTTGTAGTGGAAGCTCAAAAAGAAGCATCTGCAGCAGCAACGTTAGTCAAGTGTCTAAGGTATGTGAAACACATTAGTCGCATTAATGGTTTATCATTCATGGAATCAACACATTCTCATCAGTTGCTTTGGAAAAAAAGTGAGCTCAACAACTCCATTTGCAGTTTTCTAAAATTTAGTTCTTACCTCATTCTTTCCTTTTCAGTACTTTTGCCAATATCTGCTCCTCTGCAGCAGCAGAGAACCCCCACATCATAATGAACAAGTTCTTTGCTCTCCAGCAGCTCGTGGACCAGCCGAACAGCACAACTAAGTCGAAAGATAAATCGCTTCAGCTGTATAAAATTCCACCTCCTGCAGAAAAGGACGACAAACCTAGAAAAAAGACAGATTTAGTATCTGGTAAAAGCACATCAAAGTCTTCAAAACCCTTAATCGAATTAACAGCGAGTGAGAAACAAGAATGGGCCAAAGGGGATAGTATGAAAGAGATAAATGATCTGAGAGAGGTGTTGTTGAATGAAACAAGATCATGGTTTCTGAAGTACTTGGAAAAGACATTGGACGCCGGGTTCTCTATGGGCACCGATCCCCAGGCGAAGGGCAAGGAGAGCAAGTATATCACAGGGAAGCAGATGGAGTTGGCCAACCATATAGCTCTCACATTATCCCATCTTAAGCATGCAAACGAATGGCTGGACAAACTTAGAAGCAGTTTAAGCTCAGAGAGCGATGCGTTGGTGGAGACTGTTGACAGGTTGAAACAGAAAGTTTATTCTTGTTTGCTTGTACATGTTGACTCTGCTGCACTGGCTTTGGAGAACCGAGCATGATTGCTGTGCATGAAAATGTTTTACAATAGTGCAGTGTAGCTCCAACAATGCTATTTATTATATGTTAAATTATAATGTGATATATGTGGCTAAACTAATAAGTGACTGAATTGCCTATTAATAAGAGTACAGAAAAAGTCTTTTAAGGAACTCGTTTGTTCATCCAAAATAGAGTTGTCATGCTTTCGAACTGATCCGTTACAAGTACACTTGGAATATATAATTCATTCACAACACTTGAAATAACTTCCACTGAGGTTGACAAAAACGGATTTATTCAAGCTACTTGCAAATGTAACGATCCATGTTGGAAAGCCCTGCCTTCCAGCTTGGTTCAAGCTCCCCATTGTTTTCTAGTAGTTGGAACATTGGTCTAGAGATTGTCAAATGCCTTGTTTTACAATAACAATTTAGAGAAAAAACTGAGAAAATCCATTCCTAGTGGAGCAATAGTAAAACCTAGTTTTGCAGCTAAGAAAGTAGCCTGCTCATGTGTGTTGGTTGACACTTGGCAACCGTGAAGAGGGTGGTAAGGGTAGTAGATTTCTTACAGAACTTTGAACGGTCAGTTTTGTTCTTGTGCTGGTGAAGTTTGACAGCCAACATTAAGGTGAGTCAAATACTCTCTTTTTGAAAAGTAAGGTCTACCAAGCCATCTTTGCTTTAAAGAGAGAAAGTTACTTCAAATAAAACTAAAAAGTGATTAAATATCGCAGCTGCCTTTACATACTTTTCATTGTCTTACAGTGTGTAGTTGGAACTGAAAAGAGAATATACTAGAATATCTTCTGTGCACATAATCCTCTCCTTGAATCGGTTTTCAATATTTCAACTGCCGGATATTAGCTTAGCTTCTTTGAGAAAGGAAAATCAGGGAAGTAACACAAGTACGATAGTAGATAGAGAATACAGAATTAAAACGGGAAATAAATAGACCACCTTTGGAAGCAATGAGAAACTAGAAGAGTAGTTAGTTTAGCATGTAACACCGCGTTAGAACCGCATTTCCACCCATTGGATATACATTGACATATAGCAAGTACTTCTTGTTGGCAAAAGCATATAGCATAGTGATTGGTAACTCGTAGAGACAGGCACATGTATGTAATGCTAAAACTGTCTAAAAGTAAGATTCAATCGACCGGGGCGTAGATTAGTTTGTTGAAGCAAGGGGATGGGGGCAGTCCTTGGATGAATAGCAGAGACGCCATGAAATACATTTCTAGACTTGCCACCAAAAATTAAAACATCCCCTGATTGGAGCTCAAGCGTTTGTGCCTTGTCCACGTCCCTGCTGTCTCCATACAGAAAGTTTGCAGAGTCTCCAATTGAGAAGGATACCACTGGCAGGCCTTGTCGGAGACTCTCTTGGCTTTCATCCTTGTCCTGCCACAAGCGAATATATTCCAACACTAAATTGCTAATAATAATATTATTTATTAAGCTAGCAAGAATCATAGATAAAGGTACCTACCTGGTGAAGACCGAGGCGGCCGCTTTGGGAGTAAAAATTGACAATGCAAATGTCGGGTTTGATGGGGGGAAGTGTCTGGGCTTGGGCGATTGCGTCACGAACCAAGCGATGGAAGTCGGGGGGAATTTGGGGAGGTTTATCTCCATCGGAAGGGCGGTAGTCTGTGTACTGACTGGAGAGTGGGTCCCAGTGTCTGCCGAGGCACATCATTTTTAAATGGAGCTTAGCCCCTTCCCCATCCACATCTCCATAGCCAGGCTGGTAGAACCCTCCAGAGCCCATCCCTAACTCCCTGCATATCTTGACTATACTCACCTGATCGGACAGTGAAATATAGGACTTCAAAAGGATCATGCCGGGCCTTACCACTTGAGGAGGAGAAGGACCTCCTCCTTGTTTGCGTCTTTCTCGGTTGGTTACCAGCAGTGGTGGTTTCAAAACAACAGTTGCTGCAGTTTGTTTAGAAGGAGAGGGGCGGGGGCAAATATCGAAAGGATCATGTGAGTGAGGCTGAGGCATCTTCATATTCTTATCATCATCCACTGAAGAGCATGTTTTTCTTCCCTCCTGCTCGCTGGCGCCACATGCAATGTCTCCGTCTCCGGTTGCAGCAACCTAATCAATTACCAACAGAACATAATTAATCTGCTTCCAATTGGATTCGATTCCAATAGAAATTAGAAACGAACAGAATTTGCATTACCCTTGCCGGCTGGGAAGGATTGAATGGCAATGGCGTACTGGGAGACCAACCACGGCCTCTGCGGTACATTGCGGACTTTTCATTCTTCATTCTTCAAGTCTCAACTGATAACTGCTCTGCTTTTATTCTCTCTTATCTGTACAGCTGTACTCGTCTCTTCTCTTCGCTTCTCTTCTCTCTTTTCTCTTAACCACGCTGCATAGGGACTAGCAAATAGCGATTGATGGTCATTCCCACTTCCAACTTCCAACTTCCAAGGCTCACTACGGAACTCAATCCGTAAATCAATCTGATTAGCTAGAAATTCGAGATTAAAGCCTATAGTACAAACTACAAAGTGCCTCATGATACAAATTACAAAGTGCATTCACATAATCACATGGCCTTTCAGTGACCTAGCCCAACAACTAGGCCCATCAGTGTTTGGTTTGCGTATTGACAATACTTCAATCTCCACCATTTAGACTTAGCTTAGTAAAGCTTGTCGAAGAAGTATTTGTGTTTTTTAAAGCATTTTGTGTTTTGGTAACTCATAAAACTTTATTTGTGTTTGTAGTTTTTAAAAGATTAGAATACTTTTGAAAGCATATAAAATAGAATTTTTTAAAGTTGACTTGTACTTTTCAAAATTTAAAAATTTAATATAATCTTATA
The DNA here is from genome assembly GCF_000816755.2 of Arachis ipaensis. Classification (NCBI taxonomy): domain Eukaryota; kingdom Viridiplantae; phylum Streptophyta; class Magnoliopsida; order Fabales; family Fabaceae; genus Arachis; species Arachis ipaensis. Next base: position 21,281,206 of record NC_029790.2, on the reverse strand, counting down.
TGTTAACTAATTTTTAAATTTGATGATTATATTTATATCTATTATAGTATTTTTAAATTTTAAAATCTATTTTACCAAACACAATTAATGTTGTTTGTATTTATTGAAAGCTATTTTTAATTTGATTTACCAAGCATAAATACTACAACTTTTAAAAAGCCATCTTTTAAAAGTTAACTTTTATAAATTACTTTTGAAAAGTAAAAATTTTACCAAACTAAGTCTTAGCGTGTGTTTGGATTGGATTTTTAAATTGAGATTTGAATAAAAGTGATTTTATAGAATTAATTTTAGGTAAGAATGAATTTATGTTAACATAATTTATATTTGGTAATTTTATATTAAAATTAATTTAATAAAATAAATATTATTTAAATAATATTAATTAAAATTATTTTTAGATAAATAATTATTAAAAAAATATATTATTAAATTATAATATTATTTTTTTAAGTATGTTTAATTTTTTTATATTTTTTAGTATATTTTTTATATAATATTTTTTTTAGTATTCT
>NC_029790.2:21279608-21280453 GCF_000816755.2 Arachis ipaensis | reverse complement strand
GAGTTGGTAAAAAAGAATTAAAGAAATACAAAAGCTAATTATAGGAAAATGCAAAAGCAAGGATTTGTTGGTTCTTGTTTCGCGTGTACAAGGAAAAAAAATAACAAAACCAAAAATTAAAGCGTTCAAAAAATTTAACGGTACTTTTTATCCTTTAAACACAAAAACAATCACATCCTAATTAATGAAAATAAAAAACATTGCTGAAAAGACATAATTAAATGAGAAAATTTTTGCTTCTATTTAACTTAGTATTTAAATCAACATTTTTCAATGTTTTATTTTACTAAAAATATTGACACTATAATATTTTCATACCAACTTAAATGATAAATCTAAATCTTTTATTAAATTATTTTTTAATCAAAATTTTAATTTTTTAACTAACATCCATTAATTTTTAAAATTATTTTTTATTTTAAAATTTAAATTTAAATTTTAAATTTTAAATCTTAATCTTATTTTACTAATATATTGTGCATATATAGATTTTTTTTTAGTAATTTTGTGAATAATATGGTCCTGCTGCAAAATGATTTGGCGGTGTTGAAAATCTTTGAACTACGAATATTTACGAATATTTTATTGAGTTATCGTATTAATGTGTCGGACACATTTTGGACACAATATTTATTAATATTCGTTCAATATATGTGTTTGTTGTGTGCAATTGTATCTTAATAAAAAATAAAAAAAATTTTGCTGAACACATTTGAACATTTATAAACACCATCACATATCAACATGTCCAACCTTATTCTTAATCTTTATTCTTGAAATGAGTATAAAAATAGTATATATTATTATTTATTAAAATAAAAAATATTTTAAATATTTTATAACAT
>NC_029790.2:21273514-21279570 GCF_000816755.2 Arachis ipaensis | reverse complement strand
CATTAGAAACATATATTAAAAATAATTAAAAATTTAATATATATTTTAATATCAATAAACTATAAAATTATCATTATAATTTATCTAAAAAATACTTTATATTATATATATACATATTTCTGTATCTTATAAAATTTTAAATTTTATGTGTCCGTATGTCCCATGTCATAATACCGTGTCCATGTGTCAGTAATGTCTATGCATCATAACTTGAAATTGAGGAGGTTTCAGCCAACTATTGTAAGAATTATTTTTCTATTTTTTTTTTGGTAAACCTGATGGAAAAATTATGATTAAGAAGATGACAAAATTTAATTGTGTTGTAATTTTAAGGCACGATTAGATTATTTTTTTTTTTTAGAAAAATATTTGTCCTTACAATAAATTACTATATAGAGTTGATGACAATATTCTCTCTCAAAATACAATAAAATTTATAAATTTCTTACTTAGCAATAAAAAAAATTCACTCTCTTGAACAAGAAATTTTTTTGCTGAAAAATCTTTTATTTTTGTAACTAAATATAATGGGAAAGTATACATATATATGTGTTGCATGTAACCTCGTAACATAAGTCATGTGTTAGAACAAATAATTTTATAATTTAGATCATCCATAATAAATTATCAAAAATATATATCATAGTGCGAAAGTATATTTATATTTATAAAAGTGATTGAAGAGATGTCTCAGTCTTTTTCAACCAAAACCTTTTATATGCCTGATAAAGTTGAATTGTAACTCCTCTAATGGGAAAAAGAATGACAGTAGCAAGTTTGATGTGTTGGGGACCAAAACTATGATTATTTATATTTGAGCGTGTCACCTATTAATCTCTAAAGTCCAAATAAAATAGTATCTCTTGTTTTATTCTCATTTAGTTTCAAATCAAAAGTAATCATGACTTATTCAATTTAGCATTTATGATAATAAATGAGATCACCGTTATATAAGTGAATCTGTCTTTAGTAAGCTCAAATCTTTTGAGCTTTTCTAATAGACACAAAATATAAATTATAAATATACCTCACATGGGATTTAATAATTACTATTATTTTTTTTATGTTTATCATAAATATTTTTTTAAATTTAACTAATAAAATCCTTAATTTTCCACACTCCAAATTTAGCTCCACCCCCAAACTCACCGCCCTAATTCCCAATTCCTTTCCCTGTTAACTCACCACCACCTACTCTACTCTCCGTTGGTCTCAGCATTTGCCGTCGCCGTCCAGCTGAGCCGTCGCCGTTACCGTCCAATCCATCTCCCAGTGTCGTTCGTAGGCTCTCCCTCACCGTCTCCTCTTCTCTCTTCTCTCTTCTCTCATCAAGTGGTCGTCAGTGTCGTGGTGCTCCGTCTCCCCTTTCATCCTCCACTTCCACAGTAACAATGGAGCCTCAAACTCAGGTATGAAGTTACTTCATTGATTTCATTTTCTTTTTGTTCATTTTATCTTCTTGTTGTATTTCCCCACTCCCTTGTATGAATTTCTGTTGTAGTTCTTTCTTTCATTGATTTCATTCAATTTTTTTGTTCTGTTTATTTGTTCTGATTCAGGGGTTGTATGCTATATTTGTTCTGTTTTGTGGTACAAGCATGTTGGTGTAGCTAAGATTCATGCCAATTTAGTAATCATATGTAGCAATTGTAATTCTCCATTATTATTCTGTTGGTATCTAACATAGTAAGGCATCAGGCTTTATGAATTTTATAAACAATGGTATGAGAATTGTGTAGTTTGTTTGTATTTTGCATTGCAGCCATGGCAGGTTTACAATTTTAATTTCTATTTCTAAAAGAAACATGTGGGCTACCGCTTATATCCGAAAAAATTTTTTTGTTGGGTTTAAAATTTTTTGGTAGACTTTAAATCATCAACTGGACAAACTGTAATGCAAACACACTTTCAACCGATTTGTGAGAAGAATTATGGGTGAGTTTGAAGAGCAGGTGAAGGAGAGAGCCAAGGAGCTAAAGCATCTGATTCAAAAGGGAGTCAAGTTTGTGGGAGATTCATGCAAGAAAGGCTGGAACAAAGTCAAGCATATCAAACGCTGATTCAGTCTCATCTCCTCATGTGAATCCCAAAAGTAGTCTCACATTATTATTTGATTTGATTTGGTTTGTTTTTGTTCCATCCCCTGTTGGAGAATATAATTTTGGGCTATCTGATTTGTTTCTTTTCCTCTCATATGTAAGAAAATCTGTTGTTATATATAAATAGATAGATACCTTTCTTTTTGTATTATTTCTGTTATGTAGAACTTGTTTCAAAGATCTTGTTGTTTCTGTTTGTTCAGTTTAATTCTGTACACACTCAAGTCTCAACATTCCAACTTTATTGAGCATCATATTATGCAATTTTAGCCTTTACCCACATCAAGGTAGCAAATAGTCTTCTAACTCATGCAAAGTGATTACCTTAGGAAATTGATCCGTTTTAATTTGTCAATCATAGAAACAATAATAAAGAACAAGAAGAAGAAATAGGTCTATGAAGATAACATGTATATATGATTTATTATATCATGTGCATAATTCTTCAAACTTTTAGCAAACTGAAAATTAATTTACATATGATCTATGACATTCTCTCTGAATGTAAAACAGAAAAAAACACGAGAATAAATTATGTATGTTTCTGTCTAGTCTAGGTTTATATAAAATATTACATTCACCAAGTAAAAGTGCCCTCAAAACGACCTCACACAAACCACTATAATGGATAATCAAATGTGCACCATCTGAAACTGCATGGTAATTTATCTATGGCATATTCCTTGAAACAAATCTCTGGATTTGAGAGGGCACAACCTTGTCTTTATATCCCTGCCAAACGTGAACTTCACTTATATTGTGACCGAATGGATTGCTCAGCTTCAATGGATCAAACTCCTAGTTGCCAAATGCCACAATCCAATCACCCAGAAATGTGTCAAAAACAACATGTTCCCTTAACTTTTCCTAAACCTATATTTACATCAGCTAGCAGCACAACAAACATAAACTTAAAAGAATCCCTATATTTACATCAGCTAGCAGCACAACAAACAAAAACTGAAATATTAAAGAATTCCTCACCCATAATTGGCACCGTCCACAACTATAGTTCATGAATCAACAAAAGCACCATCCTACAAGTTCAGCAAAAAGTAAAAAATGAATCTAGTAAAAGCCAATTTTGATTAACTTAAAAGTTAAAAGTACGATTTACACATAATGTTCTTACATCCTTCACTGTAATCTTGTCTGGAAGTCCAATTCTTGTTAATTGATGTGTGAGCATCTTTTCTATCTTTTCCTAGTGAATTTGTATTTAAATTGTTAATTTTAATTAAGAATTAATTATCTTTTAGCCAATATGGATGCTACTTTGAATATTGTGCAATTCTGTTTATTTTAGGTAGCATTCAACTGGATTTGATGGAGTTTCTGCAGAAGAAGAGATGAAGGCGAATGATGCTGTCAACCCTGACCTCTCTGCACTCAAACCTAAATAACTCGAGCTACAGAGATCCAATGGACGTGATTTTAGTGGCGTTGGAAAGCTAACTTCCAGAGCTTTCCAACGATATATAATAGTCCATACTTCTTCTCCGAACTCGCTGCCAAGGCTGCATCTAACTTGAGATTTCTCAAGTTAGGCGCAAGACACAACAACAATACCTGAGATTGGTCCTGCCCACTTCAAGTTAGGCGCACTAAAGCCCAAGTTAGGCGCAGCTTCACTCAACTAAACTCCAATTCATGCTGCCAAGCCCAAGTTAGGCGTGGATCCTAGTGAAGCCAAGTGGTCCCCATCCATCAATTAAAGATTTGCTGATTGCTATAATTAATTCTAATTTAAATTCAAATTTTAAAAATAGGAAAAGATATTATTTTAGTTTTAAAGATAGATTTTAAATTAATTAGGATTAGATATAAATAGGGGGATACCACCTCAACATTATTCCAATTCCAGACTTCCAATTCTATACAAATTTACATTCAGTAATCCTAGTTTTCTACTCTGAACCATAAGCAACTAATCATCAATTGTTAAGGTTAGGAGCTCTGTCTATTTGTATGGATTGATTTTATTGCTTTATCTATTTTAATTCATGTATGGATTTATAATTTAAGAATTGTTTTCGCTCTTTATCTTATGAATTTGGGTGGAACGGAAGTATGATCCTCTTTCTATTTGACTTCTATTATAACTTGGAAAAGCTCTTTACTTGAACAACAGCTTGAAAACATATTCTCCTAAATTTTAATTATCTGGATTTAACGGGATACGTGACATATAATCCTTTTATTTTTGGGTAATTAGAGTTTTTGTGGCATATAAACTGGAATTTGATCATGTAGCTTCTAATTGGAATTAATTGACTAAGAAATTGGCAGCTAATGAAATTTTAGAGGAGACTAGAAAGGTCTAAGGAATTAGGGTCTAGTCACATATAGTTTGCCATAAATTAAATCCTACATAATTAAAATAGTTAGTAAGAAAAGTAAATCCGGAAAAATAGATAACTCTAAAGCCTTAACTACCTTCTCAATATTTTACTCTCAACTTATTCACCCGCCTGTCTTCAAACATCTAAATTTATTAATTAATGCTCTTTGAATATTCAAATACTATTTTCTGTTTGTCTAACTAAGCCTATCAAATACTATTGTTGCTTAATCCATCAATCGTGGGATCGACCCTTACTCACGTAAGGTATTACTTGGTACGATCCGGTACACTTGCCGGTTAGTTTGTGGGTTATAAATACCGCACCATTAATAACCATTCCAACACATACAATAAGGAGTTTGCATAATTGCTTATATAAGGTTGATCATCTGAAAAGCAAGAATATGCTGAAGTCATGGCTGATGGATAAAAAAGATTAGTTATTAACAATGGGAATGGAACCCAAACCTAAACCGCATAGAAGTATTCTATGTGTAACAAAGGACTCCAAGAAGGTAAGGAGTGCCATAAAATTAGAAATATTAATAGTGACTGTAACAAAAAAAAGTACAAGACATAAGCAACATTAGGAGCCAACATATTGCACAAAATATATACCCAATACATCTATTAGTTCCTGCACATTCAGTGTCACATCAATCTTATATATATTATCATCAACATATATTTTGAATCTATTTCACTCACTATTGATAGCTCACGGGTATTCAATAATCAATTAGATCTAAATTCAACCAATAATTTTCACATCACCATAATAGAGTCAATAAAAGATTGATCTTTTGTACCAATTTTCACAACTGGATACTGGAATGACGAACTCTAGAAGCTGCAACAAGTAATTTAAAGTTGTAGAGATAAGATTGAAAAATCTCAACTTTAATTCAGTTCCTGTTAAAAATCTCTATTTTTCAAACATCAAATCAAAATATATAAAAAATAAAATTTATTTTTAAAAAATATCGAAAAAGGGAGTAAGTACCTATTTGCGTTCCCTAGACCTAACAGTAGACTTATTCACCAATTCCTCCACCACTCTTCTGTTCTCCTTTGCCACCGCAGCTGCCCCTCCTGATTATTATTTTTTCTTTTTCAAAATTAACACAGGTAGATCAGAGTCCTCACAAGCTTAATCGCAACCTCTTCGTTTGTCTGAATATTGGTACCTACACAAAATTTTTTAAATGAATTAATCTGAAAAACTTAATCAAAAAATTCAGAAATTCGAAGTTCAATCATGCACAAAAAAAGAGAGAGGAGAGAAAGCTCATCGAGATAGATCTCTCCAAAGGATCCGTTACTAATTTTTCGACCGATACACAACTTGTTTCCAACTCGAGACTCCACTAAAGTTCAACCTCTTTTGACCAAAACCCTAAAAAGGTTTGGAAAATTTGAGAAGAAAAACGAAATGGGGTCGTTGTGGAAGAAGACAGAGGACAATGGATAAAGGATGAAGTGGAGAGACATCACGAAGAGGAAGAAGGCAGACGGAAATGGTGTAGAAGAAGAAATGGAGGTTCATCGTTTGAGGAAGAAGACAAAGGAAGTGGGCGGAGGAAGAGGCGGGAGCTCATCGCTGTAGGAAACCA
>NC_029790.2:21270035-21273441 GCF_000816755.2 Arachis ipaensis | reverse complement strand
AATCTAACCTAACGCTTCAAATTTAATGGTACATCAGATAAGCTCAAAAGAGCTAGGCTGATTTTAGACAGACCCTATATAAGTTATTTATTATCAAATAGATTAATTTGCAATTATAACTGATATATATTGCCCATAAATAGGTAAGAAAATTATTAATTTCTTAACAATCTCCCACCTGGATTATACATATATACGTTACTGAGATAATCGTATCTTATAAACTTTATGCGCGTATCTGAATGTTATTTTTCTAATTATTTTAACAATCTGGCCCATGTTATATATCAGTTATGGAATTAACGCAGGTTTTATCACATTAGTATCGTGACAAAACCTCAATGATCACTATACTAATATACTTAACGACATAGATCACATTTGGATGAGTAATATGAAAATTACATGCCAAGTGATTTCATGCATGTCTATTTCCAGCTGGTCCAACTTTAAAACTTTATTGAGATCAAATACAAAACAAATATTGCAAAATAAATGCTGCACATAACATGAAATAAATTATCAACTTAATTCTGCAGAAAGATTTCAATATCTGTCATAAGACATTATGAAATAAACTTCCACTAAAGCAAGACATCATATATATTGACACCCATCCGAGTAGTGTGCTCATGAAAGACTTTAGAGGGTCAATTCGTCTGTTAGCATATATTATGTTCCTATATATTTTATAAAAATCTTTTTTCTTAAACTTTCTCTTTGATAACTAAGAATTTGATGTCTATATGCTTCGATTTCGTTGAGCTCTTATTGTTGTTAAAATAAAGTACTGCTAACTTATTGTCAGAAAATATTTTCAATGGCCCTTCAATGTCATCTACTATACGAAATTCAGTAACAAAATTTCGCAGCCATATGCATGTTTGGATGCCTCAAAGCAAGCAATGTACTCTACCTTCATTATTGAAGAAGCTACAAGAATCTGTTTGTTAGACTTCCATGCAATAGCTCCTCCAACCAACATGAAGACACAACATGAAGTAGAGCATCTACTAATATGGTATCCCGTAAAATCGGAATCAGAGTACCCAATGATCTCCAAATTTTCTTATCTACCATAAGTAAGCATGTAATCTCTTGTTCTCATCAGATAACGCATTACGCGTTTAAAGTTATCTAATGATTCATGCCAGGATTGTGCAAGTATCTATTCTACACTCCTACTATAAATGATATATCAAAATGTGTACAAGCTTGAGTATACATTAAGCTCTCTACTGCTGATGCATAAGGTTTATCATACATTGCAGTCTTCTCAAGATTATTTTTTGGGACATTGCTTGAAATTGAATTTGTCTCCTTTAGTTATGAGTGTGTCCATTAGTCTACAACTTTTCATGCTATAGTTACTTAAAATCTTTTTGATATAGTTCTTTTGTGATAATCCAAGAATACCTTGAGAGCGATCTCTTATTATCTTAATTCCTTATACATAAGAAGCATCACCAAGATCTTTTATTTCAAGTTATTCAATAAAAATTGCTTAGTTTCATGCAATAAGTGTATATCGTTACTGGCAAATAGAATGTTATCAATATATAAGACAAAAAATATGCATTTACTCCTACTAAATTTACAGTATACACATTCAGCTATAATATTTATCTCAAAATCATACGAGGTAATGAGTTAATGAAAACTTGTGATGCCATTGATGGAAAACTTGTGTGAGATCATAGATAAATTTTTTAACTTATAAATCATAGATTTTGAATCATCTAACACAAAATTTTTTGGTTGTTCCATATACATTATTTTATCAATGTTACCATTGAGAAACGCTGTCTTTACATCCATCTAATGTAGCTCCAAGTCAAAATGAGCTACTAGTGTCATTATGGTTCTAAAGGAGTCTTTGATGATACCGGAGAGAAAGTCTCTTTATAGTCCATGCCTTCCTTTTGAGTAAAGTCTTTACCGATTAGACGAGCTTTATATCTCTCTCGATATTACCCTTAGAATCCCTTTTAGTTTTAAATATCTATTTACAACTAATTGGTTTCACACCTTTAGATAATTCTACGAGATCCTAAACATCATTTTCTTTTACAAACTTTATCTCTTCTTTCATAGCATTGATCCACTTTTCAGAGTTAGAACTTTGGGCTTGTTTGGGTGCCATTTTCGAAAAATATCTTTTTTCAAATGATGTTTTTTTAAAAGATCTTTTACAAAAGTAAAAGTAATTTTATGTTTGGATATCTCATGTAAAAAGATATTTTTATCTATCAATTATGTTTGGATAAAATAAGATAAAAGTAATTTTTTTTCATTTATTATGTGAAAAATATCTTTTTTTTAAGAAAAAAATATCTATTAAAAAATATGTAAATTGTAACTTCTCAAAAAAAATATTTTTTTTGAGAAGTTACAATTTACATATTTAAAACAATTGAAGAAAAAGCTTACCAGATTAAGACTTTTCAAAACACCAGAAGCAACTTTTCTATTTATATGTAAACCGCGACACCCTGCCGTGAATTAAAGTTTGCACGTAAACTGCTACACCCTGTGGCGGTTTATGAAGAAATGGCGTGCACCAAAAAATATAAATTTTTATACATTTTTCACTTTATCTTTGATAGATCTTGATAGATCTATGTTTATACTTTGTTGTGCTTTTTCATATAAATAACAAAAATTATTTATGTGAGATCTACTGTATTTATTTCTCTCCTTTTTTATTTATCAACGTGTTGGGTAATTTTATTTGTTAATGTTCAACTCCTTTAGAAATTCACACTTAAAACAACAGTAAATTAATCTTTGTTCTCTATTTTAAAATTCCTCAAACTTTTGATTGCAAAAAAAATAGATTCGTTTGGATTTGCTGCTAGACTATTACATGGCCATAATTTTTGTTTGTATAGCTATTTTTATCCGTTGATACTTGACAGGATTGGTTTTATTTTTTTTATTGAGTTTAATAACATTTAGTCATTTACTATTATACAAAATATCTTCTATATAGCAATTTTTTTTAGGTTTAGTTACTTTGTTGGTCTTTATAATTTTGTAAAATTTTTAATTAGATCTCTATATTTTTTTTTTTTAATTGAGTTCTTGTACCAAAATTTTTTTTAATTGGGTCTCTACACTTCTTTCTCTTTTTATTTGGGTCCCTGGCTCCCTGCATTAATTTTTTTTAGTTGGGTCCCTACAAAATTAAGCCAATTACTGCTAAAAGGGACCTAATTAAAAAAAAAATTTAATACAGGGACCAATTAAAAGGAAGAAAGGTATAGGGACCTAATTGAAAATTTTGCAAAACTATAGGAGCAATAGAATAATTAAACCTTTTTTTTACAATCAAACCACATAATAAAAAATAAAAAAAATCTTTTATTATATACAATAAAAAATGTTTGCAGTGTGATTTTAATCG
>NC_029790.2:21261811-21269918 GCF_000816755.2 Arachis ipaensis | reverse complement strand
TATATATTAAATTTAATATTTTCAAAATTTTAAATTTCTCATTATGGTTTATATGATTTAAATTATTTAGTTATACGTTAAATTATAAATTTTATAATTTTTTAAAATGTTATACTCGTATAATAAATTTGGTATTGATTTAATTTTTTAAATTACTAAATCAAATTGAACTAAAGTAAAAGATAAAATCAAGCCAATATAATTTACGTAAACTGTTAAAGGATTCTGCGATTTTTTTGTGTTAGACGTTCCCTGTAGCGGTTTATGTACTTGCAGCATTTAAACATAAACTGCGACAGGATGTAGTGTTTACGTGCAAACTCTAATTCGTGTTAGAGTGTTTTACATATAAATAAGAAAGTTGCAATTGCGTCTGGTGTTTTAAAAAATAGTAATCTGAAAAACTTTCTCTCCAAATGTTTTAAATATGTAAATAGCCCTAAAAATTGATTGGGTCATTTTTTGTCAAACCAATGCTTTTCTCGTGTTCTTGGAGATAGACTACATATTCATCCGAAATTTCAGTATTCTTTTTTTGTTGGATCTCCTTAATAACACTTCTTGAGGTTGTTGAGCTTGTTGTATGGGTTAGAGTTGAGGAGAATTCTCATTATTCTATTGTACCGTAGCAGTATCTTGAGTAACAATAATATTCTCATTGTTCTTTAGTATTGTAACTGAATTTACAATACGATTTTCATTGTGCTCTTGTACTGTAACTGTATCTTGAATAATAATAGGTATGAAAACTTGATTATTATCAGTTACAGAATCTCATCAAAAGCAGCATTCCTAATATTTTATTTTTCAAAACTCAACATCCTCAAAAAATCTCGCATTTTCTGTTTCAAAAATAGACTTTGATGCAAAATTGTAAAACTTATATCCCGTGATCGCTCAGCGTAATCAACAAAATAGCAACTAATTGTTCTTGAGTCCAATTTTCTTTTATGCGGCCTATAAGGTCGCGCTTAGCTGGACATCTCTAAATATGTAAATGCTTTATATTGGGCCTTTTTCCAATTCAAATTTTATAAGGAGTTTTATTAACTACTTTGCTTGGCACCTTATTAAGAATGTACGTTGCGATCTTTAAGGTTTCTCCCCAAAGTGATTTAGGCAAGAAATAATGACTAATCATACTTCTCACCATGTCCTTAAGAGTTCGACTCCTTCGCTCTACAACACCGTGCATGCTAGGTTTGCATGGCATGAAATATTGTGGAATAATACCGCACTCCTCTAAAAAAAAAAAGCGCAAATGACCCGGGACAATGCTCACCTAAACTATCGTATCATTCATAGTATTTACCACCACAATCATATTTGACATCTTTAATTTTCTTTTCAAGTTAAAGTTCAACTTCAACTTTAAAAGACTTCAAAATATCTAGGACTTAAGAATTTTCAAAAATTAAATATAGATATTCATAACGAGAGTAATCATTTATGAATGCAATAAAGTACCGTTGTTCATTCCAAGAAATAATAGAGAATGGACCACATATATAAGTATGTATCAGTTCTAAGATATCTTTAACTCTTTCGGTACCTAATTTTCTTTCGTTTGTTCTTTTTTCCTTTATGCATTCAATGCAAATTTTAAAGTCTGCCAAATTTAGGGGGTCTAAGAATTTCATCCGACACGAGCCTCTGAATTTACTATTTAGAAACATGATTTAGGAGTATTCCATAATGATGCCGAATTTCCATTTAATTTTTGTTTTGTACCTGTTTTGCAGTATTTTATTATTATAGAAATTCAAATCAAGCTTATATAGATTATCTGTCAACCAACTAGAGCAAATACTATTCGAATTATAAATGAGACTGACTTTATTATTTTCAAATGAACAAAAATAACATGATTTGCCAAATGACGGTACATAAAATGTCTCAAACAAATTCAAGTAAAATTCACGCATGCAACATAATCTAAAAGTTTCTATAGTTTTGACTGCAACTATATTATCGTCTACCACATAAATGTATCTTTCATCATCACTTGGTGGTTGGATCTACATGCAACCTTACATAGTAATACTTATATGAGTAGTAACAGCAGAATTTAATTACCCACCAGGTATCAACTGGTGCATAACTTAAACTAGTTTTAGAACAAATGAAAGTAAGAATCGTACCTTTCTTTGCACATCAAGTGACATATTTAGTACAATCCTTCTTCATATGTCCCACCTCTTATAGAAAAAACAGGTTGAAACTTGATCCTATTTTTAAGCCTTTTTTCTACTGAGAAGGTGCATTCGCAGTAGTATCACGCTTTCTTTTATACTGAAAAAATGAAACCATATAAGCACTTTCAGTCTTATCTCACTATAACCTCTCTTCTTCTTGCACACAATGAGATATAAGTTCGCTCATTTAGGGACTAAGTGTCTTTTAGAGTGTTAGAAGTCACTTTGAATTATCCAAAGTATACAGGAAGAGAGATCAAAATGAAATGCACGAGTAAATCCTTAGACAACTCTAAATTTAGTGTTTTTAATTCCGAAGTAAGATGAGACATTTCCATAATGTACTCTTTTATGTTCTTTTTACCTTTATACTTCATAGAGACAAGTTTTCTCAAAAGGTTACTTGCCTCCACTTTTTCATTCTTGATAAAAAAAATTTTAAAATCTTTCAAAAAAATTTTGGCATCTTTATCCTTAGTTTTATCCTCAGGAATTGAGCGTTTCATAATTAATAAAACTGTGAAAGAATAGGAAAATAAAAGAATTGTGAAAGAAAAAGATGAAGAAATTTTATTGATTGTTGATTGAATGAATTGTGAACTATGAAGGTAAAACTAAGTATATATAGAGTATTGGCCTATGAAAGATAAAAGTAAATAAAGATAAGATAGAGATAAAGATAAAGATAACTATAAGATAAGATAAAGACTAAATTATAATTTAATTTGTGTATTCTGTTGGGCTAAATTTGTGGGCCGTGAGACGTCTTTATTGTTGTCATGGACTAAGGTGGAAGAGTGGTTTAATATGCCCCCGCAAGCTGGAAGATGAAAGATGTCAAGAACACTAAGCTTATTCAGATTAAGATGGAAGGGTTGAAGAGACAAAGGCTTGGTGAAGATGTCAGCTAGTTACCCAGAAGAGGAAATTGGGAGAAGTTTCATCACTCCAGCTTGAACTTTTTGTCGAACCAAGTGACAATTAACCTCTAAATGTTTGGTCCGTTCATGAAAAACCGAGTTAGCAGCAATATGAAGAGCACTCTAATTATCACAATATAAAACTGGTGGGCGGATAGGAGAAGTGTCAGGACATCCAGCCCAATCAGAGTCACTGAAGCCGAGAAGCTGAATTTCTGATTCCCTTGGAAAGAAAAGTCCTTTGTCGGGACTAGTTTTCAGATATCGTAACACATGCTTGGCAGCTTGAAGATGAGATTCAGTAGGAGATGCCATGAATTGACTTAATTGTTGAGTGGCATACATGATGTCCGGTCGAGTGGTGGTGAGATAGATAAGACGGCCAACCAAACGACGATATACAAAAGGGTCGGATAGCATGGGACTTTTGTCTTGATATAGTCTTGTGGTACTATCCATTAGAACAGAGGCAGGTTTAGCACCTAATAAACCAGAATTCTCCAAAAGATCAAGACAATATTTTCTCTGAGATAAGCAAATTCCCTTCTCTGATTGAGCAACTTCAATACCCAAAAAATATTTTAATGGGCCCAAGTCTTTAATTCGGAAGTGTTGGTGCAAAATAGACTTAATGGCAGCAAGTTCAAAAATGGAATTACCAGTGAGAACAATGTCGTCAACATAGACTAAAAGGATAGAAATTTGATCACCAATAAATTTGAAAAATAAACTATAATCAGATGAGGTTTGCTGATATCCATGAGATAGCAAAAGATGAGAAAGTTTGTCATACCACATACGACTAGATTGTCGTAAACCATACAGTGACTTTAGTAGCTTACAGCATTGATTCGGTTGAGGAGATATAAATTCGGGTGGCAGAGTCATATAAACATCTTCAGAAAGATCCCATGTAAGAAAGCATTATTGACATCCAACTGATGTATAGGCCAATACTTCATAGAGGCCAATGCCAAAACTAATCTGATAGTGGCAGGCTTGACAACAGGGGAGAAAGTTTCCAAGAAATCAACACCTTCAGTTTGAGTGAACCCTTTAGCCACAAGGCGTGCTTTATATCGATCAAATGAACCATCAGGCTTGCGTTTGATGCGATAGACCCATTTACAGCCAACCGGCTTAACCCCTGCAGGGCAATCAACAAGACGCCAAGTTTTGTTCAGCTCAAGAGCATCCAACTCATCTTTCATAGCACTACGCCAATTAGAGTGTTGATTGGCGTCCTTAAAAGACTTTGGCTCAATGTCAGAATGTAGAGATAAAAGAAACTTTTTATGTGAAGATGAAAGAGAAGAAAAAGACATGACTGAAGATAAAGGATACTTGCACTTTGAGGGAGATTGATTTGTAGAGATGAAAGAGGAATTACACAAGTAATCAGAGAGATATGCTGGAGGTCGGTGAGGCCGGTCAGAATGACGAGGATGGGGTTGCTCAGGTGGTGAAGAAGGTGACGAGGGATGAGAAGGTGATGGTGGACTGGTGTCTAGTATTGAAAGTGATTTGGTGGTCATGGGTTCAACTTGGTTAGGAAACGATAGTGAGGAAGAAGGAGAGGTTGTTGGAGAAAATAAAGAACTAGGTGAAGTTGGGACAATGGGTATAGGTGAGGGTTCAACTGGAAGACTAACTGAATCTTGTTTTTGAGAAGGTGTGTTTGGCAATGTTGGGCTGAGTGTCTGGAATTGGACATTTTTTGTGACTAAGGGCAAGATCTTTTCATAAAAAATCACGTTTCTAAAAATCTCAATTCTTTTATCTTCGAAAACATAAACAATATACCCTTTAAAACCAGATTGAAAGCCAATAAATACAGCCTTTTTGGCTCTTGGATCAAATTTTGATCTGTTTGCCATTTGGGTAGAACTCTATTAAGTAAATAAATAGCATGTTTAACATCATAAGACCAAAAAGATGATGGTAAATTAGATTGAAACATAAGAGCACGAGCTATGTTCAAAATATGTTGATGCTTGCGTTCTACCCTTCCATTTTGTTGAGGAGTTTCAACACAACTACGTTGATGAATAATGCCCTTTGAAGCATAAAAATCAGGTAAAATAAATTCTGGTCCATTATCGAAACGAATAGTTTTGACTTTGGAGTTGAATTGTGTTTCAATTAAAGTAATAAAATTTTTTATTTGATTTTGTACTTCTCCTTTTGATTTTAATAAAGTAACCCATGTAAAGCGGATAAAATCATCAACAATAGTAAAAAAATATTTATGATTATGAATAGAATTTTGTCGAAACGAACCCCAAATATCAAAGTGTAATAAATCAAAACTTGCATTGGCTTTGTTAAAACTTTGAGAAAATGAAAGTTTCTTTTGTTTAGAAAGATGACAAATGTCACAAGCCTCGTCATGATACATAGAGATAAAAGGAAATTGTTTATGTAAATGATTAAGTCTTTGCCCAGAAAGGTGTCCTAAACGAAAATGCCATATATTGGAAGGTGTAATGGGTGGAGATTGGATGGAATTTATGGAGTGTGTAGTGGATGAATTGTTAACAGTAGAAAAGGTATTGAAAGAACAAAGATAATGAGTAGTTGGACTTGGCAAAAGCTCAAGTTGGTTTGAAGGACGAGTTTCTTCGTTGAAAGGAAGTGCCATGAAAGAAAAGTGTTGGGCTGACGAAAGGTCCAAAAGAGGCTCCGGATGAAGTTGCTGGTGTGCCCTTTCTCCTTGATTCATGGATGTCAGCAGAGCTCAAGAGGAGCTCTGATACCATAATAAAATTGTGAAAGAATAGGAAAATAAAAGAATTGTGAAAGAAAAAGATGAAGAAATTTTATTGATTGTTGATTGAATGAATTGTGAACTATGAAGGTAAAATTAAGTATATATAGAGTATTGGCCTATGAAAGATAAAAGTAGATAAAGATAAGATAGAGATAAAGATAAAGATAACTATAAGATAAGATAAAGACTAAATTATAATTTAATTTGTGTATTCTGTTGGGCTAAATTTGTGGGCCGTGAGACGCCTTTATTGTTGTCATAGACTAAGGTGGAAGAGTGGTTTAATAATAATCATAATGTTCATCCAATTGGATCTCTCTCACTTTTCTATTTTAACCTCATTGGGATTTTTTGGAGTGGAAGTGAGTTTCTACTCCGAAAGAGCTATATCCAGATCCATACAATCGAGAACAATCTCCACGGTATCCTTTCAAACTTTAAAATTTATACCATTCAACATAAGAATACTGTTATCTTGTGCAGATCAGAAACATTGGTAGCTGAAACCATAATAACTAGATAAAAACAAAAAACATGCGATAAACATTAGTTAAATAATGAAAAAAAAAGTCCATATTGAGATATATAGAACAACATTAATTTTTAGTTTTTGGATAGAAAAATTAACTGTAAGTGATATCTTCGTTACAGTAATCAAATATTGTCAAAAATTCTTGTCACACATTAAGTCTTTTTGTGGACCGACTGAATGCGCACATAAAAACTTAAACTTTGCAACTTATTTATTAGCGCATATATTTTTTATTAATTGGCTAAAACAATAACCTTTTTTAGGTCGATTATTGACCGCATAATTAATAGAAAATAAATAAAAAGTGTGCAATGCTTATTATTTAGTCAAACAACAAACTTTTTTTAAATTGATTATTGTTCGCATAAATAATAAATATTAATTTATTTTTAATTTTCTATTAAATATATAATGTTAAAACATGGAGGTTTGGTGTCCAATTTTCTATTTTCTATTTTAACCCTACTAACATAATTCAAAAATATTTTACGGTTATTTGTTTCACTAGCAAATTTTATTAACAGTTACAAAAATTCACGCATAACTTCTATTCAATTCTTTATTCTCACAATCTCTCTTTTTTTATTTTTTTTCTAATTCTCCTTTATCTTATGAACTCTTCTCTGTACGGAATAATTATTTAAATAAGTTTTTGTAACATCTTAAACTAGATAAAGATGATTTCAAAAAGTTTATTTTCGTGGCCATATATGAAATGAGAAAAAAAATAATTAGAAGTCAACGAGTATTTAACCAGTGGTGATAAATAGTTTTTTGTATAGATCTTATTATATTGAGGTATTTATTTAAATTATGTTTTGTTTAATTTTATGTTAGTCTTTGTTTGTATAGTGTTGTTTTGAGTATGTCTGTGAGTACTGTACTTTGATGGTCTGACCAGCAGTTTAGCCTCATTCTAATTATTCTATTAGAATTTTTTTTGTAATCATAAAAAATATATCTTTTTTATTTTTTTTTATAATTTCATCCATTCTACTACTTTTTTTTTACTTCTCAATACACTTTGTTATATTTCTCTTGCTGCCATTATTTTTTTATTATTGCAGTTACTACATTCACGTATAACTTTCACCTATATTTTTTTCTCTTTAATTTACTTACCCAATTAATATTTTCATCATTCTTTTACCTTTTTAATTTGTTCTCAATATTTTACGTACAAAGATAGTGTTCTATCTTTTTCTCTTACTAAGGAAGTACTAATTTTTTTCATCTTATATGTATTCTTTATTTTTTTAAATATGTCTGTACCTATCAATGATGAATTGGAAAAGTCTAATATTTTATTAAATTCATTTTTTTTAAATTACTTCATATGGGATAATATTATTTTTTAATTTTTAAATGATTAATTATACAGAGTATTATATTTAAAATTTGAGTACATAAATTTTTATTTTTAAATTAAACTAAAATAAATGAATTATATTATAAAAATATAATTTATTTTAACTTCTATAATATCATTTGTTTGACATATGGCACTGGTTATTTGATTAACATATAAAAAATGTAACATATAAATACTTGATGATAATTAATTACGGTAGGATGAAAAGAAGAAAAAAACGAAAAAAAACAAAATAATATAATAATAGCGATTAGACAATGACAGGTTTGTGTATAGAGAATAATAATAAGAGAAAGAATAATGTTTGATATAGTAAGG
>NC_029790.2:21256055-21257039 GCF_000816755.2 Arachis ipaensis | reverse complement strand
AATTAGAAAAGAGATTGAAGATAAATATTTATAAAATTTAAAAATAAAATTTTTAAGATAAAATAATAATTTATAAAATATAAAATAAATTTTAAAATTAAATAATATATGAAAGATTAATTAAAAAATAAAATTAAATAAAATTTATACAATATAAAATAAAAATTTTAAAAAATATATTTTGTTAAAGCTAAGAAAATAAGTATTTTTTAAAACTAATCCAAAGTAACCGTATATTTACATTGCTAATAACTTTTAAAACAATTTAGTAATGGTAATCAAAATTTGGAAGCTCATATGTTTTCTACAACTAGAGTACTAGACCATCACAGCTTCACCTACAGAATGTATACAATGATACAATAGGAATATTTTCATTACTTTGTATATCTATTTTATAAATTTTTTAGGTTTTTTAAAAATAATTGATAGTATGATTTTTTTTAATTTTTAATCAATTATATTTTAAAAAAATAAAAAATTTATAAAACAGATATGGATATATAGAGACGTAACGGAAATGTTCCTGTTGTATGTATTCTCTGTAGGTGAAGCTGCATGGTTTAGTACTCTATAGTAGTTGAAAATATATGAACTTCCAAAATTTGATTACCATTACTAAATTGTTTTAAGAGTTATCAATAACGGCCAATGAGTAATAGCTCAAATGGCATAGTTTTTCCATACTCAATTAAGAAGTTGTGGGTTCGAGTCTTATATCTTTGGTAAAAAAAAAAATCCAAGTTTATAAAAAAAAGAGTTTCATAAATTTTTTTGAATTGAACGATAGCAAAAGAAAATCTAGAACAAACAATCAATTATGAGTTAACATAGAATTTGAGATAAAAAAAAAAAAAGTAGTACACTTTCACATGCATGAGAATACTTGAATGAGTAAAATAAGATTCAAAAGATAAGAGAAAATATAGAAGATAGAGAAGATAACAAAATGTGTCAGAAAAAAAGATTGGTTACCACAATTAG
>NC_029790.2:21251663-21254551 GCF_000816755.2 Arachis ipaensis | reverse complement strand
TATATATATATACCATTGAAAAATACTTTTAAGTCCCTAACCTTCATAAAACTTGGACGGATCAGTCCCTCCGTCCAAATGCCTCCGTTAAGGATTGATCCGTCCAAATGTCTTCGTCAGGGACTGATCTGTCCAAGTTTTGTGAAGGTCAGTGACTTAAAAGTACTTTTCAATGGTTAGGGACGAAAATGTCCGCGGGACAAAAGGTCAGGGACCTATTTGTCCTTTTCTCGCTCCAAAATATTCCACTTCGCCGCAGAAATTCAAACGCCTAGCGAGGTGCCTCTTGACCTGCATCTGAAAACAACAATATAGTATGGGATGAGAATCGAAGGTTCTCAACATGGTAAAGGTGTCACGCATATAAGATATAAGGTCCTGAAAATGTCAGAGGCAATCCTAGAAGTTTAAGGAACTAAAACAGAAACCATGAATTAGGGTGGTCGTCTAAAGGTTCTCAACCTAACCAAACTTAACCTGCACACTAATCTTTTCATCATTTCCTCCGTTCCTCCGTTTCCTATGAGTTGCACAGACAAACAAGCAAAACAAGGCAAACACAAGTAGTTCACAAGTAATACAGATAACAATTATAAAAAATAGCAGATTATAATCACGTAGGCAATCCGCGCGAACGCGTGGACGATGCATTCGCGTCACTTTGCAGCGACCTGTACGTACCAGAAATCGCTGGGGGCAATTTCTGGGCTGTTTTTGACCCAGTTTTTTGCCCAGAAAATACAGACTAGAGGCTATAAAGTGGGGGAATGCATCCATTCATCAACACAACAACAAATAGAACATACACATTCACAATTATTAGGATTTAGATGTAGTTTTAGAGAGAGAGAGGCTCTCTCCTCTCTCTTAGGATTTAGGATTTAGATCTTTAGAATTAGGATTCCTCTCAGTTTATGGTTATTTCTCAATTTCAGGTTCAATGTTTCTTTTATTTATTTTTCCAATTTAATTTATGAATTTCCATGTTAGATTTGATTTCTTTTATTAATGCAATTTGAGGTATTTCAGATTTATGATTTTTATTTAGCTTTTTATATTCTTGGTTTTAATTGATGAATTGATAAATTGGAGACATTTGAGTTATCAAACTCCTTGTTGATTGAAAATTGGAATTCTTTGCTGATTGATTTGAATTCCAATAACTCTAGTCTTTTCTTAAGAATTGACTAGGACCTGAGGAATCAAATTGATTCATCCACTTAACTTACCTTCATAGTTAGAGGTTAACAAAGTGGGAGAAAAATCCAATTCTCATCACAATTGATAAGGATAACTAGGATAGGACGTCCAGTTTTCATACCTTGTCAAGAGTTTTCTTTATAATTATTAATTTATTTTTTTTGCCATTTAAATTACTTGTTCTCTATTTTAAAAACCAAAAAATATACCTTTTTCCATAACCAATAATAAATCATACTTCCCTGCAATTTCTTGAGAAGACGACCCGAGGTTTAAATACTTCGGTTATAAATTTTATTGGGTTTTGTTACTTGTGACAACCAAACTTTTGTAAGAAAGGAATTCTTGTCGGTCTAGAAGCTATACTTACAACGGAAATTTATTTGTGAAAATTCTAGATCGCGCAAGAGTTTTGTTCTTCACTAGCCCGACATGTCCTGGTAGCTAATCGTGAAAATTAACCATGGAAAGAATTCCAAGCTGACATGGGGGAGATAACACTCCAAGCTCAAAGATAACCATGGGCAGGGTCCCAAGCTGACATGGGGAAGACAACACCCCAAGCTCAACAATGTCCATGGAAAGAATCCCAATAAGCTGACATGGGAGAGACAACACCCTAAACTTAATATTATCCGTGGGACGAATCCCAGGCTGACATGGGGGAGACAACACCCCAAACTCAATAACATTTCATGGAAAAAATTCCAAGCTCAATAACAATTCAATCATATCTCAGAAATAACATTTACGTTCTCAATATTAACTCATAACTCATCTCATCATTCTCCATTAATTAACATCATCAATTGTCTTATATGCCACTTTCATCATCCTTATCAATCAAGTACCATCTTCTCCAACTACATATTACCTTTTTAAAAGTCTTTCTTCCTCTCCAAGTTACCACTATTTCCTAACTTCATTCTATTACTAGGCTTACTAACAAGATCTAAGGCCAAAGGAATGAAAATAGACGTTTAGAGGTTTGAAATTAAACTTTAAAACACTTTATGTTTGCTGAAATTGGGGCCACGCATACGGGTCGGCCACAAGTACGGTGGGCGTACGTTTTCTTACTCACGTACACAAGCACCCTACTCGTGTACGCGATATGCCCAACCGGTAGAGGTTGGTCGCGTTACGTGCAGTGGTCGTGTACGGAAGACCTGCAGATTAGTAAAAATGCTGAGTGCTACAGAATTTCAGTCTTGCCCTCCAAACTTCCGATGCGCATAACTTTTTTGTTTTAAAACATTTTTCATCCATTCTTCAAATAGCATAAACTTCACGGATCCAATTTTCATATGAAAGAAGTTTGAAGCAATTTGAGGGTTCGGAAGCAAAGTTATGGCTCACCGAAGTTCAGCCAAAATTTAGTTTTTCACAAAAGTTCATAAACCTCTATTTTCATAAAAGAGTAAAGTTCGTTTTTGTCCCCAACATTTGTGGTAAGTCCTAAAGTTGTCCCTAACATTTTAATCATCCTATTTAAGTCCCTAACATTTCAAAATTGACTCAATGTTATCCTGCCGTTAGGGATCCGTTAACAGAATTGACGGCCGGACAAAATTGAGACGATTTTGAAATGTTAGGGACTTAAATAGGACGAAAACGTTAGGGACAAAAACGATACATAAAAATAAATTTTAATTTAATTTTATCTTTCGATAATATAAATTTTTGCT
>NC_029790.2:21247635-21251650 GCF_000816755.2 Arachis ipaensis | reverse complement strand
TATATATATATACACACAAAAAATTTTAACACCTATCACACAATAGTCCAAGAATCCACAAGGTTTAGAAAGTCCTTACCTTATCCGTACCTCAAATAAGCAAAACCCACTAATCCATCAAGTTTAATTTGAGCCTAAGCAACAGGACATCAACTTTAAACAACCAAACCCCAAAAATTTGAAAACCAAGAGAATTGAGAGGCTGAGATGAGAAATTGGGTTTTTTTACCAAAATTGGTTATTGGGCTTTGTAGAGCTCGACGCGCTGGATACGTGGCCGTAAACGGTGCAGCAATCGGAGCTCCGGATCAAAAGTTATGGAGGATTGAATTATGAGTGAGGGTTTGTGAATTTGCAATGTGTTCTTCCCCTTCCTCAAGTTTCCAGCGTGAAACACAATGAGAGAAGGAAGAAGGACTGTTTCCCTTTAAGTGCCAGTAAATTTGGATTGGGCCTTGGGCCCAATACGGGTCTGGTTTGCCCGGTTCGGCTCGTTCGACCCAATATTGGGCCAAATTCTTTTAAAATTAGTGTCAATATTCTCGTTTTAGTTTTCTCTATCACATTAAACTATAAAATTCTATTTTCTAATTTTCTTGATTAATAAAAAATTATTAGCTAATTATTTACTAATCTCTCGGTTTTTATATCCTATCCCCCTAACAGAAATTTTCGCCCTCGAAAATTCTAATTACTAACGAGAACGGGTTGAGGCGCTCCCCTCGTCTACAATTCCTGGTCTGTATCCACGTTTAATACTACGTCCAATCTTTCCAGTCCTAAACTCGTCAACTCTATTTTGTAATTTAAACAAAAGCGGGGTCCCAGCTCCAAGCGGAACAAATTCGGTCTACAAATTTGATATCGCACTTACCTCGATCTTGTCGCGGCCATCCTACACCTGTGGCCCTCCCCCGCAGACAATCCCTCGACATGAGCCCCGGTGCTCCACATCGAAAATGCATCCCCAGTTTGGCCCTGTATGGCTCATCTGGAGCAGTCTCACCACAACCTTCCTATAGCAGCGCCCAATTCATGGAGCAATCTTCCGCGAACTGGCTCTTCTTGACCAACTCAGTGAAACTCGTTAGCCTTTGGGGATATACGTAGTTAAAGATATCTCTCCTAAGTCCTTTCTCATACTGAGCACACATCCACTCCTCATAATCAGCTGGATTTTCTTAACAAACTTTTGAGAAATGGCACAAGCTGTCGAATTCACGGGTATAGTCAGCAATGGTCATTCTTTTGCTTCAACTGCGTTAACTCCAATTCCTTTGCAGTGTGAAACGCATGCAATAAATATTTTCCGTAGAACTCTATCTTACACCTATTCCAAGGGACATCTGTCAACTCCACCTACAAGGTATGACATAACTCCTGCCACCAATTCTGAGCATCTTCCTCTAACATGTAAGTCACTATCTCCACTCACTGTATTTTAGAAACATGCTAGGTGTACAAAAATATCTCCACGTCTCGAAGCCACTGATTAGCCTCCAAAGCATTGGCGTCTCCGTTAAACCAAGGTGGACCACTCTTGAGGAAATCAGTAAGGGTCAAAGACCTATAGTATCGACCTACGTTACTTGTACCGGAACCAGAGTTTCCATCTCGATGTCCTTGCATGGGTTCTACCACGGGATTTTCTCTCTGAATACCTCGCTCGGATCCGTGAGACATCATTTGGTCCCTGTTCACACCAAATAATTGATATTAAGGTGATCAGTCTCAATATCTCAAGTTCGGTATTTTAGAGTCCCAAATGCATGCTCACAAACAAGTATGCTACACATATTCGTCAGATATCCTAAGTAGCACATAGACACGCACACAGAGTATGCACAAGAGCATAGTCAATCTGTCCCTCAGGCTATACAGGAACGAACTGCCATGATACCATAATATAACATCCTAC
Source organism: Arachis ipaensis (assembly GCF_000816755.2). Lineage (NCBI taxonomy): Eukaryota > Viridiplantae > Streptophyta > Magnoliopsida > Fabales > Fabaceae > Arachis > Arachis ipaensis. The sequence continues at coordinate 21,249,732 of NC_029790.2, read as the reverse complement.
CACACAGAGCTTTATGCTTAAGCCATAAAACATAGGTAGTGTGGTATTACGACCTCTAAAATAAAATGTATATAATGATAATAATGAAATAAAAATAGTATACTAGGAGCCTCGATAAACAGGTAAAACAAAGATCGCAAAATAGAAAGCGCAACGCTCAGAAATGCGGATTACTTGCTTAAGAAAAAAACTAAAGTTATAAGCATGATATAATAGAAACTAGGAATAGAGAACAAAGGTATATAATAACAAGCTCCTAACTCAGCCTGCGAAGCTAAGGCTGGCCGAAGAATCTTTACATATATAATATACAACCTTAAGCCCAAAGGAACATGTTTAAAAGCCCTAGTTCTCCATAAAACCTCTAGGAGGTACATTAGCAAAGTAGTAATATACACATGAGGAGATATATATATATATATATATATATATTTAACACCCATCACACAATAGTCCAAGAATCCACAAGGTTTAGAAATCTCTTACCTTATCCGTACCTCAAATAAGCGAAACCCGCTAATCCATCAAGTTTAATTTGAGCCTAAGCATCAACACATCAACTTTAAATAACCAAACCCCAAAAATTTGAAAACCAAGGGAATTGAGAGGCTGAGATGAAAAATGGGATTTCTTACCAAAATTGGTTGTTGGGCTTTGTAGAGCTTGACGCGCTGAACGCGTGGTCGCAAATGGTGCGGCGATCGGAGCTCCGAATCAAAAGTTATGGAGGATTAAATTATGAGTGAGGGTTTGTGAATTTGTAATGTGTTCTTCCCCTTCCTCAAGTTTCCAGTGTGAACACAATGAGAGAAGGAAGAAGGTATGTTGCCCTTTAAGTGGCAGTGAATTTGGATTGACCCTTGGGCCTAATACGGGCCCGGTTTGCCAGCTAGGCCCGTTCGGCCCAATCTTGAGCCAAATTCTTTTAAAATTAGTGTCAATATTCTCGTTTTAGTTTTCTCTATCACATTAAACTATAAAATTATATTTTTTAATTTTCTTGATTAATAAATAATTATTAGCTAATTATTTACTAATCTCTCGATTTTTACATTACTCCTCTATTAAAGGGGTAAACGACCAAGGATTGAAGGAAGGAGTGAGAGTACAAAGTTTGGATTTTCATAACTTACAAAGCTAGACCTTCTCATTCATGGTTTTCTATTGAATATTCTACTTTTTCAGTTTTATCTTTTTTTGTTTCAATGAAAAAAGGCATTAATGTGAGGAATTAAGAAAAAGCCTTTGAAAGAAAAGGCAAAGAGAGTTAGATTTGGAGAAAAATCAAATATTTTTTTCAGATATCCTTTGTACATTTTTTTATTTTGTAATTATGATCTTGAGAGAATTCCCTTACTAAGTTAAGTGAACACTAAGTGGTTGAAAATTTAAGGAGTGAACCTAGCCAACTTTAGCTTGGGTAGAAGTTGGATTTGTCACATATAGGATTGGATTGAATCTTAGGGAATTTGGTGATTGTAATATTTGAAAGATAGTGAAAATTTTACTACATTTTTGGGAAAAACTGGATGTAGGTCGCACTGCATATGGTGGCTAAACCAAGATATATGACTGTGTCACTCTACCTTCTCTGTTCTGATTCTGATTTTATTCTCTATGAGATAAAATAAAATTGTCTCCTACTTATTCTATCAAACAAGACGTCACAGCAATTCTACTCCCACGCAAATCTGTTTTGTCTCCTCTATCAACATGAGACAAAATAAAAGTATCTCCTACATTTTTAATAAAAGCAGACTTAACAGATTCTCTAAGTTCCATCAAATTTGAAGTAAACGCAAGTAAAGTAAAAAGAGACATAAATTCAAAATAATTTTAGAAGATAAATAAGAATAAGGAAGATTAGAGGAGAGAGCCATAAAATAGCATATATATTAGAGAGTCTAAAAAATAAAAGAATATACATCAGTTATTATTATATACAAATATATGATACATATACGTAGTTGATACATATTATTTTATCAATTTTTTCAAAAAATGAAAAAACAAAAATTTAATATTTTCATGTATTATATATAATTTTTAAATAAATTATATTTTTACAAATATTTTGATAAAAAAAACTCATATTAT
>NC_029790.2:21240547-21247099 GCF_000816755.2 Arachis ipaensis | reverse complement strand
TAAAAAGTTTTTATGTTATACTTTAAAATATTTTTAATATAATTTTTAATATTATAAAATTTTCTTGCATAATAATTAATTTTAATGAATAAAAAGTATTTATATTTTTTGTATTTATATACTTTATATTTATTTATTTAAAAATAAAAGATTATGTTGTTTAAAGTATCGTATATTAAAAAATATTTATTTATGTATTAGGATATTCTGTATTTATTAGAGTCCATCAATGCTCTTCTTTTATGTTAGTCTTTGATTTTCATTTAATAAAATCTAATGGTGTATATAAATATGGTACATCCAATACACACATAATTGTTGTGCTCATTTTAGACATACCCTATACAACGACTCTATTTACTTAAGGGTTTATCTGTACAAAATGAAAAAAATTTCATCAAAAATATAAAAAATTTAAGTTTTCAATGCATTTGTTTTGTATTTATTAAATAAAAATATTTAAAACTTTCTACTAGTAGTAAGCTTATCATGTGTCCTTAGGACACATATTACTAGCTAAACTCTTTTTTTTTTTTGTGTCTAAACAAAAATTAAAGAAATTAAAAAAGCAAAAACGACACAAAAGAGACCTTTATAACTCAAATAACTTCTCGATCTTGAAGAAGAGTTTCAACAATTTTATCAGGAGGATCAAACCACTCAACGTACTCGTTCTGACTCCAAACTTCGAGCTTTGCCATCAGATCGGCCACCCTATTTTCCTCTCAAAGCACTAAGCTAAAAATGAATCTCCCACTCCTTGCCAAGCATTTCATGAATACGCACCACCAGATCCTCATCTTCCCTGTCTTCTGAAGCAGGCTCACTTTGAGCAGCAATGACTACTTCTTTGGAATCTGTTTTGCATACAATCTTCTTTAAGCCACACTCCCACGCTAAAACCATCCCTCTCTATATTGCAAAGAGTTCGGATTTTTTGATACTCCAAATTGGAATCCTCCCCAAACAACCTTTTATCCAAACACCTTCATTATTTCTAATCACACCCAAAATCTAATTTTTGAACTTCCAAAAAAAATGCTAGCATCATAGTTTACTTTCAAAAAATCAAGCTGAGGAAGTTTCTAATTCACATTCTTGAACAAAGATAGCTGACGAGGTTGAAACCGAGCCTGTTCTAACTCCATCTTCCATTTTCTAGCCAAGATCACCACTTTATGTTGCGTCTAAGCTTCATATGGATTAAAAATTTTCTGATTTTGATGCCTACAGATCCACCAAATGCCAAAAAAATAAGTTTTTTGTTCCAAAACAGCAACTCGCATAAAAGAAAACATATCCACACTGACCTAGAATTGATGGATCCAATCTCATCCAAATGTCTTGCACCTGTCGACAACATAGCAAGAAAGGCATCGCCGATTCTGTCTCTTCGCCACATCGAGGGCTCATGTTTGACTCAGAGAGTCCACACTGGTGTCAAAAGTCTCCGTTGGTAGAGAATCATGAATGGCAAACCACGCCAGGAGTTTTGCTTTCTCTGGGGTGTTTGCCTGCCATAGCCATTTCCAACTTCATCCCCCATTCCACTGAATCTTCTTTTTCAGTAACCATGCATATCCCTCTTTGGTTGAATAACCTTTACTAATATTTTTTGTTCAGATCCATACAGGTTCAACTGTGTGCTGCCAAAACCAGTTGGAAGATTGCATCATGTGGAGAACTAACTCTGATAAGGGAGTTGCAATTTGTCCCAAATGCTAACCATACTCACTCCAATCCTCCCTGATATTCAATTGAGTATCGGAGATATGGACAAAAGGGAGATAATCACAGATTTTGCCTCCTGGATGCCAAACAACAAACCAAATCGATTGGCCAAACTTATCAAGACTCCAAGTCAAACCCTCTTGCAAAAGCTGCATTATCTTCCCAATGCCCTTCCAGCAAATAGATGCAGCCTTTGAAACAAGAAATTTTAAGTTCAAGGACTTTTTGAGATATTTTTTTAGCATAATTTGGACCCACAATTTGTCATGGCAATTTAGCATCTGCTAAACTAACTTTTTAATCATTGCCATGTTAACTAGAGAAGAATCCTAAATGTCCAGACCACCGAAATTTTTTGGAGTAATTAACGTTTTTCAATTGGCCAAAGAGAGATATCTCTCATCAGTATTACCCTTCCAAAAAAACTGTCAAATGAGAGAATTAATCTATTCACAAGCATAGCCTGGAAGAAGAAAGTATTACATCTAATAAATAGAAATAACTGATATGACCAATTTAACAAGACATAATCTCTCAACTCAATTCAAAAGTCTCCCTTTCCATGATGCTAGATGGTTCTGAATTTTGTCAATAATCTCTATAGCACAGACCCGAGTCACTCTCGGGTGCCCCAAGTTAACACCTAAGTATTTACCTAAGTTTCGAGTAAAACAGATAGATGATACGCCGATAAACATCTTCTTCCTTACATTGAAAATATTTTTTTGAACATATTGCTTTAGACTTCTCAAAGTTAACTTTCAATCCAGATGCTTTGCAAAAAGTGTTTAGGACTTCCATGACCATAATAATTTGTCTCTTAGCTTTGCAGAAAAATAGGAGATCATCCGCAAACATAAGATAAGAAACCTTGGGTCCCCTCTGGATACAGAAACTGATTCCCACTCTCCTTCAGTCACCTTATGCAAAATGTAACAGGCCGATCTCTCCATACAAAGAACAAACAAATAAGACGACATTGGATCCCCTTGTCTTAGTCCCTAATCTGGACTAAAGCTCTCAAGCTTACTACCATTCCACAAAATAGATAAAGAAGAAGAAATCATACAATTCATAATCAACCTGGTTATAGTGCTAGAAAAACCAAAATTACGAAGAGAGTGCTCCAAGAATCTCCAGTCAACTCTGCATATGCCTTTTTCAAGTCAATCTTGAAAGCTAAAGTTCCTTTTTTGGATTTCGTCTTTCTCATAAATGAAGAATCTCTTGAGTTATGACAATATTATCTATTACTCTCCTACCTGGAATAAATCCTCCCTGAAGTGGACCAATGATGTCAGAAAGAAAAGGCCGAAGACAATTCACAAGAGGTTTAGTAATAATCTTGTACATCACATTAGATAAACTGATAGGTCTGAAGTTTTTAAAAGATTTGGGTGTCCCAACCTTTGGAATAAGCACAATGAGAGTTTCAAAAATCGATGCATCCATATGTCCCCCTGAAAACGCTAGGCTCACAATATTATGGATATCTTTCCCAATGTAATTCCAATACTCCTTGAAGAAGTATGCCTGAAAGCTATTAGGACCTGGCGCCTTGAATGAGTTCATTCCTATAACCGCCTTCTTAACCTCCTCTAAAGTGACTAGCTCTACGATGCATCTACACGCCTCCTGGCTTAACTAAGGAAGAGAAATATCACCAAGAGCATCAATATCAACCCGTTCTCTTCTACAAAATAGTTTCATGAAAAATTTATTAGTCTCCGCTTTCAAATCCTCTATATCGTCAGTCCAAATTTCATCTTCCAGGAAAATACCATGAATCTTATTCCTTCGTCGACGCATGATGGTCTGCATGTGGAAAAAGCTTGTGTTTTTATCTCCAAATCTAACCCATTGATCTCTAGATTTTTGGTATCATAGAAGTTCTTCTTGCAGGAGAACATTGTTGTACTCATCATTCAGATCTTTCTCCTTTACCAAGAGATATGGGTGATCTGAGGATTTCAAAGTCAACTGAAGCTTATTGATATGATCTTCTAGCTGTTGTTTCTTAACAAAAATATTACCAAACATCTCGTTATTAAATTTAATAGACTCTTTTTGCACCTATTTGAGACTGGCAATCACATTGGTAGTCTTCTTGTTCCACGCATCTTTAACTATACTAGAGAAAGCAGGATGAGTTGTCCAGGCAGCTTGAAAACAGAACGGTTTATGTTCATGTTTGGAGTGGTAAGGTCACTTATATCGAATGAAAAGAGGACAATGATCTGAATGAAGCCTGCATAGAGTCTCTGAATATGTTTCTGGAAAACTCCGACACCGTTGTTGATTTGCATAAGCCCTATCCAATCTCTTAGCCACATCCCTGTCACTAGAAACCCTTTTATACCAAGTATAAGCTCTTCCAAAGGAACTAATGTCAATGAGGCCACACATGTCTAGAGTTTCAACAAACCTCTTTACCCTTCCACTATGAAAGAAACCCCCTCTCACCTCAGTAGAGTGCATAATCTCATTAAAATCCTCTACTGTTAAACATGGTATTTGAATTCACTCAGCTAAGCCTATCAAGTGAGCACATAAATCTTGTCTAATTCCCATGTTAGAACTCTCATAGATAGCACTACATAACCATAATTTACTTTCTAAAGATATTTCCACCGTAATCCATTGCTCCATGATACTGATCACTTTGCAATGATTAACTGGGACAGCAGATAAAAACCAAATACTACCTCTTTGACTTTGCGCTTTAGAGATGGCTACAGCTGAATAACCCAAACCACTCCAAAAAAATTTTAGTTTGTCAAAAATAATATGTATTTCCAACAAACAAATAAAAGATGGGTGATATTTGTGAACAAGCTCTTTACAGTGAATACGAGCCATCTTATTAGAGACTCCTCTAATATTCCAAGCCAAAATATTAAAATCACAACTATCCATAAATTATACCAACATCATGGCTTAGAATGGACTGCCTATTAAAATTATACCACTGCCACCACCTCTTCCTGCTGTTGGGAGGCCTCCGTTCCAGCTTCATCACATTTTCTAGCCCCAATATCAGTAGGTAAATTTTCAATGAAATTGGGCCTTATGCATTTTTTATTAGAAGCAAAATCCGGGGTCTTTACATCAACGCTCCTAGCCTCATGATAACCATATGCTCTATTTAAATTATTCATGCCTCCCTATCTCGAAAAAGTCAGCCTTATTCCTTTGATTCAAACCATACGTTGTCAATCCATTCCTTATTTTTGGCCCACCATGAATTACAAACCCTTTTGTAACATTGGGCTTGTGTGCTTTTAGTCCAGAACTCTCCCCTTCAACCCCTGACCACCAATCTTCTTTTTTTCTTTTTTTTTATTCACCTGGACCCACTCCTCTTTTGTATGATTGCCTTGCATGATCTCCTCACTCCCATGCAACGTCTCATGTGAGAAATCCCCACCTTCCTTATTTGGTTCATTAATAACTTGTTCCTTTTCAAATTTAAACAGCGTTTTTGAATTTTGAATTTGAACTGTCCCCTCTTTACCCTCTGAAACTTCCACCGTTTGTTCGGCGATGCCACCTCTTCACTCAACATTCTATCATTGGCTATCCGCATCACAGTTTGTTCTACCTATTTTTTTTGTACAGGCTATTCTCTCATGCCCAAAACACTTGCACTATTCGCATGCTAATTCTAAGTTCTCATATTGCACTTGATATTTGTGACCGTCAACGATGATGTATGTCACCACCGGCAGTCCCACGTTAATCTACACACAAATTCTAGCAAATTTTCTGTGTTTCGCCTCCTTTGTTGCCATATTTACCTTCATGGGTGTGCCAATAGCCGCAGCAATTCTTTTCATTGCTCTTTCTTGATAGTACCATATATTCAACCCCACAATGCGTACCCGCACGAAAGTGGATCCAAAAAACTCCTCACAAGGGAAAAAGTCAGATATCCAAGACTTGGCTGCCAAATAGTGTCCTCCTAGCCTCCACGGACCACCCAGGAGGATCCTATCTCTATCCTCCATGAGATCATATTTCACAAGGAAATATCCATAGCCAACGTCCATAACCTCATAACCGCCGCGCACTCGCCAAATGCTTCTGAGACGATGAACCATGGCCGTATAACTCACATGCTTTCCAAGCACTTTAATGACAGTGGAATCCTCATACGGTGCAGATAAAGCTCGTCTTGCCTCTTCTGAGAACGTTACGATCGGCGGCTTTGGATCCCCTTGTTTACCTGTCCCAATGGCTAAACTATTACCGTCCAGTGAATCATCAACTACAAAAAGTTTCGAATTAGACACGCTAACCACTTTATTCCTAAAGGGGACTCTCGTCCTTTTGGAATCCTCTATGCCACTAGATACAACCTCTATCACACTCTCCCCCTTATTACTTCTAGAGAAAAGGACAAATAGGTCCCTGACTTTTTGTTCCGTGGACATTTTTGTCCCTGACCATTGAAAAATACTTTTAAGTTCCTGACCTTCACAAAACTTGGACGGATCAGTCCCTCCGTCCAAATGCCTCCGTCAGGGACTGATCCGTCCAAATTTTGTGAAGGTTAGGGACTTAAAAATATTTTTTAATGATCAGGGACAAAAATGTCCACAGAGCAAAAAGTCAGAGACCTATTTGTCCTTTTTTCTTACTTCTATCGGCGAAGCCGGTTATCTTACTGTGTTTTCCATTCTCACGGCCACTCTCATTCCCGTTCACCTCTTTGCTGCTCATAGCTCTCACTTCTCTTTGTGTTTATTGACTATCATGGTAAATAATATAAGTTCTAATTATTAGTTAAACCCTTTACTTAAATAAAAATTTTTAGTAACC
>NC_029790.2:21228410-21240029 GCF_000816755.2 Arachis ipaensis | reverse complement strand
ACTTGACACCTAATTTTTAAATTTGAAAATCAGCTAATGATTTGTCGATTTTGATGAGGGAAAAATAGCTCGAGCTACCCATTTGGATTTGACAAAATTGCACCCCACTCCAAACTTCTTAAGAAATTGCACTCTAACTCATTTTACAGATATGCGAGCTAATCAATAAAAAAATACAAAATATTATTTATACACTAAAATCAACCATTAAAATTAGTCATCATATATTTATATATAAATATAAGTATAATTTAATTTATTTTTAATATATATTTTATATAAATAATTAATTTTAGTGACTAATTTTAACGTATAAAAAATAAGCTAACATAGACTAATAATCCAAAAAAAAAATTTCAATATTCATTACAATTTTTTTAAAATTACTATTCTACTATTTTATTCATTTTTATCCTCTAACACCACATTTCATCTATCATGACAAGCCACTTATCTCCACCATGAGTCATAGGTGACCACCTCCAACAACTATGACAGGCTATCTTTGCTGGTAATCACTTTTAGCCATTTATCACTAGTCTTCCTAAATTTTAAATCCAAATTCTAATTCCTAAATCCTAAATTCTAAATCATAAATTTAAAATCTTAAATTCTAAACCGTAGATTCTAAATCCTAAACACTAAATTTTAAGTTCTAAAGTCTAAACTTTAAATTTTAAATTTTAATTTTTAATCTTAAATTCTAAACTTTAAATTCTAATTTTTTAAATTTGAGTTTTTGATATTTTAATTATTTCTAATTTTAGATATTTTTATTTTGAATTATTAACTACTTTATTAATTGAAAATTATTGGTTATCCATACCTTTTCGTCATCTTATATTATAAATTCAAATGATACCCAATTTTAACACTATTATCTTTTTCATTCTTTTTAATTATCTTATGTATATACAACGTAGAGTGAAATTTCAACAAACTTGAAGGGGGTATAAGTGTTACATTTTCTGAAAAGCTTGTGTTATGCATATCAATGACAAATTTTATATTTTTAGTATACTTTGTCCGAATAATAACATACTAAAATACAATAAAAATTAAAGATACGCTTCACACCAAGTCACCAACGGATTTAGAAAAATGTTAATACTTACTAAGTTACTATTTACTTTTAGAAATGTCAATTTACACTGTTTTTCGGGAAATGTGTCGATATGCGTAGAACTGATCGAGAAGTAACAACAACGTCAGCAAATTAATTATACGATTTTTTTTTATAGGTTTCTCAACCAAAAAAAGTAAATCAAAAAACAAAAACATGAATTATTTTATTGTTCAAAAAAATAAAATTTTATTATCCAAAAAAATTCATTTAAATTATTTTTAAAATATGACAAAATATATATTCGTGAATGGAAATATCGAGTAAATTGTCAAATTATACTTTTAAAAGATCATTCATTTTTTAAATTAGTCTCTAAAATTATTTTTAATTAAATTCGTCCTTCAAAAATTTTAAATTAGTCATTTTAGTCTTTTCGTCACTTTCATTGCTAAAGACATCAAAATTTGTTGATGTAACACGTGCGTTAAGTGATATCACAACACATATCTAGTGTGTGTTTGGATTACAGTTTGCAAACGGGAATTTGCATAAAATTGATTTTGCAAACTTGATTTTGGTCAAAAGTAAGTTTGTGTTAAAGTGATTTATGTTTGGTAATTTTTGTATCAAAATAGATTATAGTAAAATAAATGTTGTTTGGCTTATACCATTCAAAATCACTTTTAGATAAAAAATTACTAAAATAGACCTCAACTTAAATATTTTTTTTATATTATCCTATCATTCTAATTTAGATATTTAAATAAATCTTATTAATCAATTTTATAATAAAATTAATATTTATTTACTAAAATAAAAATAACATATAAAAATAGATAAAATATATTTTTAAATAAAAATAAAACAATATAAATTTTAGATATATATATATATATATATATATATATAATCAAATATGTTACATTTTTTAAGTATTAAATGTTACTTTAGTATTTTTTTACATCGTACTCTTATTCTAGTACTCTCAATAATCTTATTCTTAATATTAATTTGAAATCCAACGTTTATGATTTTATTATTATATATGATTAATTTTTTATTTAATTTATCTTTTTTAATGGAATCATAATCTATATTATAAAAAATTACACTAAAATATAGTATAGGAGAATTACAATTATAAAAGATAGTACTGAAAATAATAAAAAAAATTAAATATTTACTTTATAGTGATTGAAACAAATCTAAAAGTTCTTAATGATCTTTTTATATAATATATTTTTAGTATTTTTAGTACTCTTTTTTTAGTATGTTATAATTTTTAATATTATTATTATTTACAATTAATTTTTTTATTTAATTTACTTTACCTAATAGAATTAATAAATCATATTATAAAAAGATAATAACAAACATAATACACAAAAATCACGATTATAAAAGTGTATAATGTCAAACAAATAGTTAAAAAAATATAAATAATAAATAATAGAAAATTAGAGCTCATATAAATAGAAATAACAAGAATTTTATAAATAATACACACATATACAAAGGATAAAGGTGGTAAAAAGTAAATAAAAGGTTAGTATCTATGGCTAAAAGCCCGTTAAGAAAACGCAGAAGCTAAAAATAGTTGCTTCTTGTAAACGCTGGTTTTGGCAACAGAATCACTTCTGCGTTCATGAGAAAAAAATTTGCCAAACCAAAAGTTGAAACTTTCAAGAAATTTAAACGTGCTTCTTCCCTTCCAACGGATTTCCCAAACACACCCCTAGTAGTTCTAATTTGCGGTTAGCATGATAAGCTTATGAAATTAGATCAAATCAGCCCCAAATTAAGGGATTCTAATGCCTCAAATTCTCCCCTCAATTAGATTTTGATTTGATCTTATTTCATAAAATTATCATGCTAATAGTCAATTAAAACTCTTATATGTGTGTTGTAGTATCACTTTTGGCACCGCCAATAAAAAAAATGATAGAAGGAGTAACGTGGTTAATTTAAAATATTTGAAAGATGAATTTAATTAAAAAAAATTTTAGAGACTAATTTGGAGAACGATTGATCTTTTAGAGACGAATTTGATCATTTATTTTAAAATATCCTACGTTAATAAAAACGAATGACGTGATAATCAGAACTTTTGATGTGAAAAGTGAAATTTTAACCTTGACAAATAAATTATGCTACGTTTTTCTATTATCGTAGTAAGTCTCTAATCACGACTTGATATTTTTAGCATATTTTTAAATTATTTGAGAATATTTTTGTTGATAACAAAATTTAAAAGAATTTTTATCGACGCTAAAATAATTCGAGCGTATTTTTTAAGGTTTTAAAAAGGTACTTACAAATTTAGAAAATTAATATTAGTAATATTATTAATATTAATCAAGTAATTAAACAGTTGGTTATAACCGTTTTATTTTAAGATACTTCAAATAGTAACGGTTATACATGAATCATTGTATTTGTTGGCTTGAAAAGTCATCAATCATAAAAGGTTGTGAATGTTTGAATTTGTAATGTGTACGTCCAGTGACAAAAAGTAATGACCTTTCAGAAAGATTTTTTCAGCGAAAAATTTTTTTTGTTAAAGAGAGTGAAAATTTTTTATTATTGTTAAGTAAAAAATTTATAAGTTTCATTGTATTTTAAAAGAGTATGGTAATTAATTTTATTGTAATTAAGATTTAGTTTGGTAAAATTTTTACTTTTTAAGAGTAGCTTATAAAAGTTAATTTTTAAAAGATAACTTTTTAAAAGTTATTGCATTTATGTTTAATAAATCAAATTAAAAATAACTTTCAATAAATACAAGCAATATCAATTGCATTTGATAAAATGACTTTTAAAATTTAAAAATATTATAATAGACATAAATGTAAGTATTAAATTTGAAAATTAGTTAACATATGAGGTTATATTAGACTTTTAAATTTTAAAAAGTACAAGCCAACTTTGAAAAGCTCTATCTTAGGTGCTTTTAAAAGTTGCAAGCACAAGCACATGGTCTTTTTGATTTACCAAACACAAAATGAGGAGCTTGAGCTTTTAAAAAATACAAACACCTCTTCAAAAAGTTTTACCAAACCAAGTTTAAGTGTGGGAACAAGTATTTCTCTACAAAAAATAATCTAATCGTGCCTTGAAACTATAACACAATAAGTTTTGTCATGTTCTTAATCATAATTTATCCATCATTTTTAGAGAGATATTTGTGAAGATGACACAAAATCAAAACACTACGTTTAAGGTCATGAATCAAGAATTTGTCAAGTTGGATTGATTTGTTGGAACAAATTTCAACTGTTGGAGGGGTAAGATGATGTTTCTTCTTTCGAATCTCAATATTGCATATGTGATTGACCCAAAGACTACACTAATTACTGATATCGTTGAAAATGCCACACAGAAAGAAAAAAAAAAAGATTATTTAAATAAAGAAGAAACGCGATGAAAATACCTTTATATGTCTAGGTCATATTCTCAATACTTTATCTAATTGACCCTATGATTTTTGGATTATTTTCAGAAATAAAATAAAAAAATTCATATTTCCCCAAACACCATTTTTGAACTTTAATTCTTTAAATACGATTTTTTTTTAGAGCAAGTTCGCCGCACCCCCGACGAAATTTATACAAATTATATAGAGTTCACCTTACCCCAGCGAACTCCCTTTAAATTTTTTGAATCCCACATCTTTAATCCATTTTAATCAATTATCATCATCTCCAAATAGCAAGGTTGCGAGAACCGGACCGGTCAATAAATCGGTGAGGTCACTGGTTTAATGGTTCACTGGTTCGACCGGAGTTCAACCGAAGTTCAACCGGTTTAATTAAATATTAAATAAAATTATTAAGATATTGAGAGGAAATGAAACAAGTTTTGCTATTTCAATAACCTGTAGGATATGAAGGCATAGCATTATCCGTATAAATTAAATTTTCAATGCCTTCAATGTCTCCATTAGTAAATTCAGGATCTTCTTCATCTGGCATTACCCAAAAATCTACCGTGTCAATGTTTTGAATGTCAATTGGATCATAATTCTTCTTCTTGCGATGCATTCTAGATTGAAGGCGTAGATTATAAGTGACATAAACAATGTCACTTAGCCTTTGATGCTCTAATCGGTTCCTCCTCTTTGAATGGATTTGTTCAAAGAGGCTCCAGTTCCTCTCGCAGCCGGATGATGAAGATGTTTGATGAAGAAGACGAATTGCCATTTTTTTGCAAGTTAGGAGCACTCCCACCGTGTAGCCTCCACCATTCACCTACCAGAATATGAAATTCAACTATCAATTCTCATTCTATATTTAAAAAATATTCAAAGTAAATTGAACATAGAAATATAAATACTTACCAGGTTCAAGTCTCTTAATTGCTTTCAATGCACTTTCCCTTCCAAAACTTCCTTTTCGATCTCGATACAACTGTATCTCTTGCATTGCGGCAACCGAGTCATCACAAAGAGTTTCAATATCAAATAAATCAAGCAAAGACCTCAAGATATTTGCCTTCTTAACAAACCCCTCACTATAGAAGTAATCTGGATTCAAAAAGTATGCTGCTGCATGGAGGTCACGCTTCAAATGCTTATCCCACCGCATTTTCAAGATACTTGTATAAGGTGTGTATGCAGATTTCCTATTTCTAAACATTGTCTTGATATTAATTTTGGCTCTTTGCATGCCCGTATACACGATACCCAGAGAAGGTTTCTCATCAGCATCAACAAGCCTCAATAACTTAATTAGAGGACCAACAAGCATAACAATAGTAAAACAATCCTCCCAAAACTTACTTTCCAAGATAATTGAACTAACCATCTTCCCATTGACACTCTTGGATAATTTATGAGAAGTGAAATATTTGTCAATCACCAATGCTTGCAAGTCTTGTTTATGATCATATATACTTTTCAAAGTAATGAAAACAGTAGCAAAACGTGTTACACCTGGTTGAACAATTTCTTTCCACTCTTTTCTTTTTCTAAGCCATGACAAGAAAATCATATGATTGTAAACAAAGACAGTCACTTTTGAAGCACGAGAGGCAAGGTCAGCTATGTGAGGAAGACTTGCTATGTCTTTTAAGATAAGATTGATGCAATGAGCAGCACAAGGAGACCAAAAAATATTTGGATACTTTTCATGAATGAGTTTTCCAGCAGATACATAATTCGCAGCATTATCAGTAACCACATGCACAATGTTACTAGACCCAACCCACTCAATAACCTCAGCAAACAATTTAAACAAGGTATCGGCAGTTTTTATCATATCAGAAGCATCAACAGACTTAACAAATGACATACCAGCAGGACAATAAACTAGAAAATTAATTAACGTACGCTGCCTTTGATCAGTCCAGCCATCTGCCATCAGTGTACAACCAGTCCTTTTCCACGAGCTCCTATAACCTTCAACAAGTAACTGACACTCCTTCTTAAGATCGGCCAGCAAATGAACTCTCATTTCGTCATACGACGGTCCCTTGAAACCAGGTCCAATTGCATCAACGCCGTCCAAGGCAGGTTGAAAGTAAGGCGATTGAATTGCATTGAATGGAATCCGTGCATCAATGATCCATCTTGCAAGCCCCAACTTAACCTTGTGTTTAACTTGTTTACTGGCCAAGACACTTTTCAAAGCTGGTTGAGAGCCTGGTATAGTCCTTTCCTTAAAATAACTTCCAATTGGAGTAGCAGCAATCGCTCTTCTCTTTCCTTTGTCTCCCATTGTTGCAGGAGCCGGAGGTTGTACAGGATTAGGCGCCTCACCCTCTTCTTCCGCTTCTCTTTCACTTTCCACATCATAACACTCAGATGTAAATTTTCTTTTTTCTGCCTTATTTTTTTTGTTTTTCTCCAAAAGCCTTTTGAATTGAAGCTCAACATCTTCAGTTACTTTGGTACAAACTTTAATTTGTCCAGGGATTTTTGCAACATGATATTTCATTCTATATATCCCCCCTCCATTATAAGTATTCAAGCAGAAAATACATGTATATTGAGCCTTGTTATTTTTGTCATACTTCACTGTAAAATATTGCCAAGCTGGATCAGATTTACCTCTAGATGAACCAGTTTGAGAATTTTGAGCAGCATTATCTTGTGGCTGTGAGTTACTTTGTGATTGTTCCATCTATAACAATAAGAAAATCAAAGACAAGAAATCAACTTCAAAAAAACCATGAAAATAATGAAGCAGCAAACAGAACAGGCAGCATAGAGAATCAAAAACTATTTCCAGCAAACAGAACAGGCAGCATAGAGAATCAAAAACTATTTCCAGATTCCAGCAAACAGAACAGGCAGCATAGATCAACTTCATGCAGCTTGACAGTCACAGAAATCAACTGATTCAGGTAAAATAAAAATTTAAAACTATTTCCATTCAGAAGCAACAAAAAGCAGAAGCAAACAGAATGGTCGAGCATAGAGCAAACAGAAGCATAGAGCATATTCATGAACCAGCAAACAGAATCAGCAAACAGAACAGGCATCATAGAGAATCAAAAACAAAAATTAAGATCAGCATGTTATCCATGAACCAGCAAACAGAATCAGATGCTTGAAAAAAAATAAAGAAAGAAAGAAATGTATTACCTCTGATGACTTGGTGATGAGCACAAATAATCGTTTCTTGAAGTTGAAAGAGAAAAAAGAAAGACACTCTTCTTTTCCTGTTTTTTTTTTTTTTTTTTTTTTTTTAAAAATAGCCAAAACGACGTCGTTTGGCTTATGAATTTCCAAACCACTGAACCGTCAAAAAACCGGACGGTTCTTCCGGTTCGCCGGTTAACCGCCGGTTCGACTGGTTTTTCCACCTGTTCTTTGCCATTCGATTTTTGAGGTTACCTGGACCGGCCAGGTAACCGGTTCCTGGTTTTTCCGGTTAAACCGACCGGTCCGGTCCAATTTTCAGAACCATGTCAAATAGTATATAGATCTACAAACCGTATATAGGAGTACACAAAAATACACAAGTAACAAGTATGGCTTCTTCAAGAATTTTTTTAATTATAAATTAAAAAAAATTATATTTAATAATGGCAACCATTATCATCGTCTCCAGAAATACACAGGTACACCGAATAAGCTATATTTAACAAGAATGTAAACTTCTGAAAAAAGAAGCACCAAAGGACAATTTAGTGGAAGAAAAGGACCTAATTTCTACTGTTGTAGAAAAAATACAAAAGATATATATTGTGGTTAAAGAATTCAATATGGCAACACAAAAAAAAATAAATTGAATGGTGGTGAAATTCTGGGGTTCTTGTTTGCAATGATCGCAACTAATTCAAAACATATGAAGAAGTGAACAACAGAAAAGTTTTAATGGGTAATGACATCTCAGCCAAAGTTTGTGGTCAAAGAATTGTGGAATAAAATTTTACATTTAAAAAGAAATTAAATTTAATAAATGTACTTCATGTTCCCAATTTGAGAAAAAAATTAGTTTATGTTAGTCTCTTATATAAAAAAAGGATTTAAAGTTCTAATAGAATCTAATAAAGTGGTCTTATTTAAGAATGATGTATTCATAGGAAAATGATAATATACTGAAAGCATATTTAAACTTAATATTGATAATAAAATGAATTTTTTTTGTATGTTATTGATTCTTGTGATTTATGACATAATAGATTAGCACACTTAAATTACAAATCAATTGAATATATGCATAAAAATAACTATATTGATCTTAGTAATAAGAATTTTAAAAAGAAATGTGATATTTATATACAATCCAGAATTACTAAATTTTTTTCTAAAGTTGAAAGAAATACACATTTATTAGAAAATGATAAGAAGAGGAAAGTTCTTCGTAGTAAGAAATAAGGTTCGAAGGGGTAGTAACTTTTAGTTTGGCAGTAAGGAATGGTTAATAAAAGGACCATAATATATATATACCTACCAAGTGTAAGGTACAAATTTAGTAATAAGAGAATTTTGGGCGCCTTAACCCTAAAACATACCACAAAGAACGGCGGTCATTTCTTTAAAGGGTATACTATTTTGTAGCTTTCTTGTTCGATGCGTGCACACGAGATAAAGTACGCGCTTGCGTGCGTATGTGTGTGCACTTGCGCGCCTACCTTTGATGGGCTTCTGGAGGAGGAGTTAGAGAAAGGGGTTCCTCGCTCAACAATTTTGAGGTCGTCCAAGACCTAACTTAAAAGAATTCTGACTGTGGACTGATCAAGCGATTGGTGAGATGTTTAAGTCTCAATGTTATAGATAATTCAATTATAGATTTTCTAATGAATTTGATAACTTTTGTGAATTTTACTCCATATATTTCGCAATAAAATGGTTTGATGGAAAAAAAAAACCGTATCTTAGTGGATATGGTTAATTCAATGTTACTAAATATAAAATTGTCTTATAATTTGTGGGGTGAAACATTATTGACAGCATGTTATATCCATAATAGGATACCGTCAAGATATAGAAATATTTCTCTTTATAAAATATGAAAAGGAAGAAAACCTAATTTGAATTATATAAAAGTGTGGGAGTGTTTAGCGTTTTATCGAGTTCATGATCAAAAGAAAACTAAATTGGGGCTAAGAGTCATAAAAGGCACCTTCATAGGATATATTCAAAATTCTAAAACATATAAAATATTAGGCTTAGTATCTAATGTAGTTGTTGAATCAAGAGAGATAAAATTTATAGAAAATAAATTTATCAATAATTCAACTTCTAATTCAGAGTATCCCAAAATGATACTAATTCTTCAAAAAATAATAAACCTTTAAGTGACAAAGAATTAATTGAATCAAAGAATAGTTTGAAGTGAGAAAAGAAAAGGACTTAGGTCTAAATTTTATTTCTTCTCAAACTATCACTTTTTTAGTAGAAGGAACTACAGATTCTATAACAAATTAAACAAGATTCCTATTGTGATAAACATAAAGGGTGATACTCAAACGTTCAAAGAAACAATGGCTTTTAGGGATATTGCTTTTTTAAAAAAATAACAAATAATAAAATTGACTCAATATTATCAAACAATACTTGAGTCTTGGTTGATTTGCCTCTAGAAACAAATCCTATGAAATGTAAATGTATATTTAGAAGAAAGTATAACACTAATAGTTCATTACAAACCTTTAAAGTAAGGTTAGTGGCCAAGATATTTAGACCAAAAAAAAGGTCTAGACTATTTTAATTTGATACCTATAGACCGATG
The DNA here is from genome assembly GCF_000816755.2 of Arachis ipaensis. NCBI lineage: Eukaryota > Viridiplantae > Streptophyta > Magnoliopsida > Fabales > Fabaceae > Arachis > Arachis ipaensis. The sequence goes on along the minus strand of NC_029790.2, from coordinate 21,229,784 downwards.
ATAAGAATGACTTCTATTAAGACTCTTATAAGACTCTTATAGTAGTAACATCCATTCACAAGCTTTATATATATCAAATAGATGTTAAAATAACTTTTTTAACTAAAGATTTTAATGAAAAAATTTATATGGAGCAATCAGAAGGCTATGTGTTGCCTGAAAATGAAAAGAAAGTTTGTAAATTAGTTAAGTCTTTGTATGGCTTAAAACAAACGGCTAAACAATGACATGAAAAGTTTGATGCAGTGGTGTTATTAAATGGATTCTCACATAATAATGCGAATAAATATATATACTCAAAATTTACTAAGGATTATGGAGTAATCATTTGTCTACATGTTGATGATATGTTAATTATCGGAACAAATTTAGAAGGAATTCGTGTAACGAAAGAATATCTAACTTCTAAATTCAAGATGAAGGATTTGAATGAAGTTGATATAATATTAAGAATAAAAATGCATAAGAATAAAATTGGCTTTATTTTAAGTCAATCTCATTATATCAAAACGGTATTAAAAAAGTTTAATCATCTTACAATTAAAGAGTCCAATATACCATATGATTCTAATTTTAAATTAAAAAAAATATAGAGATACTCATAGTACAATTAGAATATGCTAGTGTTAGAAATAAATAGTATGACCACAATATAATATATCATGTGTCAAATAATTTGTTATTATTAGTGTATGTATTATTCAATTAAAAGGTTAATATAATAAGGTCCTTGATTAAATTTAGAGATTTATAATTGTGATCATGATCATAATATTGAGAGATAAATTTTTTATAATTTAATCTAAATTGTTCTTGATCATAGGATTATTAGAAAAGGACATTAATAATCCAAAAAGATCAATATATATATATAATGGTCTTCATTGGATGAAGATTAATAAATCTCATTTATTAAATTATATATATATAGATGGTGCATATAGAGATATGACCATTGAACTGACTCACTTTGAGAATTCCTAATGGTTATAATTACCGTATATTTGTCAATAGGATATTCTCAAAATGAACATAGTAATAGAGTTCCTTTGACTTACGACTATCATAGTAATTGACAATGTATTTATTATATTTTGATGCTGGACACTTAATACCCTAGGGTACTAGTTGAATGGACATTGGATATGATTTAAATACTTGTAGAATTAATGACTAGTCAATAAAGAATTCGTCAACTCTTGATAAAGAGTTTGAGCTCTATGATTATAATGACTGAGATGAATAAAACCTTGGACAAGGGGATTGAATGAATGAAAAAATGAGTTTCTTAGGTCATTCACAGTTCATTATAATAATGGTAACAAGTTAGAGTTTGACAATTAAACCATACTCTAAGGGTTAACCAAGAGTTAG
>NC_029790.2:21213675-21219735 GCF_000816755.2 Arachis ipaensis | reverse complement strand
TATATATATATATATATATATATATAATAATTTTTATTTGATGAAGATTAATAGATCTCCTTTATTAAATTATATATAGATGGTGTACATAGATACATGACCATTGAACTGACTCATTTTAAGAATTTCTAATGGTTATAATTATAACATATTTGTCAATAAAATATTCTCAAGATGGAGATGGTACTAAAGTTTCTTTGACCTGCATCTATTGATGACAAGTCATCCTAGCCTATTTTAGCTAGTCTTTTTCTCTTGTTTTCATTAGAATTATGCACTTTCTTGAGCTACAAGCAAGCTAATTGAGTAGATTTTCATGTTTCCCTTGATTGAACCAACCATATATGAATTCATGCCATTTCATGAGGTTTTGTTTTATGCTATATTTGTTGCATATTATGAAAGAATGAATATCTCATGATTTTGAGCATAGCTTTGATGAGTTTGGTTGATTAATGATAGGTGAAGAAAGCTTGGAGAAAGGTTGAAGCAAAGAGGAATGGCTAGGAGTGAAGAGAGGACAATGGAATAAGTGAAATTGAACCAGGAAGCAAGAAGTTAGCCCCAACGTTAGCCCCCTAACTTGGAGGCTAACGTTGGAACTTGAAATTTCTTCCCTGGCCATCTAACGTTGGCACATGAATTCCTCCCTGGCTAGCCAACGTTTGCGCCAACGTTAGCCCCCTAACTTGGAGGCTAACGTTGGCACATGAAAACATAAGGGAGAAGGGCCAACGTTTGCGCCAACGTTAGCCCCCTAACTTGGAGGCTAACGTTGGCACATGAAAACATAAGGGAGAGGGCCCAACGTTTGCGCCAACGTTAGCCCCCTAACTTGGAGGCTAACGTTGGCACCACAAGCACACTAGACAAGGCCAACGTTAGGGTCAAAGTTAGACCCCTAACTTTGGCTCAAACTTTTGGTCCAACTTTTGCTAACCTCAAACCCGGTTCAATTGGTTCACTTTGGTTCTTCTTCAAACTTCAAGAGCAATCAACCAAGGCCTCTTTCAACCCAATTCCACCAAGAGTAAAGGCCCAACTCAAGGCTTGAAGATCATTTTTGAAAGTGTATAAATAGGATAGAATTCAAGTTATTCGGAGAGCTTTCCTTTTGGAATTTTCATAAGAGTTTTCGGAGAGCTTTTGAACTTTAATTTCTTTGCTTTCATTGCTTTCAATTTTAATTACATTTGTCTTGGATCTTGGATTAGAGAATTGAAGAAATTCTGTTTCAATCTCAATCTTGGATCTCTCTGCTTTATTTATTGAATTTGAATTTCCGTTTCTGTTACTTGATTCTCATCTCTTTTCTTTGCAATTTACAATTTCCTTGCAATTGTTCTTGTTGGATCTAGGAAGGCATTGAGATCTAGACTTGTTTTTCTAGTCTCTGGGTCCTGAGATCTGAATTTCCCATTTCACTTCTCTGTTTACTGCTTTCTATATTCATTTACTTTTCTGCTTTATATCCGTTTCAATCCCAATTTCCTTTCCCTCTTCTGTTTGATGCAATTTAATTTTTCCTTGTTTAATTTCTGCAAATCCACATCCCAATCCCCTTTACATTTCAAGCAATTTACATTCCTTGCACTTTAAGATTTCGCAATTTACATTTCTTGCACTCTAAGCTTCCGCCATTTAATTTCTTGTTCTTTACATTTCAGCAATTTATTTCTTGTTCTCTTTACTTCAATGCAATTTAATTCTGCAAGTCACAAAACCATCAACCAAATCTTGATTCGCTTGACTAAATCAACCACTAAACTAAAATTGCTCAATCCTTCAATCCCTGTGGGATCGACCTCACTCCCGTGAGTTTTTATTACTTGATGCGACCCGGTGCACTTGCCGGTTAGTTTTGGGTGTTTTGGGAGAGATTTATTTTTCCTCCAAAATATCTCATCATCTATCATAACAATTAACAATGTATTTATTACACTTTGATTCCGAATACCTAATACCCTATGGTGCTAGTTGAATGGACATTAGATATGATTTAAATACTTGTAGGATTAATGATTAGTCAATACAAAATCCATCAACTCTCAGTAAAAAGTTTGAGCTCTATGATTATAATGGTTACAATGAATAAAACCTTGGCCAAGGAGATTGAATGGATGAAGAATGAGTTTCTTAAGTTATTCACGGTTCGTTATAATAATGGTAACAAGTTAGAGTTGATAATTAAACCATACTCTAAGGGTTAACCAAGAGGTGAAAAGATGGAAGGAAGTATACTTTATTTTTCTCGGGTTCTTAGTAAAAATATATTACTTCATACTATCAGATCGATAATGAGAGTTGCTAGATGCCAACCTTGATTAATAAGTTTGGTATGACTAATTTACTACCTGTATAGTGTTAAACCTTTGGGGTCACACACTAACGAGTATTCTAATCTTGGCTAAAGAATTATTTAACTATTATTTTAATTTGATCAAATAAATAATTATATTAATTTAAATATAATATTATTATATTTTTTGTTGGAACCAAAAATATAATAATAATATGATAATGAGAATCAAGAATAATTGGTTATTTTGTTTCTAAATTTGAATTTAAATTTGGATGAGATCTTACTCGATTTTGGTTTAAATTGAATTGTGATATGATATGATTCATAAGATTTCAATTTGAGATAAGATAAGATAAGATTTAAATTTGAAATAAGATATGATTTAAATTTGAATTAAACAATTTAAATTTAAAATCAATAACAATCTCATACTATATATAAAGACAAGAGTAAAGGGAATTGAGACTAATACAAGAGGTTTATTCCTTTACCTCCACATACACAAATATATGTTATCATAATTTTTGGAGAAGAATTTTATGGTGGGCAAAGAATTGCAAAGAAGTTTTCTCAATTTAGACCAGATATCCATTAATAAAAAAATTTATAGTAAAGGTTGGTCTCGATGTGGATACGTATAGTGCCTTCATACCATCAAAGGAGAAAGTTATTTTACTAGTGTACTCAAATATTTAGATATGATTCATATTATTTGAATAAAGTTCAAGTACAAAATAGATCTTTAAAATTACTTTCTTTTCCTCCACTGTGTGTTATGAACACATAATAATTCTTCAGCTAGTGCTATAGAAAATTTAATATATGCAATGCATTACATCAGACCTAATATAACATTTGCTATGTGCAAATTATCAAGGTTTACAGGAAAGTATAGCAATCAACATTGAAAAGTTATAACAAGAGTTCTTGGTTATCTCAAGAAAACCATAAACTTTGAATTATATTATAGTGATTATTTTGCAGTTTGAAAGTTTATTCTGATGCAAGTTGGATTACAAATCTTAGTCATAACAAATTCATTCAGGATGAATTTTTACCATAGGTAGTGGAGCAATAAATTGGGCTTAAAAAACGTGCTTTTCACCTTCTTCTATGGAGGTTGAGTTTGTACCTTTATCAACCGTAGATAAAGAAGTAGAATGGCTCAAGAATTTGTTATATAATATAAAGATGTGGCCACAACAAATGATAGTCATTTCAATCTTATGTGATAGTAAATCAATCATTTCTCAAGTATAAAATAAAGTTAATAATAGAAAGTCTAGACATATAAATTTGAGATATCAGTTTGTAAGGTAATTAATAGAGGATGGTGTAATTACCATTACTTGTGTAAGGTCTCAAGAAAATTTAACAGATTTTTTTACTAAAGGATTGTCAAGGGATAAAATTGAAGATATAACTACTAAAATTAGATTAAAACCTATTGTTGTTAAATAATAGAAACCTAACCTCATTCTAATAGATTATTAGTTTTGAAATTTAATGGGTAATATCAAGTTATTTAACAACCAGAGCACTAAGGTATAGGATTTAGTGCTATATAAATAAATGGGTTAAGTATGATTTTGGTCCTTAAAGTATAGGCCAAAAAATTTTTTCGTCTCCAACTTTTTTTTTTGCATACAAAATTGTCCCTAAGGTTTAACTTGGTTTTAAAATCACCATTCAAATCAAAATACCCTTCTCTTTCTTCACCAAAATACTCAGTTTCTATTCTTCTTTTTCTTCTTCTTCTTCATCACAACATCAGTAGCAACAACAATAAAATCAAAAGCAGAACCAATGTAATAAACATAAAAAATAGAATCAGAAATAAAAAAATAGAAGCAGAAGAACAATGGAATCAGAAGTTCAATGAAATCAGGAGCGCAACAATGAAATCAAAGAAACAGAATTAGAATCATAAACGCAACAACAATGAAATCAGAATCAAATTCAGAAGTTGAAAAAATAGAAGCAGAAGAACAATGAAATCAGAATAGAATCAAAATTAACAACATCAATATAATCATAATTAGAAACAATGTGATTAACAAAATCAATAAATCAACAATGTAATTAACAAAAGAAACAGGAGCAGAAGAATCAACAATGTAATTAGCAAAATCAACAAATCAAAAGTAGAATCAAAAGCCTAGGAAAGAGCAGCGGTGGGGACTAACGGCGAGGACGCGAAGCGGCGGCAAGGTCAGTAGCAGCGGCAGCAGTGGCAGAGCACGACGGCGACGAGGCACCCCTCTTCTTCTCCCTGGTCATTTTTTTTCTCTTTGTTTCTTCGCGAGCTCCTTAACGGCGGCAAGGCGTAGCGGCCAGGCACGGGACAACACCTCCTTCGTCCTCCTCTCTCAGTGCGTCATTGGCTCGCGTCTCCTCTCTCCCTCGCGAGCTCTCTCCTCTTCTACAGATTCTGATTCCTGACGACGACGGCGGCTCCAAGCCTCGCCGGCACCATCTCCCTTTCTCGCTCTTCCTTTCTTTCCCTTCCCCGGCCCCTTTTTTCTTCTTCCCTTCCCCGTGATTCCCTTTCTCCCTCTCGTCCATTGTCTTTCTCTTTTTTTTCTTTTCTTTTTTAATTTTATAATTTTTTTAGTTAGGGATAATTTGGTAATAAATTTTAAAATTTAAGTAAAAATGACGCTTTTAAAATCAAGTTAAACTTCAGGGATGATTTTGTGTGCAAAAAAAGTTGGGAACGAATAAATTTTCAGCCTATACTTTAGAAGTCAAAATCGTACTTAACCCTAAATAAATTAGGAGGGTGATTTGAAGCTTTTAATGAATTGATAATATTATTTATCAAAAGATTCCACCTATATGAATATAAGGGTAGTGCCGCTCTAATCAAGAATTTTAAGAAATTTTATTCTCGTAAATATTCATGAAATCAAGATGAGTACAAGGTCATATAAGTGCTTAAAATTATAGGCTCTTGAATTGAACTTAGAAGGTACAAGTAATGTGTGTGATTTTTTTATACTAATATATGAAGTTTAGATTTAATCAATTAGACACTTATTACTTTGTTAGAATTTTAAAAAAATTTATAGAGTAATACCCCAAATAGGTCCCCAAGAAATTTACCATCCGACAGTTTTGTCTCCCACAAAATTTACCATCTTAGTTAAATTTTGTGGGGGACAAAACTGTCGGATGATAAATTTCTTGGGGACCTATTTGAGGTATTACTCAAATTTATACTAAAAGAATATTTAATCTTAATGACATATTATTTATACATATACTTATATGATATTTGAATTTTGTAAATAGTAGGAGATTAAAAGGTATCTACAAATTTAAAAAATTAATGTTAATAATATTATTATAAATATTATTAATATTAATTAAGTAAACGGTTAGTTATTAACTATTTTATTTTGAGATACTTCAAATAATAACGGTTATATATGAACCATTATATTTGTTGGTTTGAAAAGTCATCAATCATAAAAGGTTGTGAATGTTTGAACTAATAATATATACTTACAGTGACAAAAGGTCACCAGGGACGGAGGTTCTTACTTCTTACTGTTGAAGGGGGGCAGTGAGTCAGTGACCCTCCCTCCCGATTTTAAATTTTGTTAACAAAAAATAAATAAAAAAATATTTTTAAATTAATAAAAAATATTTATATTTTTATGTTAATATATTTTATATTTATTTATTTAAAAATAAAAAATTATATTATTATTTAAAATATTATTATTAAAAAATATTTATTTATGTATTACAAT
>NC_029790.2:21209730-21213099 GCF_000816755.2 Arachis ipaensis | reverse complement strand
ATAACTCAAATGGCATAGTCTCCCCATACTCAATTAAGAAATTGCAAATTCAAATTTCATATCTTTGGTAAAAAAATAATAATAATAATAATAATAATAAAATAAAATATGCATAAAATTGTTGCGCTACTTTTAGATACACGAAATTTTACATATATTTTCAGACTTGTAAAAGCAACTTGCATTGCAAGTGCAGTTAACTCAATAATATATAATTAATGCCACGCGGAATTTGTCTATACATGGTAACTCTTTAACTTCAAAGACGTACTACTATAATCCATGAGTGACGCAGCATGTAATAAATGATTCAGTTTCAAATTGATCTCCCATTATTGGAATATGCAGTAAACCAAACCAGTGACTTCATAATACATATGGCAAGTTAAAGTCAACGTTAGACTTTGTGTTCTGGGAGGCGGGGGTGTTTGTTTATTATAAAGTTGTTCAATTATTGATGATTAAAAAATATGTGGAAATGTATGTGAGCCAGCAAGATCTGACTTTTTTGCCTATAAAAACGGAGGATGCGAAATGCGAGTTGAACATCTCCTGCAAAACCCAGCAATCCCTCTATTTATTTACAACAAAATAAATAAATAACGCAGGCGAGGGAAACTGTGCAAGCAGTGCGATAAATATGTCAGTGGAAGCAGATCGGATGGGCATAGAGGAAGAGACGGAGACGGTGGCCACCGCCGTGGAAACCAACAATAAGCTCAAAGACCGAAAGGTGTCTTGGGCTAAGCTCCGCCGCGTAGATTCTCTCAACTTAGAAGCTGGAAGAGTTTCTCTCAGCGGCAGCCATGGCTCTAAGGTATACTAACTACTAAGTACTACTCACTACCCCTGAAAGAGAATGTTAGGTGAAAAAAAATACTTCTGCAAAAAGATATTTTATCGTAGAAAAAACATTAAAATTCAGTTAAAAACTTTTAATTAAATATATTCAATTATTTAATAATTTTATAACGAATATATTTTTATAAAATTAATTATAAAAAAATTGTTAATATTAATTAAAATATAAAATAAAATTAAAAAATATTAATTTTTTAATATTATAGTTAACTTTTTAATGATGACAAATAATTAACGTGGCAGTTGAGTTGGAGAACAACGTTGAGTTTGGCATTTCAAAGTATAGGAATTGTTTATGGCGATATTGGAACATCTCCTCTGTATGTGTATGCCAGCACCTTTACTGATGGAATAAAAAACAATGATGATGTTCTTGGTGTCTTATCCCTAATCATCTACACTATTGTGCTCATTCCTATGCTTAAATACGTCTTCATTGTGTTATGGGCTAATGACAACGGCAACGGTAACCTCTTCTGATCTTCTTCCCTCCTATATGCTCTCTTTTTATTTTATTTATTTATTATTTATTTTGGTTATGTAGGAGAGAAATATCTTAATTGATTCTTATTGTTAGTTTTGGTGTCAAAATTTTTTCATCATTAATTCTTAATATTTTATTTTAATTACTTCAAAAACGGACGGCCAAGAGCGATCTATTCTTGTTTTTATCAAATGCATTAGTTAGTTTATGTGCTTTATTGTTACTTTGTTATTAATTTATTATCTATCAATGATAATGGTAATTTGTATTTTGTTAGATTATAGATAAAGGTACGAGATTCATTCGCTAATAAATTCACGCTTTGTTAAAAAAAAAAAAAAAATCACGCTTTGTTAGCTTTCGCTTGTTTTTCTTTTTGATAGTCTTAGCTCGCGTCCCTGTTCATTCTTCTTTCGTATTACAAATTACAATATTTGATCCTTTTTTAATTTTTATACAGCTTTGATATACCTCGTATAATATAAATATAAAATAGTTTAAATTAAAACGTCACAGATAGGATAAATTAATAAAATTCTAGAAGATATAAGAGAGTCATCTCTAATTTGATAATACCAGTCTTTACTCTTTATTGTATGTTGTTTACAAATTATTCTTGAAAAAATTAAAGAATACAATTTTAAAAAATATAACAAGTGACAATTATCAATTTTAAACCTCATAAAATTATTCTATGTATAGAAAGAAAAGATGTATTTTACTGCTGAATGTGAAATTGAAATTTTATGTTGACGAGTAACTTTCATAAGTTCATGTACCAAATCTATAAATTGGTCAAAGTTCAAACGCTCATTTATGTGGAATTAAAGCAGAAAAGTTTCTCTTTTGTATTTGTCTTTATGTGTGAATTAAAGACAGAAAATTATTTCATTTTTTCAGTATTTTTTTTTTGGCTATACACGTAATATATATTTTTTAATATTAGCAACTTGTTACATAAAAAACACCGGGAAGATTAGTCGATCGCGAATGAAGCCTTATGCAACAAGTCATCTCATCCTTGCATGATCTGAAATCGAAAGGGTTGGAGACTTGGAGCCGTGTAGAGTGGTTTTCTGGATGGCTTTTTTGGTTTTGGAACCTCCAATAGGAGTGAGTGTGAGGAATAACAAACACTTTTAAAGATATTGCTTAATAGTGATAAGTTATTTTGGAAGTATAACACTGATGGTGTGTATTTGGTAAAATACTCACTTCGACAGTAGAAGGGGTTTACTCCACGGTCATTATGAGTTTCCTCAAATTTCGGAGTCATTATGGTGTGGGATAACACGTCCTAAGGTGTTTTTGTTTGGGTTGTGTTTAGAAATATGGTGAATTTTATAGTGTCTATAATATGATGTCTAATTTTTGCTTAACTTATTTGTTATGGTAGGTTTTAAATATTTAATAATTATTTATTTTTATATTTTTAAAATTAAATATTATTTTTTAATTTTTAATAAATTAAGCAAATATTTTTAGATACCAAATCAATTATATTTTTATTATTAGCAAAACGGCAAAACCATAAAAATTTTTTGCATATTTAGTTTAAGAAACATTTCCAATTTTCGTTTTCTATTTGATATCTTCAAGATTTATTTCCATTTTCAGTTTCCAATGTTTGAAAACTTTTGTTTTGTTTGTTTTCCACTTTTACTATACACTTTTCCACTTGCTTCTTGCCCCCACCTACCCTTTTATCTTTTCACACCCCACCTACCCTTTTCTCTTTTCAGTTTTCACTTTTCACACCACCGCACGTACATGTCACAACAAAGTCACCGCTCGCCATAAATCAATCATGACACTAAACAACCTTCCCGTGTCAGTCACTAGTTGTTACTCAACCAAATCTGATTATCTTTCCAACTTTTTGTCATGTTTATCCTGTTGAACACCGCCATTGATTGAAAAATTGAATAATAAATAGTCTCAAGCATCAAAGGAGAAAATGGATAGTTCTATAAACACTAGTATAGATACAGGACATGATAAGATATAAAATATGTGAATACATA
>NC_029790.2:21208039-21209447 GCF_000816755.2 Arachis ipaensis | reverse complement strand
AAATATGTCTAATTTTTTTTATTAAGATAAAAAATCACAATAAATAAAAAAATATCCTTACTTTATAGGTCTAACTCTTAGTGCTAAATAGAGAAGGAAAATATCTAATGGTAACATGACCAATCATAAGAAGAATAATAATTCTCATAACTCATAGAGTCATAGTTATGAACGTGAACAACATGAAGATGGCGGAACTTGAAACAAAATTTTGGGAGAGCTAGATAGAAAATAATTGTCAAAATATTTTTGATATAAATTTTATTTAAGATAAGTTCGTCTAATTTCATCTCTCTTATTTGGATAATATTATCAAATTTAAAGCCGTTTTTCAAGATCTCGTTCTAAAAAATTAAGGTTAAAGTTACCAGATATAACTTTTTAAACTTTTGAAGGATATATTTCACTTTTTTCGTGATTCATTAAAGTAGAAGAACTATCTACATGTGTTGATATTGTAAAAATTATATGTTCTCCTTCATAAATATTAGCCTTTCTCTTAAAAATGTATCAATTCTTTGATTTTTCATTATTATTTTATATAAAAATTTGAATATATATCCTGTAAAATATGTAAAAAAGAAGTTAGAAGGACAAATATTAAAATTTATAATATTTATTGAATTTTTTTTATCAATTTATACAAATACAATAATATTAATATTTATTGAATATTCTATTATTTTTTATCATATAAAAATTAAATTAAATAAATAGTAAAATATAAAATAATATTAAATTAAATAAATAAAAATATCATTTTTTATATTTGAACTTAAAGATAAAAAGAGTGTTGTTTATTAAACTTATTAAATATTTTAAGTCATAATAAAGTATTTAAGTCAATTGAACTATTTTTTATCTTTTAAAAAAATACTACTAAATTTTTTATAAAAAATAAATTTGGGGCATGTGCCCTTTTTTCATGAACTAAATTCCGCCAATGAAGATGGATGTTGATGTTGTTGACTTGTTGACAACAAACGAAGTCTTCAGCCACCATTGGATTGTGACAAAGCCATGTGGGATTTTGTTAGAGAAGAATTTAGTTCTTTAAAACTACAAAAGTGCCATGGCCCCAAAGTGAAAACATAGAAATCGTCATTTTGTCGTTTCAAAATTTTCTAAAATTTTGGGTTTGTTTTTTTAAATCTAAAAATAAAAAAAATAAATAAATAAATAACCAAACTTGTCTTTTATACTATTTTTTTATTTTTGGAAAAAAGAAAAACAGAACATCTAAACCGAACAAAATATTTGGTCTCTCTTGAATCCTGATTATCATTTTTTAATTTTTTATTCTCTCTGGAAAAATAATTTTGTTATCTACATGATTTAAACTCACGATTAATATTATGAAATCAAGGAACTTATAATTGTCGCACTAATCTCACATTGCTTAATATGG
>NC_029790.2:21190037-21207947 GCF_000816755.2 Arachis ipaensis | reverse complement strand
CGCATAGTGTCTGTTGTTTTGTTTGCATTTAATTTCAAGTGAGATGTGTATGTATATTTGAAGGAGAAAAATCTTGTGTGTGTAGGTGGAGCATTTGCATTGTATTCGCTGATATGCAGACACTTAAAGGTTAGTTTGGTTCCAAATCAACAACCAGAAGACAGAGAACTTTCTAACTATAAACTGGACACACCGTCTAACAAGTTAAAACGAGCCCAAAGACTGAAGCAGATGCTTGAGAACAGTCACACTGCTCGTATTCTTCTTTTGCTTGCAACCATAACAGGAACTTCCATGGTCATAGGAGACGGGATTCTTACTCCTTCAATTTCAGGTTTTTAATTCTCTCTAGCTTTTAACCTCTCCTAACTTCGAATTGAATGGATCCTTGATATGTATATAACATAATTGTTCATTATTTTACATGCAGTCCTTTCTGCCGTAAGTGGAATCAGTACGTCACTGGGTCAAGGTACTTAAACCTTAGTCATGTTTAAACTTACAAATAAAATGGGAATTATAAAATAATTTGATAAATTTAATTAAATTATTATTTAACAAAAAAATTTAATTATTAACTTTACATAAAAATAATTAACTGAGTTTTTATCGATTTACTTCTAAGTGATACAGATTTATTTCCTGTAAACTCACTGAAATTTGTTACAAACTTTCAATTAATACTTATATACATATATCTTTCTTTTCCTCTAAATCAGAAGCTGTAGTGGGGATCACTATAGTGATCTTAATTGTCCTATTTTCGATGCAACGATTCGGTACGGATAAAGTGGGATTCTCGTTTGCACCAATTATCTTTGTGTGGTTTGCATTCATTGGGGGGATCGGCCTCTACAATTTATTCAAATATGACCTTGGAGTGTTACGGGCTTTTAATCCAAAATATATAGTCGATTACTTCAAACGCAACGGTAAGCAAGGATGGTTATCACTTGGTGGAGTGTTTCTATGTATAACAGGTGAGTTGCATCTATATGCCTTGTTTATCAATATTGTTAGTTAAGTTGTAATGTTCTTTAATTCTAATTAAAATTCTTATAATCATAGGATCTGAAGCCATGTTTGCAGACTTGGGTCACTTTAATGTACGAGCAATCCAAGTAAGTAAATAAATAAATTTAAGGCCGTCAACCCAGACATAAGCCGAGTTCCGGGAATGGGGCTTCTCTACTCTGAGCTTGTTCAGGGGATTCCTCCAATATTCCCTCATCTTATTGCCAGTGTGTCATCCATCCATTCAGTCCTTGTCTTTGTTTCGATCAAGGCCATCCCTGTCAGCCGAGTTGCTTTGGAGGAGAGGTTCCTATTTCGCCATGTCGAGCCTAGAGAGTACCGAATGTTCCGTTGTGTGGTGAGGCACGGTTACAAGGATGGACTTGAAGATCCTATCGAGTTTGAATCCCAATTAATACAAAATCTTAAGGCCTTCATTCAACAAGAGAGTTTTATGCTTACTGAGGGGGCTGATGTAGCAGAAAGTAGTGATCAGATGGCACTCAAGGAAGCAGAAGCACAAGTATTGCAGGAAGGAACTAAAGTAAGGTCTGCTAATTCTTCCAGCAGAATAATTCCAAACAATAATAATCAAGGCATTGTGTCTCGTGCCTCCTCGGATCCCATTGTTCATGTGGCACCTAACAAGTCGTCCACTTTCTCTGATCCGCCCATCCAGGGTGCTGAAGATGAGGTCAAGTTCATAGACAAGGCAATGGAAAAGGGTGTGGTGTATATGTTAGGCGAAGCAGAGGTGGTGGCTCAACCAAATTCATCTTTTCTCAATAAGATAGTTGTCAACTATGCTTACAGCTTCTTGAGAAAGAACTTCCGCCAAGGGGACAAGTTGATGGCAATTCCTCGTAAGAGACTTCTCAAGATTGGAATGACATATGAAATATAACTCCATATTTCAGTGCACATTAGTAGGAATCGCTTGCTCCTTCTCTTGCTCTCTCACATTCACCATTTGATACATCATACATGTAAGGTCAATTTTTTTTAGTGTCTTAATATATAGAAATAAAACAATCAAGTATCAAATAATGAATATAACAGAGCAAGTTTCTAAGAATTTCTCGGGGCAAAAGTCTTTGATGATTCACTGAAACATGTCAATAGCCATATAAATGTATATCTAGTACATCTGTAACTACTAGCGGCAAAGCCTTTTTTTGTTGTATCTTAGCCTATGTTTTAATTTCGTTCTCTCTCTCTATATATATATATATATCATTTAGTCTTCTTTATCTAATTTTAATTTGTTTAACTAAGATTTAAAATTTATTTATCATGTACCTTAAAAAATAAATGGTAATTATTTGCACTCACATTTAATTTTTTTTTTCCGAAAGAATAAATCTTTACTGATTAAGGCAACATAGGACTAAGACAATCCAATGATGCTAAGTTACAAATATGATCAGGAGCTTCTTCTAGCCACAACAAATCAGGACTGATAAAAGCAAGGTTAGCTAAGCCATGTGCAAATCTATTACCCTTCCCTCTTTACATATAAAAAAACAATTGATCTAAAACTATGTGTCAAAGTCAGACAGTCAGCTATAAAGAACCAAAATAGTCATCTCCCACCTTCCTATTCTTGAGAGCTAGTATCACCTCAGCATTATCACTTTCAAGAACAATATCCAAAAAACAACAATATTTAGCTAATTTCAAACCCAAAACACAAGCTTGAGTTTCAGCTATTTGAGATTCCACCTCCAAAGCTAACTTCCAGGTCGCTGCAGCAAGAATATTCCCATCCGAGTCCTTCTCTACTGCACCCGCACCAGCCACCTGATTCACTACCAACACAGTATTTGTATTCACCTTAATTTGGTTTAGAAGAGGTGGTGACCATGACTTTTGGCACTCCGAAACTTCATTTGAAATGCTCAGACCAACAGCAATCTCGGTTGTGTTTGCTACGCAGAATTCCTTGGAGCTTTTCTCAGCTAGCTCTATCATTTATAACACATCAATCCTTTTATCTTCAAAAACCAGAGCATTCCTGGATTTCCAAATAGCATACAAACAAGTATAAAACAATTCTCTTTGTTTTCTATCTAGACTTTTCAGCATATTTTCCACCTAGGTTTGGAGACTTACCCCATTTTCAGTCTTTGGCCTTAAGGTAAAAGGAGTCAAAACCCAAAATCTTTGAATGAAATCAGTCCCTAAACAAGTGCATATCTGATTCTTCTCTTCGAAAACATCTTGGACAAAGGGCTAGGCAATTCACACCTCTTCTTTGCAAATTCAGTTTTGTTGGGAGGGAATTCCTCATCAATCTCCACACAAAATTCAAGACACTTGGGTGAATTTTGAGCTTCCAAAGCATGCTCCAATTTGGTTTTGTGTTTATCATCGCATTGTTGCTAGTGTTCTATCCTTCACTACAAGAAAAACGCTGAATACAGTTGGAATTAGCGTCGGATATTAGCAGTGGGTTTATCAACGGATTTATCGACGAATATGACAATAAATTCGTGGGTAAAAAAGTTATCGTCGATTTAGATTTTCTGACGGTAAATCCGCCAGTAATATTTAGAGGGAAAAAATTGACGCGAGCATTACCATTGAAATCACCAGCGGACCGGTAAAACTCAATTAATGGAATGCTATGTTTTAGTTATACGCAATGCATTACCATCGGATTTATCCACCGGTAAATCCGACGGTAAACCTAATCTAAATTCAAAATGCGCAGCCCTCTCCCCTCACTTTCAAGAACATTCTTCTCTCTCTCCCATTCTCCTCTCTCTTCTCTCTCCCCTGCAACTACCTCAGGCAACCCCTCCGGCCACCCTCCGTCAGCGCTGTCCACCTCCATTCTCCTCCAAAGTGTGCCTCAAGTCGCGTGTATCGTGTATCGTTGCCTCAAACGAAATTGCTCTCTTTGTCTTTGCCACTGTTGAAAGAGCTGTCGTTGCCGCTCCCTCTGTCATCAGAGTTGTGTCTCTCCTCCGTCGTCCAGGTAGGTTGTACTCATCCCTCTCCCTATTCTATCTTTCCATTTTTTTAATAAAAAATCCTGACCCCTTTTTGCCCTCTCCGACAGTGCGTTCCCTTCCTCTCCCAGAGCTTGAAGCAGCGAGTTTTTCTATTTGCCACTTTGCGAGCTCTGTCGTTGCCTTGTCGTCGTCTTCTGCCTCTCGTTGTCGTCGCTTTCAGACCTGCTCACCTCCAGCTCCATTCCTTCCGGCGTTCAGGTATATTGTGCGACTCTGTTACTCGATTCAGTTCTTTAGCATCTTGTCGTTAATTGTTCTTCTTCCGTCTCTGTTAGTTGTTCTTCTTGTTACTGATTCTTCTTGTTAATTGTTATGTTGTTGTTGCAAAGATGTTCAGTTCTTGTAGTTATTGAATTTATTTGCTGTTATTTTTCTTGATTACTTAATTTTTTTCTAATAATTGTTCGGTTCTCGTAGTTATTGTGTTATGACTTTTGTTGATTTGTTAGTGATTGTTGTTGTTGCTGTCATTGTTCTTGTTAATTTGTTAAATTTTTTGCTAATAATTGTTCATTTCTTGCTAATAATTCTCTTGCTATTTTTTTAGATGTTATTAATTTTTTTGTTATGTAATTATTGAATTTATTTGCCTAGCTGTTATTGTTATTGCTGCCTACTTATTGTTCTAGCTGTTATTTATTTACATACTAATTACTGCTTACTTGTTAATCTTGTTTGGATATTTCTTTTGTTATTTGACTTATGCAGACTTGGATGAGATTATATAACACTTTGATTGATGTAGAATTTTTAATTTGGATGAGATTTTATGGTTTATATTAGAATATAATTATGATTTGTGTGTTTATTTATATATTATGTTGTGTTTATTTATATTTTATATATTATTTTATTATAATTCGGTTATTCCGATTGAACTACGGTTGAACTTTTGATTCAGTGAACTAGTAACTAGATTGAATAATCATTCATTCTTCTAATATGATGCTAATAAATTGTGTCAGCTAAAGTAATAAGATATCGTTGTGGCATTTTTTGAGATTTTTCGACGACGAGATGATGAAGTTTGATGCAAAACCTTGCTGCAGGTTGATGAGACACACAACTGGGATATACAGTGTTGGTGGAGCCTTAGGATTTTGGGTCCTTTGCCGATTACACTATGATTTATTTTATTCTTTCATTCCCTTGTTTATGTCTATGTATCTTATTATTTTTCACATGCTTTCTAAGTGTTTGGTGAAATGCTACACTTATCATAATGGTAAGGTTCACCCATTTATAAACATATAATACATGTTTTTTTATTATTTTTTAATGTGTGTTATTCAATACTTTAGTATTTATTTTCCTGATCCCTTAACGACCCATAGTTAACAATATCACTAGTGAATCAGGAAACAATAAGATCATCATTCTAGTAAATAACGCGAAGAATGTAACTCTGAATACTTGGTTACAGAGAGATATGCTTAGCACTACATACCTCGGTCCAAAATTACAACTATAGAAATGAAAAATGAACAAACAATATAACGCTAACAGTATCATTGAAAGTTTTTCAGAAGATTATAGCAGTAACAGGTTCAATACACTCTTGTAGCAGTAGCAATGTAAAGTGTAAGATTATGGTAACATAACAGGTTCACTACAGTAACTCTTTGATTCTTCAACCACACTTGCAATTAGTCAAAAAATTGGTATAAACTTCGGGTAATTAATAAATAATTAGCTAATAGATTAATTATTATTCAAAGAAATTAAGAAATTAAATTTTATACTTTGTGAAAGTAAAAATATTTAAAATACGAATTTAGACACTAATTTTAAAAATTTTGTTCCAAAATCGAGCTAACGGGCTGAATCGATCGGACCGAACCAAACCGGACCCAAGACCCACCATATAAATACATAACTCAGCCATTCTTCCCTTCATTTACAAAGGAATCATGCTGAAATTGGGAGTGAGGGGAGCAAATAAGAACCCTAGCCCTTGTTTCAATTTCAATCCTCCATATCTTTTAATCCGGGGCTCCGATCGCCGCACTGTTTGTGGCCACGTGACCACCGCATCGAGCTCTTCAAAACTATCCAAACAAAGCTGTAAGAAATTTAAATTTTCTCACCCATCTCTTCCTCCTTTCAATTTTCAAATTTTTTGGTTTTGGGCATTGAAAATTGTGGTGTCTTGATATTTAGGATTGAACTAGCTTGAAGAAATTTTTGGTTTTTGGCCAATTAATCCATGGGTAAGGTTAAAAAATTATTAAACCTTTGTGAATTTTCTGATTAGTAAACCCTATGTTAATTATAGTGATATTATATGAATTAGATTGTGTTTCATGTTGAATTGGAGTCCAATTGGTGGTTTGGAATGAAATTTCGGTGGTTGAGCTTGTTGATTTGATAATTGGAGACTTGGAGCTTGTGGAGGAGAGGTTTTTGAGGTGTTTTGGATGTAGGAAGGAATCGGCCAATGTATGGTTTTACTTTCTCGTAGTTAATGTATAATATTACGTGAAAACTTAGGCTAATAGACCTTAAGATAGGAATGAACTGAAGAAATTGTTGATTGAATTGTGTGTGTGGTATATGATTTGTGAATGAAGATTGAATGAGTTTGTATATGTTGGAGTATGATTTTGATCATTATAAAAGGATGATGATTGTTAATTTTGATGATTAATGTTGGATTTGATGAGAAACCAGGAATGCGTTATTAATTACTGAAATTAATAACACTTGGTTAAAAGCTTTAAAATTACTAATAACACTTAGTTAAAAGCTTTAAAATTACTGAAATTTAATCATCCTTCCTTCTCTGGACTATACATTCTATCCCAATTGACCCAATGGATCTTCTTTTCCCTTTCTTTGTTCCCCCGGTAAAACTAATTTACTATATAGTCTAGTGGTTGCATAGACCTTTCGATAATAAGAAATAGCCCATTATGTAACCTGAAATGGCTTAGGTGACTGATTTCACTAACACTTCTTTTTCCGATCTTGATAAGCACTTCTTGTAACGACCCAATGGGACTCTAGACTTTTTATTATTTATATACATATGAGCCTGTTGCACTATCAGTGTCTTGTAGGTTAGCCATTTTTTTTAACATATGGTTCTTTCATAGATAAGGATATACATTAAGAATATAGAATATAATCTAATCAAATGACAGGAATTTAGAGAGTCATCACAGATTGTCAAACCAGCATTCATATATATACATACCAGAGGTCATTTCATAACAGACTCTTTAGACATACAACGTTCCTAGAAATCTGGTTCATTCAGGAAACTCCTAGTCGGGTATCCAAACTAGAAAAAGACAATAAAGTACTATCCCTCACAAATACTACAGAAGGAGGGAAACAAAGTCTAACAACAAAAGATGATCTATCCTAAGGTCGCCTCTCAGTCGAGAAATCGGTCAACGGCTGTCCTCATGGGGTTTGTCTTGAACTGTACTTGTACCAACTACTTTGTCTCCTGCATCGGAGCAATTGTTGTCCAAGAATGGTCAGTTCATAATAGACTCTTTAGACATACAACTTTCCTAGAAATCTGGTCTATTCAGGAAACTCCTAGTTGGGTATCTAAACTAGCAAAAGACAATAAAGTCCTATCCCTCACAAATACTATAGAAGGAGGGAAACAAAGTCTAACAACAAAAGATGATCTATCCTCAGGTCGCCTCCCAGTCGAGAAATCAGTCAACGGTCGTCCTCATGGGGCTTGTCTTGAACTGTACTTGTACCAAGTACTTTGTCTCCTGCATCGGAGCCAATTGTTGTCCAAGAATCCTAATCGAGATCCTCGTCAGAAGAAGAAGAAATAAATCCAGCTCGGACAGGCTTCGTCGGTCCAAATTTCTCTCACAGAGGATCGAGTTGAGCATTTAAGGAGTCGATTAGCATGGATTAGGCTGAGGCTCTGGTGAAGGAGTGGGCTGAGGCTGTGATGGAGGATCGGGCTGAGAGTCGACATAACTCGAATAGGGGTGGAACCGATCATGAAAATACTATGGTGAAAAGGTATGATAGTCACGATCAGGGTAGAACTGAGCAAGCTCGTAGTCACATAGGGTTGGTCGGGATCGAACTACGAACTGTACAGTGGATAGGAGAACAGACAACCATAGCCGATGTACATCTGAGTACACAGCTCTCCCCAAACAATAGTTGTATCTAAGAAATGATCCTCATATGAATGTTTCTCAAAAATCTCTACGAATAGTACCCGTGTTGTGGTGATCAATATGGAATTCTCCATTTGTAAAAAAGTGGAGGGAAGGGAGTGAGAACCTACAGTTTTCAGCAGGGTACTAACGTGAAAAAAAATGTATCATTCCCGTAGATCCTAGGGTAGGGCTCTAGCATCGTATCTTATTCATTCTTTAGTTCTTTAACCCTAGGTTTTATACTAGTTTCCTCTCCACTCCGTGATAGCGTGTCTCTCTTTATCTCTATCTTAGTCTTCTATCTTTGTAGGGTTACAGAGGATAAGCATACACAAGCACAAAGGATCAATCAATCACGTAGCATCCACAGAAAATACATAATACATAAGTCACAAAAGTGCAAATGCGCAACCAATATAATGCATGCCTATTTCTAGTGTAGGCCATGAGTTCATGCGTCGATTGACTACTCGCAACCCGACGTTACTTGAAAAAACCCACAATATAGCTTCTCACTGAATCAGTCAGCATAGGTATCACATGGGCAGACCCATGTCAAGTCAGATACTGAGGCCACATGGGCGCACTGTGTCAATTAGGCCCAAAATAGTAATAATAAGGCTATAACATAAGTGTGCATTCAGTGAGAAATGGATACCATATGGGCAAACCCATGTCAGTCAGATACTGAATTATTCTTAAAGTGGACATCCCCACACTGGCAAACTCTGTCCGCTCTGTCCGTTTTTCCAAGCTGTATAAGCATCTTAGGACTTAGCTCTATTCTCTGAAAGCATTTCAGCTCTATCTCTTCATTACTCTTTGAGGGACCATTGTCCTCAGTCTTTGGTAAGCTTATGAACCTTTTTATTTTCTATCATCTTTGTCCTTTGTATTCTTTGTGTTCATCCTTTAAGTTCTTTGTCTGTTCATCAATACTACTCCTCCCTTGGCGATTCTCAATTTTTACATTAGGTTTCTTATTCTCTTTTCTCATGATCGTCATGGCGTTCCTTTCTCCCTTCCTACTGTTATGGTTTTTTTAATCTTAATTTATATCTTATTTTCTCTTGACATCCTTCGTCTCTTATTTCCAGTTTCTTTGAAGAATTATGTGCTCTACTTTCTCTCTAACTTCTCTAAAGAGTCTTTTAATCTTTTCTCTTGAAATATTTAGGTTGTCTTTATTCATAATTACTATTTTATCCCTAATTTTTTACTTTCACTATTTTAACTCTAGATTTTCATTAGAATAAGCATTTTCTCCTTAGTTGTTACACCTAATTATTTTTATGCTTATCTCTTACCTAAATCCTAACCTCCCAATTTATTTTCCATCTTAAAAATATCAAACAACTTTGGAATTGTATAAACTTTATATCCACGCAATCACGTCTCGGACTAAGATTTCTAACAACTAATCCCAACTCAAAACTCATTCAGAATTGGAAGTTATGTACATGGGAAGTAATCTATAAACTTCAATTATATTTAGATATTTTAAAAATTTTGGCAGAGTTTCATTTATAAATAGAATGTGCCACAAACTTTATCCCTCAACAATAAACCCTAAACAATTCCCAAACAAGTAGTATGCATATAAAACTAAATATCTTAACAACCTAAATCCACTAACCTATATCTAACCTATCTTAACAACCTAAATTCACTAAAACTAGAAAATTGAGTGTAACTAAATTAAACTAACTAACTAAAATAGTATGCATATAAAAGACTTAAAAATAGTACTCACGCTGTCAAACCATCAGGCCAAATCGTCATCCATACGATGGGAGCTGGTGGAGGGCCATCTAGCTAGGATCCGTGAGAGGATTCCGGTACCGCGTGTCTATCGCTGGAGGCATTATCGTCGTTGAAACAGTGGGTTGCTGAGCAGACAGAGGTGGTGGAGGAGTCCACTCTAGTGAAGCGGCCGGACGACTTCCTGGTTATGAGGGTGGTGCAGCAGAAGGAGCCACGTAGTTGAGGTTAGGGACCATGATGAATGGCTGATCCTCTGGACCCATTTCCTGTGATGTTCCAGGGGTAGTCGGAGTAGAGGATGATAACCGAGAAGTCCCAGGAGTACCAGTAGACACCCTCCCTCTACCACAACCACGAGGCTAATTCGTGACATCTCTACCTGTCGTCATGTCTTCAAAGAGCATACGAATTAAATTTAAATTTGCAACAATTAAATTTCGCTAAAACTTCCAAAAACATAATTCTTTTACTTATAATTAATCAAATTAAAATCTTATAACATTCAAATTTGCAACAACAATTCCCATCATTCTTATTTTTCAATTTCATTGAAAATCTTATAAAAATTTCAAGAAAACCTCCTTTAAAATTCGAAATTCTCCACCTTTCAAGAATTCCATCCAAACCAAATATCTCTCAACCCTACTCAACTTTTCAAATGACAAACAATTTTACTCAACTTAAATTTTCTTGGTTTGTTATCTTTAATTGTCTTTAAGTTATCAATTTTTTCAATTATTAAAGCAACAAACAAGGATTCAAATCCTAATCCACCCACTAAGAAACTTCAGCATGTTACTAATAAATTTTATTAGTAGATCTATTAATCCCTTTTAATCTTTAATTAACTTTCACTCAATCGTTTAAATAAACTTCAAAAACATAAATCATAATACCTAAAGCGGCAATCAACTCGAAAACCTAAATCATAATACTAATTAACGTCTTTTGGATTAAGTGTTTTATTGTTCGATAATAATATCGAAGCCAATCACATTAATCCAAGGGGCAATTTGTTGATCGAAGAAGTATTTTCGATAAAAGTGGGTTGAATCGAAATGAGTTAAGTGTGGTCTCTCGAGAAGACGCGTGTGCGCAGGTTTGAAGTTGAAAGTAATCGGTGCTGAAATAGATTTCGTTTATTTTGTTAATCGAGTAAGCCAAATCGAGCAGAAGATTCGATTCGAAGAGATGAATAAGACCTTCGAAAGAGTTGATTGATTAGTTGTGAAAGTGGAAAGTTAATAGCTTTAATTGCACGAGGAGATCATAGGGAATATCTACAATCATACGGCGGAAACGATTACCAAGGGAGACTGCACTTCAAATTTGAAATGTTGTATTTAATTTTAATTAATTACCAATTAATCGTCAGTTATGTAAAATTAGCCTATAAATATTAGAAAATCTTAGTGAAGAGGGGTTGGAACTTTTCCACAGAAAAAACACTCTAGCACTCTCACATCCCATCAAATTCCTGAGTTTGCAATCGAGTTACATTTTTTGTAAGGTTCCTTCCATCTTCTTCTTTCTTTCATTTCATTTTTCTTGTAAACTTAGCATTTCAATTAATTTTATTTATCAAGTGCTCTTTACTCTCTTTAATTAATTTATCCTTCTGCCTTAAGTCTTTTATGTTGAAGTCCTTAGATCAAATCGAAGGCATTTTATCGTTTTCCTTTAATTTCACTGTAAACTTTTCTTTTTGTTATCTATTTGTTTTCCAAAACTTCAATTTCTAAGTTTTAATTATTAATTTATAGATTTACTATATTTTTATTTTCAAATTTGGTCTAATCGAAGACGCTTTTGATGCACTTTTAGAAAACTGGTACTCGCACAGAGGAGTAGGTTTCGCTCCTAGATCATTAGATATCGAACCACCATCGATTTGCAAAAAATCGACAAAACAAATTGGCACGCCTGGTGGGACAGTTTTAAATCGAAGTGTGTCAAATAAATATTTTTTCAGTAATTTTTAGTGTATGCGATTACGAAGTGGGAAAATCATTCACATGGCTGATGAATTATCGAATGTGAATGGTGGTTCATCCACCAATGATAGCATACCAGTGTCCATACAACAAGCTGGTGTGTCTTCACGTTCAGAAGGTGCAATTGGAATTGAAAGTATAGTCGTTACGACTATTCAAACTGAAAATGTTGGACGTAATACTCGTCCACGTGGTCCTGTGCCACCATATCAACCTCCATTAACTGCTGGTTGGCCCCCTTATGGTCTTCCTCCTGGTTTTATGCCGCCTGTCCGTTTTGAGAATGTAAATGGAGCGAATAATGTTCAAAACCCAGAACATTCCGAGTATTCTCGTGATTATCATGTGGGCTCCACTTCGAATGCTGTGAATTTGATGGCAGTATATCGACAACAAGTGGAGGTAAGTCACAATGACTTGGTCAATTTATTGACTAAGCAAATGACTACAATTTTGAATCCCTTAATAGCTAATCATGAATCGAGATTCGAGCGTCTTACTAGACAAGTCGAGAAGATTGCTCGAATTGTCGATTATGATGAAGGTGAGAGGCATAATGCCCGAGGAAATAACGAGGGGATGGAAAATATTTTTCAAAATGAAAATGATATTCCAAATCGAGAAAATCCCCGCGTGGTCCTCCGAGGTCAAAATGATGATGACGTTATAGCCGGATTGCGTGGTGATCGTTATCAGGTCACTAGAATTATAGAAGAAGTTTTAAATCGGGTTGGGCTGAATGTTGGTTTTATGAATCAACCACATTTTGTGTCTGCATTTTCCCAAGTAGTTCAAATGGCTGAAGTACCTAGAGGGGTAAAGAATCCAAAAATAACCACAAAATTTGCTGGAGAAGTTGGAGAATTAACTACTGAACATGTTGCTCGTTATTTGGTCGAGATCGAGAATTTAGCCAATGATGAAAATTTAAAAATAAAATTCTTTCCTTCGTCATTGACGAAGAATACATTTACTTGGTTCTCGAATCTTAGACCAAATTCGATCACAACATGGAATCAGTTAGAAACTGCTTTTCACGCTCAATTCTATCGAGGTGAAATGAATATAGCAGTTACTGATTTAGTGGCTTTGAAACGTGAAGATGGTGAAACCATTGATGATTACTTAATACATTTCAAAAATGCTAGAAGTTGATGCTATGTGTCATTACCTGAAAATGAGATAGTGAAAATAGCAACTATGGGGTTGGAATTCTATATGCGTAGAAAACTACTTAATGTGCATATTCCTGATTTAGCCCATCTGGCTGAAAAAGTTCGACAGACCGAACTTATGAAAAAAGAAAAAGAAAAATATAGGAGTGAGCAAAGGTCAAAAAGTAAACCGTTCACTCGTACGGAAAAGGTTGCATATGTAACCATGGAATCCTCAGAAGAGGAACTTGATTTTGAAACAGAAGTCGATTTGGCTTAACGTAAGAAAGGTCCTCCATATGTTTTCTCTTTACCGAAAAAGCCTCCTAGTAATGAAAAGTCGAATGATTCAAAACTTAAAAATAGAAAGAAGTATAGTTTTGATATCTTGAAATCTGATCAGATTTTTGATGTGTTGCTTAAGGATAAACAATTGGTTTTACCTGAGGGTAGAATTTTACTTTCCATAAAAGATTTGAAAGGAAAGCCTTATTGTAAATTTCATCAAGCAACTAGTCATTCGACTAACAGTTGTGTACGTTTCAGGGATTTGATTCAAGAGGCAATCATGGAAGGACGTTTGAAATTTGATGATGGCAAAAATGAGATGAAGGTTGATGTAGATCCTTTTGAGGTTGATGCCAGTTGTGTCGAACCCTACTTGGGGGTGAATATGGTCAGCATGGCTTATGATTTCGATGTGGCTCTTGATGATTTTGACGATGGTAAGAAAGAGATGAAAGTTGACACTGTTCCCTTCGATGCTGATGCCAGCTTTGTTAAACCGTGTTTTGGAGTGAATATGGTTGGCATGTCTTACGACTTTGAAGTGGCTCTTGATGATTTTGAGTCACAAGTTTGATCTGTGTACCTTCGAGCAGGAGATGGTTTGCTCGATTTCTTGGTTCAGCAGAAGATTAAAGATCAGGATGTATCTCTGTGTCCGCGGTGTAATGCTGTATTTGATGCTGAAGTGGCAGCAATATTTGAAAAAGAAAGGATGAAAAAAGAATTGGCTCATAGGGAGGAGCAAGCACGCCAGAGACAGCCAATTCGACGTATGGAGGGTTCTAGTTCAAAAATCCCTCAGCATGATGTGACTGCACCTTTAAGTCGATCCCAGGCTGTAGGTGTCCAGTGGATTAGAAACTGTTAAGAACTCCAAAGGCGTGATCATCTGTATCGACGTAACCCTCAGTGGGGGGCATCAGGCACCTTCTCAGAATCAGTATGCCTTCAATAGGGTCAAGCCAGAGGTTATCCAAGAGGCAGAGGTGGAGGAAGAAGTTTCAATCGGAATAAGAAACTTCAAATGGAGACAAAAAAAGAGGTGAGCAAGGGGGCAACGCCTTTTGTGCATTCTCGGATTATTTTTTCTTCTGATGGAGAGACTTACCCTAAGAAAATTCCATCACCTGCAAAGATGGAAAAGGGTAAGGTAGTGGCTCAATCTTCTGGGGTCGACAAGCATAAGGATGTTGATGTTGATGAGGAGTATTTTGATGAAGGAGATGATGACATGGTAGGAACGATCTCGATAATTCCCACTGAGTACCTTGGGGAATGCGAGAGTAATCCGGGTGAGGATTATGATCAAGAAGATGAAGGGGCTTTTTCTTTCATTCGCATAGAAGATGAGCCACGTTTCTTTCCTCATCCTACTGAAAGACAAATGTCTCATTTGCGTCCCTTTCATATTATTGTTGTTTTAAACGGGTTCAAAATAAATAAGGTGTTGATTGATGGTGGGGCAGCAATTAGTATTCTACCTGAGAGGATGTTAGAAAAAGTAGGAAAGCATCTTGATGATCTGGTCCCTACAAATATTGCTGTGACTGATTTCAGTGGAACCTCTACACCAGCGAGGGGACTAGTTACTCTGACTATGAAAGTAGGGTCTTCGGAGAGACACTCTGTGTTTGTGGTAGTGCCATCGAAGCTAGTTATAATGCCTTATTGGGGAGAGATTGGATCCGTGGTGTAGGTGCTGTACCCTCAACAGTGCATCAGAGCATGCTTCTATGGACTAAGGAAGGCAAACCTGAAATTGTCAAAGCAGATTTGAGTCTGTATATCGAATAGATGCATGTTGATTTTAGGATTTATAATTGAAAATTGAAGCCTTTAAATGTTGATCGATCTCTAAATCCTTATAATTGTGAAGGTTGTTATTTGACTTCAGAAAGCCTTTCGATAAAGTTGCATTATCCAGACGTGAGTTTCGAACTGACTGGTTGGGACTGTTTCTCTTAAAGACTTTGAAGACTGCACCATGAGTCAGGTTGATGGGGTTCCTGATTACCTGGTAACATTACATAATTATTTAAATAACTTTCAGCTTTTAGAAAATAAAGATGATTCTTCTGATGAAGTTGAATCGGATAGGGTTAGTAAAATTGTTAATGGTAGTGATGAGCGGATATTTTATACGCTTTTTGGGGTTAATTTCATATAGCTTTTAGTATGTTTTAGTTAGTTTTTAGTTTATTTTCATTAGTTTCTAGGCAAAATTCATATTTCTAGATTTTACTATGAGTTTGTGTGTTTTTCTGTAATTTCAGGTATTTTCTGGCTGAAATTGAGGGAGCTGAGTAAAAATCTGATTCAGGCTGAAAAAGGACTGCTGATGCTGTTGGATTCTAACCTCTCTGCACTCGGAATGGAATTTCTGGAGCTACAGAAGCTCAATTGATGCACTTCCAATTGCGTTGGAAAGTAGACATCCAGGGCGTTCCAGAAATATATAATAGTCCATACTTTGCTCAAGGATAGACGATGTAAAATGGCGTTCAACGCCAGTTTCATGTTGCTGTCTGGCGTCCAGCGCCAGAAACACATTACAAGTTGGAGTTCAACGCCAGAATTACGTTACAGCCTGGCGTTGAATACCCAAAACAGCCCAGGCACGTGAGAAGCTTTAGTCTCAGCCCCAGCACACACCAAGTGGGCCCCAGAAGTGGATTTCTGCACTATCATAGTTTACTCATTTTCTGTAAACCTAGGTTACTAGTTTAGTATTTAAACAACTTTTAGAGATTTATTTTGTATCTCATGACATTTTAGATCTGAACTTTGTAATCTCTGACGGCATGAGTCTCTAAACTCCATTGTTGGGGTGAGGAGCTCTGCTGTGTCCTGATGAATTAATGCAAGTATTTCTGTTTTCTATTCAAACATGTGTGTTCCTATCTAAGATATCCATTTGCACTTCAACATGAATGTGATGAACGTGACAATCATCATCATTCCCCCACGAACGCGTGCCTCACAACCACTTCCGTTCACCGTAGAATGAATGAATATCTCTTGGATCTCTTAATCAGAATCTTCGTGGTATAAGCTAGATTGATGGCAGCATTCAAGAGAATCCAGAAAGTCTAAACCTTGTCTATGGTATTCCGAGTAGGATTCAGGGATTGAATGACTGTGACAAGCTTCAAACTCGCGAGTGCTGGGCGTAGTGACAGACGCAAAAGGATAGTAAATCCTATTCCGGGAAGATCGAGAACCTGCAGATGATTAGCCGTGCGGTGACAGCGCACCTGGACCCTTTTCACGGGAAGGATGGATGGTAGCCATTGACAACGGTGATCCACCAACACACAGCTTGCCATAGGAGAACGTGCGTGCGTGAATCAGAAACAGAGGAAAGCAGAATTTCAGAAGACAAAGCATCTCCAAAATTCCAACATATTCTCCATCATTGCATACAAGTATAATTTGTGTTCTGCCCTTCTTACTTTTCACAATTCAAATTAAGAATTATTATTGATATTATATCCTGACTAAGAGTTACGAGATAACCATAGCTTGCTTCAAGCCAACAATCTCCGTGGGATCGACCCTTACTCACGTAAGGTATTACTTGAACGACCCAGTGCACTTGCTGGTTAGTTGTACGAAATTGTAAGAGAGTAATGTGAACATTGACATTACAATTTCGTGCACCAAGTTTTTTGCGCCGTTGCCGGGGATTGTTTGAGTTTGAACAACTGACGGTGAATCCTGTTGCTTAGATTAGGAAAATTTTGTCTTTTGGGTCAGAGTCTTTTATATTCTTTTCAAAAAAAATAATAAAATAAAATAAAAATAAAAATAATATTTTTTCTTAGTTATTAAAAATATTTTTCAAAACAAGTGTTACATTTACTGCCCATTTGGCTAGAGCGTTGGTCTGTGTTCTTGGTAAATTGGGTACCTTCTTTTTAAAATTCTTTTTCAAAAATAATTTTTACATTAAATCTTGTGCCAAACTTCAAGTTTGGTGTTTTCTTGTTGGTTTTTCTTTGGTTTTCAAAAAATCTTATTTTGGTTTTCTAAAAATTTTAAGTTTGGTGTTCTTTCTTCATGTTCTTGTGTTCTTGTGAATCTTCAAAGTGTTCTTGAGTTTTCCTTGTGTCTTATCTTAAAATTTTTAAGTTTGGTGTTCCTTGGTATTTTTCCTCCAAAATTTTCGAAAACAAGGAGCATTAGATCTAAAAATTTTAAATCTTGTACTATCTTATTGTTTTTCTCTCTCCTCTTTAAATTCAAAAATATCTTTTCTCTCTATTTTAAAGCAAATTTTCGAAATTTACCTTTAAAATTCAGATTTTTATTTCAAAATTTAAAACCTTTTTCAAAAATCATCATATCCTTTTCAAAACTTCCTAACCACTTTCTCTCTCCTCATTTTTTTTTGAATCTTCACCCATTTTTATTTATTTTATTTTAATTTATTTTATTTTCGAAATAAATAAATAAATAAATAAATAAATAAAAATAATTTTTTTTTACATCATCTCCCTTTCTCCATCATGGATCTAAGTGGAAATGAACAGTC
>NC_029790.2:21183676-21189947 GCF_000816755.2 Arachis ipaensis | reverse complement strand
CAGTTAGCCGAATTCAAAGATAGACTACAAGAGACAAGGATGGCTAATATAAATATTGAAGAACAATTGAAGCAAACAAAACAGCAGCTGTCAAAACAAATAACAGAAGAATGCCAAGCAGTTCAATTAAGAAGTGGGAAAACATTAAATACCCCACCTCAAGGCAGCAGGAAGCCAAGAAATGAGCAAACCACCCAAAATCCATCTGAGGCAGTAAGAGCCCAGAAAAAAATAATTCTGGCGTTAAAACGCCAGAATTTGGGTGGAAGGCTGGCACTGAACGCCCAGACCATGCTCAGGACTGGCGTTCAACGCCAGAAACAAGCAAGGAACTGGCGTTGAACGCCCAAAGGAAGCACAGTTCTGGCATTCAGACGCCAGGAACAGCTGAGGAGTTGGCATCTAACGTCACTCCAACTTCCAACCCTAGCATTCAAATGCCAGTGAGGGATCAGACACACACAAGTACTGATGACAACCCCTCTAAAAAGGCTTCTTCAACCACTTCTGTAGGAAATAAACCTACAGCAACCTCATTGATGTCCAAAAGGGGGAAGTCACCCTGAGAGTCAATGAAGATGAGTTTAAGTTGAATGCTGTCAATGCCATGCAGCACCCAGACACACCAAATGACTGCATGAAAGTTAATCTTATTGACTCTTTGGTAGAAGAGATCAACATGGCTGAGAGTCTCGAATCAGAGCTGAAAAACATCTTTAAAGATGTTCCACCTGATCTAAAAGATTCAGAGGAATTGAAAGAATCTCTGAAATTTCCTCATGAAGAGGAAAAAGCTCCTAAATCCGAGCTCAAACCATTACCACCATCCCTGAAATATGCATTTCTGGGAGAGGGTGATACTTTTCCAGTGATCATAAACTCTGCTTTAAATCCACAGGAAGAGGAAGCACTAATTCAAGTGCTAAGGACACACAAGACAGCTCTTGGGTGGTCCATAAGTGACCTTAAAGGCATAAGCCCAGCTAGATGCATGCACAAGATCTTATTGGAGGACAATGCTAAGCCAGTGGTTCAACCACAGAGGTGGCTAAATCCAACCATGAAGGAAGTGGTGCAGAAAGAGGTCACTAAATTACTGGAGGCTGGGATTATTTAACCAAGTGGCTGACCATCTGTCCCGGATAGAACCAGTGGAAGGGGCGTCCTCCCCCTCTATTGAGATCTCTGAAACTTTTCTGGATGAGCATTTGTTCGCCATTCAGGAATTACCATGGTTTGCAGATATTGCAAACTACAAAGCTGCAAGGTTCATTCCCAAGGAGTACAGCAGGCAACAAAAGAAAAAATTAATTACTGATGTAAAGTACTACTTGTGGGATGAACCCTATCTCTTTAAGAGATGTGCAGACGACATAATCCGTAGGTGTGTGCCTAAGGAAGAAGCACAAAGGATCTTATGGCATTGCCATGGATCACAATATGGAGGTCATTTCGGAGGTGAGCGAACAACCACCAAGGTCCTCCAATGTGGTTTCTACTGGCCTACACTTTACAGAGATTCCAGAGAGTTTGTACGTAACTGTGACAGTTGCCAGAGAGCTGGTAATTTGCCTCACAGTTACGCCATGCCTCAACAAGGAATCTTGGAGATTGAGTTGTTTGACGTATAGGGTATTGATTTCATGGGGCCTTTCCCACCATCATACTCAAACACTTATATTCTGGTGGCGGTTGACTATGTATCAAAGTGGGTAGAGGCCATTGCCACACCTACCAATGATACTAAAACAGTACTGAAATTCCTCCAGAAACATATATTCAGCAGGTTTGGTGTCCCTAGGGTACTAATCAGTGATGGGGCACTCACTTCTGCAACAAACAGCTTTACTCTGCCATGGTCCGGTATGGGATTCGCCATAAGGTGGCAACTCCATATCATCCACAGACAAATGAGCAAGCTGAAGTCTCTAACAGAGAACTAAAAAAAATCCTGGAACGGACTGTAAGTACTCGTAGAAAGGATTGGGCACGAAGCTTGGATGATGCTTTGTGGGCTTACAGAACAGCATTCAAGACTCCCATAGGGACCTCTCCTTACCAACTTGTGTATGGTAAGGCTTGTCACCTGCCCATGGAACTGGAACATAAGGCCTACTGGGTAACCAGATTCCTTAACTTTGATGCCAAATTAGCTGGAGAGAAAAGATTGCTCCAGCTGAATGAGCTAGAGAAATTCAGATTCACTGCTTTCAAAAATGCCAAGCTTTACAAAGAGAAATAAAAAAGGTGGCATGACAGAAAGCTGTCATCTAGAATCTTTGAACCAGGACAAAAGGTTCTGTTGTTTAACTCTAGGCTCAAGCTATTTCTCGGGAAACTGAAGTCCCGGAGGAGAGGACCATATGTGATTACAAGTGTATCACCATATGGTTATGTGGAGCTTCAAGATATTGATTCTGATAAGAAGTTCATTGTTAATGGACAGAGAATCAAGCACTATCTTGAAGGCAATGTTGAGCAAGTATGCTCAAGGCTGAGGCTAGATTAAAAACTCAGCAAGGTCCAGCTAAAGACAATAAAGAAGCGCTTGCTGGGAGGCAACCCAGCCAGGGGGCATCACTTCCTCTAAGCATTTTTCCCTATTATTGATTTTATTTGTTTACATAAAGTTCATTGATACTAAGGTAAAGAGTCAATTGTATAAGTTTACAGGGTTACAGAAGGATTCTGCACACAAAACAGAGAAAAAGAGCTCACTGGCAAGAAAATGCCAGTAAAAGTCTGTTTTGGGCATTCAACGCCCAAAAGAAGCATCCACTGGGCGTTGAACGCCAGTAAGGATAGCCATCTGAGCGTTAAACGCCAGAAAGAAGCATCTTCTGGGCGTTGAACGCCAGAAA
Source organism: Arachis ipaensis (assembly GCF_000816755.2). Classification (NCBI taxonomy): domain Eukaryota; kingdom Viridiplantae; phylum Streptophyta; class Magnoliopsida; order Fabales; family Fabaceae; genus Arachis; species Arachis ipaensis. The sequence goes on along the minus strand of NC_029790.2, from coordinate 21,187,086 downwards.
GAAGCTCCTTCTGGGCGTTTAACGCCAGATTTACAGCGTCCTGGGCGTTCAGAAAAACGCCCAGTGACAAAGGAGTTCCTGGCGTTTAACGCCAGAAAGAAGCAACAGCTGGGCGTTGAACGCCCAGGAGAAGCAGCAGTTGGGCGTTGAACGCCCAAAACATGCAGCGTTTGGGCGTTCAAACGCCAGGATGGTGGGGAGGAGGTAAATTCAATTTTTCTTCATATTTTTCATTTTAATCTTAATTTTCATGTTTCAATTCATGATTTCTTGCATAAACATGTTACAAACCCTGATTTCTAAAATCCCTAATTTCAAAAAAAATCCCACTTTAAAAATATCAAATGTATCTTAATCCATAAGCACAAATCCTTTTTTTTATCCAATTCAACTCTTTTTCAAAAATTTTCAAAACAAATCTATCTCTTTTCACTCAAAAATCTTTTCAACTAATCAATATCTTTTTCAAATCTCCATATTATCTTTTTCAAAAATCCAATTTTATCTTTTTCAAATATCCTTCATATCTTTTCAATTTTAAATTATATCTTTTCTTATCATACTTATCTTTTTTTTTTTAAATCATATCTTCTATCTTATCTTTATCCCTATTTTCGAAAACCCTCCCTCCCTTTTAAAAACCCATTCGGCCTCCTTCCTCTCATCCACCATTCAACACTAGCTCTCTTTCTATCCCTCTCAGCAAAGATGCTGGAATAAAGATGGGAATAACAGAGTATATCTCAGTGGAGCAACCAATCACTAAAATCACAATGGAAAAACAACAAATGCAGGATGACCTCATCAAGAGGAGGGCGCAAGAATTCCTACCAGAACTTTCTCAATTTGAATACTGGGAGCATCTTGAGGCATCTGTCACTAAGTTGCAAGAAACCATGGACCAATTAAAGGAAGAACAGCAAAATCAAAACAGCATGCTTTGCAAACTGCTAAGAGAACAAGAGGTGCAAGGGCGTGAATTAAGAGAACTAAAGCATCAGAAACTATCTCTTGAAGGGCGAAGCACCCCACAGACTAAAGAGGCATCTACTTCCCAAAGTCAAGGTTGTTGAGTTTTGATCTTAACCTTAACCCTGTGATAACTTTCTTTTCTATTATTTGAGTTTCACCTTAGGAGTCATATAATGGTAATAAGTATTTATATTTTGATTTTATCCCCAATTAAGCTATAATTTATTTTTCTCATCATCATTAAACATGAATAAAATAGAAAATTTTCTTTAACAAGGAGGCAATAATTTTCGAGTTTTTAATAAAACAAATTCTAATTGTTTACATGTGGTGGCAATGCTTTCTGCCTTCTGAATGAATGCTTGAACAGTGCATATGTCTTTGGAATTTGATGTTCTTGAATGTTAAATATGTTGGCTCTTGAAAGAATGATAAACATGAGACATGTTATTGGTAATCTAAAAAATCATAAAAATAATTCTTGAAGCAAGAAAAAGTAGTGAATACAAAGCTTGCAAAAAAAAAAAAGGATCCAAGGGTAAGTGGCTAAACCAAGCTATCCAAGGAAATCAAAAGGCAAGGGTAATAAAAAGGATCCAAAGCTTTGAGCATCAGTGGATAGGAGGGCCTAAGGAAATCAAATCCTGGTCTAAGCGGCTAAACCAAGCTGTCCCTAACCATGTGCTTGTGGCGTGAAGGTGTCAAGTGAAAACTTGAGACTGAGCGGTTAAAGTCAAGGTCCGAAGCAAAGAGAAGAGTGTGCTTAAGAACCCTGGACACCTCTAATTGGGGGCTTTAGCAAAGCTGAGTCACAATCTGAAAAGGTTCACCCAGTTATGTGTCTGTGGCATTTATGTATCCGGTGGTAATACTGGAAAACAAAGTGCTTAGGGCCACGACCAACACTCATAAAAGTAGCTGTGTTCAAGAATCAACATACTGAACCAGGAGAATCAATAACACTATCTGAATTTTGAGTTCCTATAGATGCCAATCATTCTGAGCTTCAATGGATAAGGTGAGATGCCAAAACTGTTCGGAAGCAAAAAGCTACTAGCCCCGCTCATTTAATTAGAATATGAGCTTCACTCAAAAACTCTGAGATATTATTGTTTCTTGACTCATTTGTATTCTATTTTATTTATCTAGTTGCTTGAGGACAAGACAACAATTTAAGTTTGGTGTTGTGATGAGCGGATATTTTATACGCTTTTTGGGGTTAATTTCATATAGCTTTTAGTATGTTTTAGTTAGTTTTTAGTTTATTTTCATTAGTTTCTAGGCAAAATTCATATTTCTGGACTTTACTATGAGTTTGTATGTTTTTCTGTAATTTCAGGTATTTTCTGGCTGAAATTGAGGGAGATGAGTAAAAATCTGATTCAGGCTGAAAAAGGACTGCTGATGCTGTTGGATCCTGACCTATTTGCACTCGGAATGGAATTTCTGGAGCTACAGAAGTCCACTTGATGCGCTTTCAATTGCGTTGGAAAGTAGACATCTAGGGCTTTCCAGAAATATATAATAGTCCATACTTTGCTCAAGGATAGACGATGTAAAATGGCATTCAACGCCAGTTCCATGTTGCTGTCTGGCGTCCAGCGCCAGAAACACGTTACAAGTTGGAGTTCAACGCCAGAATTACGTTACAGCCTGGCGTTGAACGCCCAAAACAGCCCAGGCACGTGAAAAGCTTTAGTCTCAGCCCCAGCACACACCAAGTGGGTCCCAGAAGTGGATTTCTGCACTATCTATCATAGTTTACTCATTTTCTGTAAACCTAGGTTACTAGTCTAGTATTTAAACAACTTTTAGAGATTTATTTTGTATCTCATGACATTTTAGATCTGAACTTTGTAATCTCTGATGGCATGAGTCTCTAAACTCTATTATTGGGGGTGAGGAGCTCTGCTGTGTCCTGATGAATTAATGCAAGTATTTCTGTTTTCTATTCAAACATGTGTGTTCCTATCTAAGATATCCATTCGCACTTCAACATGAATGTGATGAACGTGACAATCATCATCATTCCCCCACGAACGCGTGCCTCACAACCACTTCCGTTCACCGTAGAATGAATGAATATCTCTTGGATCTCTTAATCAAAATCTTCGTGGTATAAGCTAGATTGATGGCAGCATTCAAGAGAATTCGGAAAGTCTAAACCTTGTCTATGGTATTCCGAGTAGGATTCAGGGATTGAATGACTGTGACAAGCTTCAAACTCGCGAGTGCTGGCCGTAGTGACAGACGCAAAAGGATAGTAAATCCTATTCCGGGACGATCGAGAACCTGCAGATGATTAGACGTGCGGTGACAGCGCACATGGACCCTTTTCACTGGAAGGATGGATGGTAGCCATTGACAACGGTGATCCACCAACACACAGCTTGCATACAGAGGAAAGCAGAATTTCAGAAGACAAAGCATCTCCAAAA
>NC_029790.2:21138308-21183526 GCF_000816755.2 Arachis ipaensis | reverse complement strand
TAAAGATCTTATTGATCCTTTTCGAACTGACCTTTTCAATTTGTTGCATGAGTTTAAAGATTGCTTTGCATGGGATTACCATGAGATGTCTGGTCTCGATCGTTCATTAATAGAACATCGATTAGCATTAAAGCCCAATGCTCGACCTGTGAAGCAAACCCCAAGACATTTTGCTCCTGAAATCAATGTGAAAATAAAAGAAGAAATAGAACGCTTGATTAAAGCAAAATTTATTCGAACTGCACATTATGTGGAGTGGGTATCGAATATTGTCCCTGTGATGAAGAAAAATGGGAAGTTAAGGGTGTGTATCGATTTTCGAAATTTAAATAATGCCACCCCAAAGGATGAATATTTTATGCCGATTGCAGACATGTTAATCGATTCTGTAGCAAGAAATGAAATTCTTAGTTTCATGGATGGTTATTTTGGATATAACCAAATCTTTATTGTGGAGGATGACGTAGCTAAGACTGCCTTTCGTTGTCCTGGGTCGTTAGGTACGTATGAGTAGGTGGTTATGCCTTTCGGTTTGAAGAATGCTGGGGCAATATACCAACGTGCCATGAATGCCATTTTTCATGAGTTTATTGGGAAGTTTATGGAGGTGTATATCGGTGATGTAATGGTAAAATCGATTTCTGTGAGTTGGCATATAGACCATTTAAGAAAAGCATTCCTTACTATGAGGAAGAAAGGATTAAAAATGAATCCTTTGAAATGTGCTTTCGGGGTATCGGCTGGAAACTTCTTAGGCTTTGTTGTTAATAAAAAGGGGATAGCTATTGATAAAAATAAAGTAGATGCGATATTAGCATTGTCTGCACCCAAATCAAAGAAAGAAGTGCAATTGTTTTTGGGAAAAGTAAATTACCTTCGGAGATTCATCTCGAATCTTTCGGATCGAACTAGGGTATTCGCGCCTTTGGTGAAATTAAAAAGTGGTTCAAAATTCAAATGGACCACAGAACATCAATTGGCGTTTGATTCGATTAAGTCATATTTATCAAAAGCTCCAATTATAGCGAATGTACGTCCATCTGAACATCTAAAATTATATATTGCAGCATCTGAAAACACTATAGGGTGTATGTTATCCCAAGATGATGAAAATGGGCACGAACGGGCGGTTTATTACCTTAGTCGAGTTCTAACTGATATCGAGACAAGATATTCCCCGATTGAAAAATAATGCTTGTCACTATATCATGCTTGTATGAAGTTAAAATGTTACATGGTGGCTAAATCGGTGAAAGTAATAGCACAAACTGATCTTATTAAATATATGCTAAGTTTCCCTATGTTAAGAGGACGGTTGGGAAAATGGATGCTATCATTAACGGAATTTGATTTACAATATGTTCCGGCTAAGGCTATGAAAGGACAGGTGGTGCACGAAATTGTGATCATCAACAATGGCGCCAAAGACTTGGAGCTCTCAAACATGAATCACACTTTGTCACAATTCCGCACAACTAACCAGCAAGTGCACTGGGTCGTCCAAGTAATACCTTACGTGAGTAAGGGTCGATCCCACGGAGACTGTCGGTTTGAAGCAAGCTATGGTCATCTTGTAAATCTCAGTCAGCCAGATTCAAATGGTTATGTAGGATTGATAATTAAAGATAAATAAAACATAAAATAAAGATAGAGATAGAGATACTTATGTAATTCATTGGTAGGAATTTCAGATAAGCGTATGAAGATACTTTGCTCCTCCTGAACCTCTGCTTTCCTATTGCCTTCTTCCAATCATTCATACTCCTTTCCATGGTAAGCTTTATGTTGGGCATCACCGTTGTCAATGGCTACTTCCCGTCCTCTCAGTGAAAATGTTCTACGCACGCTGTCACCGCACGGCTAATCATCTGTCGGTTCTCGATCATGTTGGAATAGGATCCATTGATCCTTTTACGTCTGTCACACGCCCAACACTCGCGAGTTTGAAGCTCGTCACAGTCATCCCTTCCTAGATCCTACTCAGAATACCACAGACAATGTTTAGATATTTTGGATCTCAAGAATGGCAGCCAATAATTCTAGCCTATACCACGAAGGTTCTAATCTTAGATTAGAAACCCAAGAGATACACATTCAAGCTTGTTTGCATGTAGAACGAAAATGGTTGTCAGCCACGCGTTCATAGGTGAGAATGGTGATGAGTGTCACATAATCATCACATTCATCATGTTCTTGGGTGCGAATGAATATCTTGGAGAAGAAATAGACTTGAGTTGAATAGAAAAACAATAGTACTTTGCATTAATTCATGAAGAACAGCAAAGCTCCACACCTTAATCTATGGTGTGTAGAAACTCCACCGTTGAAAATATATAAGAACAAGGTCTAGGCATGGTCGTGAGGCCAGCCTCCAAAAGCGTCTAAGATAGCATAAGACTTATCAAAGATTCAAAATACAATAGTAAAAAGTCCTATTTATAGAGAACTAGTAGCCTAGGGTTTACAGAAATAAGTAATTAATGCAGAAATCTTCTTCCGGGCCCACTTGGTGTGTGCTTGGGCTGAGCATTGAAGCTTCCATGTATAGAGACTTTTCTTGGAGTTAAACACCAGCTTTTGTGCCAGTTTGGGCGTTTAACTCCAGCTTTTGTGCCAGTTCTGGCGCTTTGACGCCAGAATTCTTAAGCTGACTTGGAACGCCGGTTTGGGCCATCAAATCTTAGGCAAAGTATGAACTATTATATATTGCTGGAAAGCCCAGGATGTCTACTTTCCAATGCAATTGAGAGCGCGCCAATTGAGCTTCTGTAGCTCCAGAAAATCCACTTTGAGTGCAGGGAGGTCAGAATCCAACAGCATCTGCAGTCCTTTTTCAGCCTCTGAATCAGATTTTTGCTCAGGTCCCTCAATTTCAGCCAGAAAATACCTGAAATTACAGAAAATCACACAAACTCATAGTAAAGTCCAGAAATGTGATTTTTATTTAAAAACTAATAAAAACATAATAAAAACTAACTAAAATATACTAAAAACATACTAAAAACAATGCCAAAAAGCGTATAAATTATCCGCTCATCACAACACCAAACTTAAATTGTTGCTTGTCCCCAAGCAACTAAAAATCAAATAGGATAAAAAGAATAGAATATACAATGAATTATAAAAACATCTATGAAGATCAATATTAATTAGATGAGCGGGGCTTTTAGCTTTTTGCTTCTGAACAGTTTTGGCATCTCACTTTATCCTTTTGAAGTTCAGAATGATTGGCTTCTATAGGAACTCAGAATCCAGATAGTGTTATTGATTCTCCTAGTTAAGTATGTTGATTCTTGAACACAGCTACTTTATGAGTCTTGGCCGTGACCCAAAGCATTTTGTTTTCCAGTATTACCACCGGATACATAAATGCCACAGACACATAACTGGGTGAACCTTTTCAGATTGTGACTCAGCTTTGCTAGAGTCCCCAATTAGAGGTGTCCAGAGCTCTTAAGCACACTCTTTTTGCTTTTGGACCACGACTTTAATCGCTCAATCTCAAGTTTTCACTTGACACCTTCACGCCACAAGCACATGGTTAGGGACAGCTTGGTTTAGCCGCTTAGGCCAGGATTTTATTCCTGTGGGCCCTCCTATCCACTGATGCTCAAAGCCTTGGATCCTTTTTATTTTATCCTTTCCTTTTGGTTTAAAGGGTTACTGACTTTTTCTGCTTGCTTTTCTTTCTTTTTCTCTTTTTTTTCTTTTTTCGCATATATATTTTTTTCTGCAAGCTTTTCACTGCTTTTTCTTGCTTCAAGAATCAATTTTATGATTTTTCAGATTATCAAATAACATTTCTCCTTTTCCATCATTCTTTCAAGAGCCAACAATTTTAACTTTCATGAATCAACAAATTCAAAAAATATGCACTGTTCAAGCATTCATTCAGAAAAACAATAGTATTGCCACCACATCAAAATAACTAAACTATTTTAAAATTCGAAATTCATGCACTTCTTTTTCTTTTTCAATTAAAAACATTTTTCATTTAAGAAAAGTGATGGATTCATTTTCATTGCTTTAAGGCATAGACATTTAGACACTAGTGATCATGTAATAAAGACACAAACATAAATAAACATAAAGCATAAAAATTTGAAAAACAGAAAATAAAGAACAAGGAGATTAAAGAATGGGTCCACCTTAGTGATGGCGGCTTGTTCTTCCTTTTAAAGATCTAATGGAGTGCTTGAGCTGCTCAATGTCTCTTCCTTGCCTTTGTTGCTCCTCTCTCATGACTCTTTGGTCTTCTCTAATTTTATGGAGGAGGATGGAATACTTTTGGTGCTCCACCCTTAGTTGTCCCATGTTGGAACTTAATTCTCCTAGGGAGGTGTTGATTTGCTCCCAATAGTTTTGTGGAGGAAAATGCATCCCTTGAGGCATCTCAGGGATTTCGTGGTGAGGAATTTCCTCATGTCCATGAGTGGGATCTCTTGTTTGCTCCATCCTTTTCTTAGTGATGGGCTTATCCTTATCAATGAGGATGTCTTCCTCTATGTCAATTCCAGCTGAATTGCAGAGGTGACAAATGAGATGAGGGAAGGCTAACCTTGCCAAAGTAGAAGACTTGTCCGTCACCTTGTAGAGTTCTTGGGATATAACTTCATGAACTTCTACTTCCTCCCTAATCATGATGCTATGGATCATGATAGCCAGGTCTATAGTAACTTCAGACCGGTTGCTAATGAGAATGATTGAGCGTTGGATGAACTCCAACCATCCCCTAGCCACGGGCTTGAGGTCATGCCTTCTTAGTTAAACCGGCTTCCCTCTTGAATCTCTCTTCCATTGAGCGCCCTCTTCACAGATGTCTATTAGGACTTGGTCCAACCTTTGATCAAAGTTGACCGTTCTAGTGTAGGGGTGTGCATCTCCTTGCATCATGGGCAAGTTGAATGCCAACCTTACATTCTCTGGACTAAAATCTAAGCATTTCCTCCGAACCATTGTAAGCCAATTCTTTGGGTCCGGGTTCACAATTTGATCATGGTTCTTGGTGATCCATGCATTGGCATAGAACTCTTGAACTATTAAGATTCCGACTTGTTGAATAGGGTTGGTGAGAACTTTCCAACCTCTTCTTCGAATCTCATGTCAGATCTCCAAATATTCACCATTTTTGAGTTTGAAAGGGACCTCGGGGATCACCTTCTTCTTGGCCACAACTTCATAGAAGTGGTTTTGGTGCACCCTTGAGTTGAATCTCTCCATCTCCCATGACTCGGAGGTGGAATCTTTTGCCTTCCCTTTCCTCTTTCTAGAGGTTTCTCCGGCCTTAGGTGCCATAAATGGTTATGGAAAAACAAAAAGCAACACTTTTACCACACCAAACTTAGAAGGTTTGCTCGTCCTCGAGCAAAAGAAGAAAGAAGAGAGTAGAAGAAGAAGAAATAGAGGAGATGGAGGGGGCTTATTGTTTCGGCCAAGGGGGAGAAGTAGTGTGTATGTTGTGTGAAAATGAAGGAGTGAAGATGGGTTTATATAAGAGTGGAAAGGGGGGTATGGTTTGGCCATTATGGGTGGGTTTGGGAGAGAAAGTGGTTTGAATTTGAATCGTGAGGTAGGTGGGGTTTTATGAAGGATGGATGTGAGTGGTGAAGAGAATGGTGGGATTTGATAGGTGAGGGGTTTTTGGGGAAGAGGTATTGAGGTGAATGGGTGAAGAAGAGAGAGAGAGAGAGAGAGGTGGGGTAGGTGGGGATCCTATGGGGTCCACAGATCCTGAGGTATCAAGGATATCTCATCCCTGCACCAAGTGGCGTGTAAAAATGCCCCTTTCTGCCAATCCTGGCGTTTAACGCCAGGTTCTTGCCCATTCCTGGCGTTAAACGCCAGTCTGGTGCCCATTTCTAGCGTTAAACGCCCAGAATGGTGCCAGACTGGGCGTTTAACGCCCATTCTGCTACCCTTACTGGCGTTTAAACGCCAGTAAGTGTCTCCTCCAGGGTGTTCTATTTTTCATTCTATTTTTCAGTCTGTTTTTGATTTTTCAATTGTTTTTGTGACTTCACATGATCATCAACCTACAGAAAACATAAAATAACAATGGAAAATAACATAGATAAGTAAAATTGGGTTGCCTCCCAACAAGCGCTTCTTTAATGTCAATAGCTTGACAGTGGGCTCTCATGGAGCCTCACAGATATTTAGAGCAATGTTGGAACCTCCCAACACCAAACTTTAGAGTTTGAATGTGGGGGTTCAACACCAAACTTAAAGTTTGATTGTGGCCTCCCAACACCAAACTTAGAGTTTGACTTTGGGGGCTCTGTTTGTCTCTGTATTGAGAGAAGCTCTTCATGCTTCCTCTCCATGGTTACAGAGGGACATCCTTGAGCAAGTCTCATTACCAAATAACTTGGCGTTTAGCTTCATGATTGCTCTAAGGTACTTAGCAACTTGCTCTTCAGTAACATCTTCATCCTCTTCAGAGGAAGAATACTCATCAGAGCTCATGAATGGCAGGAGTAAATTCAATGAAATCTCTATGATCTCTGTGTGAGCCTCAGATTCCCATGGTTTCTCATCAGGGAATTCCATGAAAGCCAGTGGACGTCCATTGAGGTCTTCCTCAGTGGAGATCACTGCCTCTTCCTCCTCTCCAGGTTCGGCCATGTGAGACGTGTTTATGGCCTTGCACTCTCTCTTTGGATTCTCTTCTGTATTGCTTGGGATAGTACTAGGAGGGAGTTCAGTAACTTTCTTACTCAGCTGACCCACTTGTGCCTCCAAATTTCTAATGGAGGACCTTGTTTCAGTCATGAAACTTTGAGTGGTTTTAATTAGATGAGAGACTATGGGTGCTAAGTCAGAGTGACTTTGCTTAGAATTCTCTGTCTGTTGCTGAGAAGATGATGGAAAAGGTTTGCTATTGCTAAACCTATTTCTTCCACCATTATTGTTATTGAAGCCTTGTCATAGAGGGATTCACCTTCCTTCTGTCTGAAGGTTTGGACTTCCACTCTAAGCTTGCTCAATTTTTGAGGTGGAAAGAACTTTGCCAAGAAGGCATTGACTAGCTTTTTCCAAGAGTTCAAGCTTTCTTTGGGCTGTGAATCTAACCATGTCCTAGCTCTGTCTCTTACAGCAAAAGGGAAGAGCATAAGTCTGTAAACCTCAGGATCAACTCTATTGGTCTTGACAGTGTCACAGATTTGCAAGAATTCAGCTAAGAACTGATGAGGATCTTCCAATGGAAGTCCATGAAACTTGCAATTCTGTTGCATTAGAGAAACTAATTGAGGCTTAAGCTCAAAGTTGTTTTCTCCAATGGCAGAGATTGAGATGCTTCTCCCATAGAAGTCGGGAGTAGGTGCAATAAAGTCACCAAGCACCTTCCTTGCATTGTTGGCATTGTTGTTGTTTTCGGCTGCCATGGCTTCTTCTTGTTTGAAAAGCTCTGTTAGGTCCTCTACAGAGAGTTGTACTTTAGCTTTTCTTAGCTTTTGCTTCAAGGTTCTTTCAGGTTCAGGATCAGCCTCAACAAGAATGCTTTTGTCCTTGCTCCTGCTCATATGAAAGAGAAGAGAACAAGAAAGTATGGAATCCTCTATGTTACAGTATAGAGATTCCTTGAAGTGTCAAAGGAAAAGAAGAATAGAAGGAGAAGGTAGAAAGAGAAGAATTTGAACTTATCAAGAGGGATAGAGTTCGAATTGTTGATAGTGGAGGAGTGTTAGTCCTTGAATAAAAGAATGTAAGAAGAGGGGAATAATTTTCGAAATTGAAGTAAAAGATTTTGAAATAATTAAAAGAAATTTTGAAAATTTGATTGATGATTTTCGAAAACTAAGATTGGGAAAGAAATTAAGTGATTTTTGAAAAGATTTTGAAATTAGAAATAAAAAAGATATGATTGAAAATTAATTTTGAAAAAAGATGTGATTGAAAAGATATGATTGAGAAGATATGATTGAAAGTCAAATTAAAAAGAGAAAGTTTTAAAATTAAAGTTGATTACTTGACTAACAAGAAATTAAAAGATATTATTCTAAAATTTAAAATTTGATCCTTCCTTAATAGGCAAGTAACAACTTGAAAATTTTGAATTAAATTACTAATTATAGCAAGGATTTTCGAAAATAGTAAAAAAAATAAAAAAATGGAAAGAAATTGATTTTGAAGAGATATGATAGAAAAGATATGATTTGAAAAAAAATTGGATTAAAACAAAATCTTCCCTCTAGTGTCATCCTGGCGTTAAACGCCTAGAATGGCATCCATTCTGGCGTTTAATGCCCAAAATGCTACCTTTTTGGGCGTTAAACGCCCAGCCAGGTACCCTGGCTGGCGTTTAAACGCCAGTTTTTCTTCTTCACTGGGCGTTTTGAACGCCCAGCTTTTTCTGTTTAATTCCTCTGCTGAATGTTCTGAATCTTCAATTCTCTGTATTATTGACTTGAAAAGACACAATTTTGAAAATATTTTTGAATTTTTTAATGATGAGAAACAATAAAAATGCAACTAAGATCAAATAAACAATGCATGCAAGACACCAAACTTAAAAATTAGACACTAGACTCAAACAAGAGACATAAAAATATTTTTGATTTTAAGATTTTATAAATTTTTTTTTATTTTTCAAAAATTATATTGAAAAGAGAATAAAGAGATTCAAAACTTTTAATAAGAATTTCAGGAATCATGCAATGTTAGTCTAAAGTTTCAGTCTAAAAGCTTTATGTTGGGAATCACCGTTGTCAATGGCTACTTCCCGTCCTCTCAGTGAAAATGTTCTACGCACGCTGTCACCGCACGGCTAATCATCTGTCGGTTCTCGATCATGTTGGAATAGGATCCATTGATCCTTTTGCGTCTGTCACACGCCCAACACTCGCGAGTTTGAAGCTCGTTATAGTCATCCCTTCCCAGATCCTACTCAGAATACCACAGACAAGGTTTAGACGTTCTGGATCTTAGGAATGGCCGCCAATAATTCTAGCCTATACCACGAAGATTCTAATCTTAGATTAGAAACACAAGAGATACACATTCAAGCTTGTTTGCATGTAGAACGGAAGTGGTTGTCAGTCACGCGTTCATAGGTGAGAATGGTGATGAGTGTCACATAATCATCACATTCATCATGTTCTTGGGTACGAATGAATATCTTGGAGAAGAAATAGACTTGAGTTGAATATAAAAACAATAGTACTTTGCATTAATTCATGAAGAACAGCAGAGCTCCACACCTTAATCTATGGTGTGTAGAAACTCCACCGTTGAAAATACATAAGAACAAGGTCTAGGCATGGCCGTGAGGCTAGCCTCCAAAAGTGTCTAAGATAGCATAAGACTTATCAAAGATTCAAAATACAATAGTAAAAGGTCCTATTTATAGAGAACTAGTAGCCTAGGATTTACAGAAATAAGTAATTAATGCAGAAATCTTCTTTCGGGCCCACTTGGTGTGTGCTTGGGCTGAGCATTGAAGCTTCCATGTGTAGAGACTTTTCTTAGAGTTAAACACCAGCTTTTGTGCCAGTTTGGGTGTTTAACTGCAGCTTTTGTGCCAGTTCTGGCGCTTTGACGCCAGAATTCTTAAGCTGACTTGAAACACCAGTTTGGGCCATCAAATCTTGGGCAAAGTATAGACTATTATATATTGCTGGAAAGCCCAGGATGTCTACTTTCCAACGCAATTGAGAACGTGCCAATTGGGCTTCTTTAGCTCCAGAAAATCCACTTCGAGTGCAGGGAGGTCAGAATCCAACAGCATCTGCAGTCCTTTTTCAGCATCTGAATCAGATTTTTGCTCAGGTCCCTCAATTTCAGCCAGAAAATACCTGAAATCACAGAAAAATACACAAACTCATAGTAAAGTCCAGAAATGTGATTTTTATTTAAAAACTAATAAAAATATAATAAAAACTAACTAAAACATACTAAAAATAATGTCAAAAAGCGTATAAATTATCCGCTCATCAACAGGTCATTGCAGATTTTTTTGTAGACAATTCGAAAGATCTGAATGACTAGGGGGCAAATATAGTTGATGTAGAAGTCAATTATTGTAAATTGTATTTTGATGAATCTAAACATAAAGATAGCACGGGGGTTGGAATCCTCATTATCTCACCAGAGGGTATTACATCAGAATTCTTGTTCGAATTAAAGTATCCTTGTTCCAATAATGTAGCCGAATATGAGGCTTTGATTTTAGGTTTAGAAATTTTAATCGACAAAGGAGCTTTAGAAGTTCAAATTCTGTGGGATTCACAATTAGTTTTAAAGCAGTTGTCGAAGGAGTTTAAGTGTAATAATGAGACGTTACAAAAATATTTAGTAACTGCTTGGGAGTTATTGACGTCTTTTCGGAAAGTTTCTTTGGTGCATATTCCTCCAATTCATAATGAGATTGCTAATGAGTTAGCCCAAATTGCTTCGAAGTATCAGATTGGTCCGGAAAATATTAAGAAATTATCTAGTATATATCCATCAAATTTTAATACCAACAAATGAGAGAGAGGTGTTATGCATGGATGAATGGGAGGATTTCGATTGGAGAAAACCTATTGCTCGGTATTTGAAAGATCACAATATTGCAGTTGATAGAAAACTAAAGCTATGAGCAATGGACTTCGTTTTATTGGCCGATGAGTTATACAAAAAACGGATCGATAGAAGTTTGTTGAGATGTTTGAGTCGAGAAGATCAAAACATTGCTTTGGGTGAAGTTCATAATGGAATATGTGGTGTTCATCAGGCAGGAAAGAAAATGAGATGGGTGTTATATCGCAATCATGTATTTTGGCCATCTATGATAAAAGATTGTATCGTTTATGCAAAAGCATGTCAAGAATGTCAGAAACATGGTTCGATACAACAGATTCCCGCGGCTGAATTGCATTCGATAATAAAGCCATGGCCATTTAGAGGTTGGGAATTAGATCTAATTGGATTGATTCACCCCCCTTCATCGAAGCAGCACAAATTTATTTTAGTGGCTATTGATTATTTCACGAAATAGGTTGAAGCAGTTCCTTTGTTAGAAGTTGGTCAAACAGAAATAATTGATTTTGTCGAGGAAAATATCATTCATCGATTTGGAATTCCTCAAACGTTAAGTAATGACCAAGGAACTATGTTTACTGGCCAGCAAATTAAAATTTTTGCGGCTTCAAGGAACATTAGTATGGTTACTTCAACTCCTTATTATGCACAGGCTAATGGGCAAGTAGAGGCAGCAAATAAGATATTGATTGGCTTGATTAAAAAGCATATCGGGAATAGGCCTCGAATGTGGCATGAGACTTTAAGTCAAGTGTTATGGGCTTATCGGAATTCACCAAGAGGTTCAACAGGAACCTCACCTTATAAGTTGGTGTATGGTCATGATGCAGTATTACCATTGGAAATTAATTTGAATACCCTAAGAGTATCGAAGCAGAGTGAGTTGCCAGTTGATGACTATTGGAATGCAATGTTTGTTAAATAAATGAGCTAGATTCATAGTGAATCCTGGCACTTGATAATGTAATTCAACAAAAAGAAAGTATTGCTCAAAGTTATAATCGTCGAGTTAAGGAGAAATCTTTTAAGATAGGTGAGTTAGTTTTGAAAGTTATTTTACCAATGGAAAAGAAATCAAAATTTCTTAGTAAATGGTCCCATAACTGGGAAGGTCCCTTTCAAGTGATAGGGGTATTTTCTGGAAATACCTATCAGATTAAAGACATCGAGTCAGGAAAAATGGTTAATTCGATTAATGGGAAATATCTGAAATATTTCTATTGCTGGCAAATATAGAAATTCAACAGGCATAAGTTCAGAAAAGGAGGAAATCATTACAAAAGTAAAATAAAAAATAAAAAGGAGTTCAAGATGCCAATAGTTTTGCCAAATCAGAGCGCAGCTTTGTCCTTTTATTTTCCAGAATCGTAAGCATTTCAATATGCTTGAACTTGTCAGTTTGAATTTTCTTGAGTTATTTTTCATATTCTCCCCACTCGGTATCGATTAAGATAAGTTTCTGGATAAGGAGATGTTGCTCTTGTTGTGCTGCAGCCAGAGGTTTGGCTAGGGTGGCTCGATCTTGGCGTATGGTGGTAAGTTGTTTTTGAAGTTGAGCCAATTCTGCTTCGAGTCTTGCTTCTTCTTGATCATGAAAAGCCTGAACGGAAATAGCATGAGAGATTCTCACATCAAATTCCTCACGAGAGGATTGGATTGGTTGAACAGTTACAAGACAGTTTTCTATTTTAGATTTGGTTGTATCTTCTTCATTTTCAGTTTCCTGAAGCTGAAACTGAGATGCAACGCTATCATTGAGAAGTTGTTTGAATTCTTGGATTGAAGCAGAATATGGTGTGTTGGTTGGGAATTCAAGAGAAGAATTCAAGCAGTCCTCCAGGAGTTTGTTGAGGATTGGATCATTAACCCATGAAGTAGGTGGATGATCCAAAAGTTTGATGAGTGATCGAAGTTGTTCCCGAGTGTCAGGTTCTAATTCGATTGGAGGTCTTAATGTGGCAAGCCTTGAAATTGCTGGAATAGGAACTGGTACTTTGTTTTCTTGGATAATTTTATTTAGAAAAGAAATCAGGTCATCCAAGGTAGCACTAGTTGGAGTGGTAGGAACATTCGATGTCCCTGGTCTTGGTCCCGAAAGGGTTTGGAGTGAAGGATCAGGTTGTAATTCTGGAGGGGTCTCAAAAACCTTAGATCGAGAGGAATCTGAATTGGTAGTGTCAGTGGCTTTAGAAGCAGAATCGGAGTCTGGAACCGTTTGGTTCTCTTCAATTAGTGCAGCTTGATTGTTTGGTGAAATTGATTCAAGTCTATGTGTCTCTTCTGGAGAATGATGCAGAGGATTTTCTGTCAGATCAATCACTTGTGTTGTGTGAAGAAGAGGTGGACAAGTAGCAGGAATTGATTACAGGGATCCTATGAATTGAATTGAATCATGTGATGTGGAGTGCTCTGGGTCATTTTGTTGTTGAGGTATTAGTTGATCGAGAGCTCCAGTGAAAGAAGCCGCCTGGGCAACATTAATGGGCTAATATAAAATGTACACAATTATGAGTTTAAGATTTATTTTTAAACTAAGTAAGAGGTATATAGTGATGGATGTGTTACCTGAGGAATTCTGGACCTTAGTATTAGCTGAGAGCCAGGATCAGAATCGGCTGCATCTTCCGATTGAGAGGAAGCAACGAGAGAATCCTTGTTGGTTAGTTCACTTTCATCATCACTTTCGCTTGATGATTTCAAAACTAGCTGTTAAAAGTTCAGGATCAAACAGTTTTAAAAAATGTATAATAGTAATATTCGAAGGACATTTCGAATTTGAAAGTGGAGTTATGAATAGAAGAATTACTCTGCGAGAAGTTTTAGTATGAGTCCTTCTGATCTTAGGTGGTGGTGGCCGAGCAGCTTCAGCTTTCCTTTTGTGTGTCCTTTTTGGAGAGTTTTCAGTAACAGTTGCTCGAATAGCAGTTTGCTGGATGTCTTCAAAGGTACGGGTATACCTTGAGTAATAAGCGGTCCACCATTCAAGGCAGGATTTGGTGATAAATGAACTGCGTTCATAAATCAAGAAGTTGAAGCGGTCTCTTCATTTTTGATTTTTTAAGAGACAAGTGTTGAAATCTTCCTGAGAGGTCAGAGTAATTTGACAGAACGGTTCACTGTGTCGAGGTTGAGGGGTTGGGATAGCCTGAGTGAATCCCAACTGTCTTGCGATCAAATGAGGAGCGTATAAGGTTATTTTGAACCTTTCCTTCTTGTACTGTGGTAGCCCTATTGGTATTACTTGAACAGCCAATAGATGTGCCCAAGTTCGATTTGCAAGTTTGCTTTTCTCATTAGTGTTTGGAAAGAGGAAACCATCGAGCCAGACAGGACCGCAGTTGCGACGCAAAAAAGGAGTGAAATTGAGTTGATCATTATCAAAATTTCTGCAAGAATGGAAAAGAGAGAAAATAGCCCAAAATTTGTCTTCGTCCGATTGGGCGTTTGGAAAATTGGGTTTGTAATCAGACAAATGAAAACCTTCGATGTGTTATTTTTCGGTGTTGCCCCCTACAGGTTTTATCATGTAGTTTTTGAAAATGGCATTCAGCCATAATTGAAGAAGCCAAAGTGGACCTCCTGTGTTGATTATTTTTTTGTCCTGGAGGTCACAAACAAGTAGGCTAAGTTCTTCGAAAATGTGTCCGAAAAGAAGATTGGCCAAATTGAGAGCTTTTCCTTCATGTAAAAGAGCTGCTAGAGGAAGGAAAAGTTTCGACATTTAAACACTTCGAGAGCAGAACAAAATTGCATTTAGCCAGTAGAATAAAAAGGCTACATGTTCATCATTAGTGATTTCTGTACCATCCTCACCCATATTATGAGCGATGAAGTCACTGTAAGGGGTCTTGAAAGTGACGTTGTATTGATGTTGAGGTTGCATGTCAGGAATGCAGTCTGGAGAATTTATCGGGAGTCCTGTAATAACGGCTACATCAAGGAGAGACATTCCGATCATTCCACAAGGAAGGTGGAAATTATTGGTAGTTCTGTTCCAGAAACATGTCACTGCTCCAATCATCCAAGGATGTGTAGTGAGTGAAAAGTGAGAAAGCCTTAACAGTTCTTGTATTCCTAGGGCTCCCCAGGTAGCACCCTTTGTGGGTTCGAGGCATTGATACCAAGTTATAAAATTGAACCTTCGAGGTTTAATTTTTGGGTTGTTTTGAAAAGGCTTCTGATTAATGAAGTGAGAAATGTTAAAAGCTTGGTTTATCAGTAAATCTTCTCCTTCAACATTAGGGAAGAACGAAAGCTTTTTCTTTGCCTTTTCAAGAGTTTCAATCGGTCCGAGGAAGCAGTGTGTATCTGAACCGATTGTGAAGGGGATTAGAATTCTGGTATCATTGACTTTTAGATGGGGGTCATCAATGATTTTATCGTTGATTTGATTAAGGATGCGAAGGGCTGGCAGAGATGGCGGTACTGTTGCATGGCCTTTACCCTTATCTTGAGTAGCGGCACGAGAGGAAGAACCAGCCATTGTCAAGGAGAATTGAAGGTTGGAGATTTTGTGAGAAAGTTTGGATGCGAAGGAAGTTCAGAGAATAATGAATTCAAGAGATTCAAATAAAGAAGGAAGGGTGAAATTTAATAGTATCACTGTAGCCGTTACTGTAGAAGAAATGCAGATAGAGGTAACTTCGTGAAGAAGATGAAGTGGTGGAAATAGAAAGCGCAAGCCTCGGGAGACGTGTCGAGTGGATCAGTAGTAATGGGGAGTTTAAATGACAATTATTATTGGTTTGAAAATTAACGTCTTTTGGATTAAGTGTTTTATTGTTCGATAATAATATCGAAGCCAACCACATTAATCCAAGGGGGCAATTTGTTGATCGAAGAAGTATTTTCGATAAAAGTGGGTTGAATCGAAATTAGTTAAGTGTGGTCTCTCGAGAAGACGCGTATGCGCAGGTTTGAAGTTTGAAGTAATCGGTGCTGAAATAGATTTCGTTTATTTTGTTAATCGAGTAAGCCAAATCGAGCAGAAGATTCGATTCGAAGAGATGAATAAGGCCTTCGAAAGAGTTGATCGATTAGTTGTGAAAGTGGAAAGTTAATAGCTTTTATTGCACGAGGAGATCATGGGGAATATCTACAATCATACGGCGGAAACGATTACCAAGGAAGACTGCATTGTATTTAATTTTAATTAATTACCAATTAATCGTCAGTTATGTAAAATTAGCCTATAAATATTAGAAAATCTTAGTGAAGAGGGGTTGGAACTTTTACTTAGAAAAAACACTCTAGCACTCTCACATCCCAACGAATTCTTGAGTTTGCAATCGAGTTACATTTTCTATAGGATTCCTTCCATCTTCTTCTTTCTTTCATTTCATTTTTCTTGTAAACTTAGCATTTCAATTAATTTTATTTATCAAGTGTTCTTTACTCTCTTTAATTAATTTATCCTTCTGCCTTAAGTCTTTTATGTTGAAGTCTTTAGATCAAATCGAAGGCATTTGATCGTTTTCCTTTAATTTCACTGCAAACCTTTCTTTTTGTTATCTATTTGTTTTTCGAAACTTCAATTTCTAAGTTTTAATTATTAATTTACAGATTTACTATATCTTTATTTTTAAATTTGGTCTAATCGAAGACGCTTTTGATGCACTTTTAGAAAATTGGTACTCGCACAGAGGAGTAGGTTTCGCTCCTAGATCATTAGATATCAAACCACCATCGATTTGTAAAAAATCGACAAAACAAATACTATGTAATTAAAAATACGTGTAAAATTTTATATTTGATATGCATCAAAATTAAATTAAAAAAAAAAAACAAATGAAAAAGAGAAATGTTGCCCATTTGATGGAGAGGTGGTATTTCCGATGGAGACATACGTGCTTGCCAATAAAGGCCAAAGCAGTCACGCAGCCACACCATACACATACAGCATAAATTCAAACTAACACCTCCTCAGCTTGGCCACCAAATTCCTAATAATATTGTAGAATTATACCTCCATAAATACAGCACCTATAAGCTGGTCCCCCATGCTTCAAACCTCTTCATTCCAAATTCCAAATTCCAATTATGGCCAATTATCATTAGTTGCTTTCTTTAAGACTTGCCTTTCTTGTTCTTTTTCCAGAGCTCGTTGGCTCTGTCTTTAGCTCACTGTTACCCAACCAAGTGCAGCTTTGAGAAACTAGGGGCACTCGAACCCACCAAACAGGTTGAGTCTGAGAGTGGTTTTGCTGAGTACTGGGACTCCAAGAATGACCAGTTTTGTTTTGTGCTGGATAATACATATATTAATTTTATTCTATTCTCGTCACTGAATTTTTTATTCTCAAGGCTTCCTATTTTCTAATTTTCACTGTTTTGTTGACGAGAATTTAAAATAAGAAAGCAATACAAAAATGATATTTCCTTTATGAAACTGGCACAATACCCATCGAATTCTCATGGATGGTTGAAAGAAAAGAGTGAAATGTGAATAGTCATGGCAAAAGTTGCTCAAATCAAGGAAGAATTCTCTACTATCTAACACTCAATAAAATAAAAGGATTTTGTTCTAATGGTTTTAAATAAACACTTAATCGCTGAAAGTTTTCAAATGAGTAAAATATTGTTTTGGTTCTTAAAATTTTTGCCAAAAATCAAAATCATCTCCAACATTTTTTAAAAATTCATAACATCCATTAAAATTTTCAAATGGTTCATTCCATTAAAAATAATCAACTTTTAGACGAATTTGCTCCTCAAACTCACTGCCAACCCCCCTTCTCCTGGACCCATCACTGCCACCCCAGAACTCTCCCGTCGCACCTCTCACTATCCAAGACGACAATAAGCACTCACATCAACAATAAATGAATGTTCATGTGAATGATGCTGCTATATGGCCTAATTCTGGATAAAAACCATTTAGGTCAAAGTAGCCTTTCCTTTTTCACTGTCCATTTCTTTCGGCTTAATGTCCATATTCAAAAAAGAGAGGACTTACCAAAGATATTGATAGAGACAGAATAGATGAGTGCAAAAGATATATTTTAAATATGAGGATTTGGTGGGAATAAAGTAATAATTTGAGAAATATTGAATTTCTCTTGCATAAAGTTTTTCAAGAGGAGAATGCTAAGGGCCAACATCTTAATAGGGAAAAATAAGAGTTCCAAATTCAAGTCAAATCCAAGCAAATATAATGCAAAATTCAATGGAAAACTACATGTAAATTATTAAGAACTAATCTTACTTGCGATTAATTCTTATGGAGAGAGCCAATGTCTTATGAGATATAATATGGTTTGGATTTTCTAGATTTCAAGTTCAAAATTGACATAATATCAAAACTAATTGGGCTCAAATTGCAGACTCACATTATTTGTAATTTGCATAATGATGATATGCTTGAGTGATAATATGAATTTGCATTAATTTTATGAGTATTCTAAAGACGTTGGATAAAAGAATATACATTTATGTTTACTTGCATTTCATTCAGTGTTTTGCCTATGATTCGGATTAAGTATGAGAATTTGAATATAATGTACTTTTAGCAACACAATAGAATATCATGTACTCAACATAATTTAAGATGCAAATTATAATTAATTATATTTTTTATTTTAAAACATTTAAAATTAATCTTAATATAAATAAAAATAATTTAATATATTGAATAAATTAATAAAATAATATAAGTTAACTATTTTTTTTTTATCAATTTCGTTGTGTTTTTCTGATTATCTTTAAAATCACAACTTTTTTTTAGTTTGATCATGAAATAAAATTAGAGTCATTGGTATATACTATTAAAAAAAATTAACACTATGCAATTATATTTGTATATATAACATGTTCCTAAAATTTTATATGCAAAACTTAAGACTCTGTATTTCTTTGTTTATGCCATAAAAAAACATTGTTATTACTTATCATGATCCGTATTGATTTAAAAATTTGAAAATTTTTGTATGTAGTAACTTTATTTCAGTATCAATATAATTTCACTACCTTTGAGTACTAAATTAAAATTCAAAATGAAACTAAAAAAAAAGTAAAGAGTATAAAATTATTGATTGAAAAACACTCTAAATAATAAAAAGCTAAATTAACTTTAATATTAAATTCATTAATACGATTTTAATTTTATATAATAGTTAGATAATAGATTGAAAGTAATTTTACACTACAATATACCACACAAACAAGTAAATGACTTAAATTTAAATAAGAAACTTTTTTTATTTATGCATGCATGATAACTCCATGGTCTATAAATGCTTCATGGATAACATATTATACATAGCTCCGAATGATGAGCACTGGAGTTGGAGAGTATGGTAGTTTGTGTCCACAATAGTTGCCTTCTTGCAACGACGCTTCATAGGAAGAAAAAGAATTGTTGTAAAAGCTATCCAATGAAAGAATAATTGATAAACAAATGATATTTTCTTCTAACATATATGGTCTTTTATAGTAGTAAAATAAAAATGGAAAAAATAAAATTTTATATTTTTATATTAGAAATAGAATTTGATATTTATCCTAATAAAATTATTATTATTATTATTATTATTATTATTATTAAAAAATACTAACAGAATATTAAAATAAATAAATTAAAAAATACTACCAAATCAAATTAATATAAATTATAATAAATTATATAATATTTAAATATCTAATCAAATCAATTAGTTGATATAGTTTGTTTATCGTAATAACTTGTATTTCATGCGTTAAAATAAGTAAATTGGGAAACACTCTCAAAAGCATGCCACGTCAGCTCCATCATTAAGTGCAGAAATCCAATTTTTATATAATAAAATAGAATAGATAGAATAGATAGATTAGGCCGAATTTATGAATTGGTGTAAAATTTTTTTGGATTAATCTCTACATACAAGTGTTTTGCATTTACAAGTTTTACAAGTTTGAACGAAACCTACCCATTAAACGCGCTGCTTATGTTACGTGCCTTTTTAACAGAATTTTAAATCAATTCAAATCAATTAAAGCGCAAATATATAACTTACATTTTTCAAAAGATTTCGTTTCTTTTTCCGAGTTTCTTGCCAAATTTGTTGGATATCCTTCGTGCGTTCTCTCTTTGTTTCGTTTTTTTCGATTTTCATGGTTTCTGAAATCAAGCTTTGAAATCGTTTTGAAGATAATGGAACTTCAGAAATACACACAAACGATTACAGAAATACACCCAAACGATTACAGAAAGGATTACAGAAATACACCCAAACGGTTACAGAAATATACCCAAAGGATTACAGAAATACACCCAAAGAATTTAAGAAATACACCCAAAACCAGGGAGAGACAGTATATTTCTTCTTGAAATCTTTTAATGTTTTGATGGTTAAGGATGAGGCACACCGCAAAGACAATCTAGAAGAAAAACCTAGAAGAACAGTAAAACAGTACCTTAAATAATGTTTCTTTCTTTTTTCTAGTTATTTTTTATGGAGATTTGTATATTTTCTTCTTGATTTCCTCTACTCTTCGTGAGGAGTTGGAACGTTTGGGTGTCCCTTGAATGTTTGATAGTTTGCGATTAGATTGAGGAAGAAGAGGAAGAGTGAACGTGTTGTAGAAAGGGTGCATGTTTTTTTTTTTTTGGACTTGAAACAACTTATATAGCTTGTAAACCAAAAAGACTTGTATGTATAACAGACCTCAAACTTTTTTATTATTCTCATGAACTAAGTTAAAAAATTAATTTAATAATCTATATTATAAAAAGGATTTTTTTATAATTTTATTTCTACCAGAAAATAATATCATAAATTCGTATAGATAACATTATGTTCATAAGAAATTGCATACCCTTTAAAGTGAACAGGAATAACAGAAATTGCATACCCTTTCACTCATCCTTTTTCTTTAAATTTCAGGTTTTTAATTCTCTCTAGCTTTTAACCTCTCCTAACTTCGAATTGAATGGATCCTTGATATGTATATAACATATTGTTCATTATTTTACATGCAGTCCTTTCTGCCGTAAGTGGAATCAGTACATCACTGGGTCAAGGTACTTAAACCTTAGTCATGTTTAAACTTACAAATAAAATAGGAATTATAAAATGATTTGATAAATTTAATTAAATCATTATTTAACAAAAAAAAATTTAACTATTAACTTTACATAAAAATAATTAACTTAAGTTTTTATCGATTTACTTCTAAATGATACAGATTTATTTCCTGTGAACTCACTGAAAATTGTTACAAACTTTCAATTAATACTTATATACATATATCTTTCTTTTCCTCTAAATCAGAAGCTGTAGTAGGGATCACTATAGTGATCTTAATTGTCCTATTTTCAATGCAACGATTCGGTACGGATAAAGTGGGATTCTCGTTCGCACCAATTATCTTTGTATGGTTTGCATTTATTGGGGGAATCGGTCTCTACAATTTGTTCAAATATGATATTGGAGTGTTACGTGCTTTTAATCCGAAATATATAGTCAATTACTTCAAACGCAACGGTAAGAAAGGATGGTTATCACTTGGTGGAGTATTTCTATGTATAACAGGTGAGTTGCATCTATATGCCTTGTTTATCAATATTGTTAGTTAAGTTGTATTGTTCTTTAATTCTAATTAAAATTCGTATAATCATAGGATCTGAAGCCATGTTTGCAGACTTGGGTCACTTTAATGTACGAGCAATCCAAGTAAGTAAATAAATAAATTTAAACTTGTCTTTGTGAATATATTCAATTTCTTTAATATTAAATTTTAGAATATACCCTCAAATTCGTTTCAAGGAATTTCAAATTGGATAGTTTGCTTCCTAACAAATTTTACTTATAATAACATTTATTGAATCTAAATTTCTTCTAATAAAAATTATTAAACATTTATTTATTTAATACATATTAAAATTTTGATTAATAAATTATAATGGCACTCTAGTATTTCTAAAAAAAAAATATAGCAAAGTGTGATTTAATTTTCACTAACATACATTATCATTATCACTATCATTAATGGCGCAGATGAGCTTCTCTTTCATTACATGTCCTGCAATATACCATCAATCTAATTCTTTTAATTTAATAATCAACAACATATTTTAACCTACATTTTTAAATATTAATAGCCAAAAATAATAAATTATAATGGCACTCTAGTATTTCTAAAAAAAAATTATAGCAAAGTGTGATTTAATTTTCACTAACATACATTATCATTATCACTATCATTAATGGCGCAGATGAGCTTCTCTTTCATTACATGTCCTGCAATATTGGCTGCATATATTGGGCAAGCAGCATTTCTACGGAAGTTTCCTGGAAAAGTGAAGAATACTTTCTACGAAAGTCTACCACGTAAGTTGAGCAATCAGAGAAAATTCCTGGAATTTATGATCATTAGTTAGTAAAGTCCTATCAATCAATTGTCTTATCACATTATTGTGGTTTGTGATGAACATTCAGACTCCATATATTGGCCAACATTTGTGGTGGCTGTTGGTGCTGCTATCATAGCAAGCCAAGCAATGATTTCAGGAGCATTTTCCATCATATCGCAGGCCCTGAGTCTAGGTTGTTTCCCATGAATTAAGGTTGTGCATACTTCTACTAAACACCAGGGTCAAGTGTATATTCCAGAGGTCAACTACATGTTCATGATTGCATGTATTATTGTTTGTGCTGCCTTCAAGACCACAGAAAAAATTAGTCATGCATACGGTAATTAATTTTGCTTATAATATCTATCTAATCATGTTAGCGGCTGTTTTTTTTTTTATTTGCACATAACATTTTTATGAGTGATTTAGCGGCTGTTTTTTTTATTTGCACATAACATTTTTGAATGTCTGCATATATTACTTTGCATTACGAAAAAATTCTAAATACTTTTTATGTGAACGATACAGGAATTGCCGTTATTGGGGATATGATGATCACAACAACGTTGGTTTCGTTGATAATGTTGGTGATATGGAAGAAGAGTATATGGCAAGTTGCTATTTTCATTTTGGTATTCGGTTGCACAGAAGCTCTGTATTTCTCATCTCAGATAACCAAATTCACGGGTGGAGGTTTTCTTCCAATTGCTTCTGCTTTGTTCGTAACAACAGTAATGGGAATCTGGCATTACGTGCACAAAGAGAGATACATGTTTGAGCTCAGAAACAAGGTTTCCAGTGAGTACATAAGAGAATTGGCCGTCAACCCAGACATAAGCCGAGTTCCGGGAATGGGGCTTCTCTACTCTGAGCTTGTTCAGGGGATTCCTCCAATATTCCCTCATCTTATTGCCAGTGTGTCATCCATCCATTCAGTCCTTGTCTTCGTTTCGATCAAGGCCATCCCTGTCAGCCGAGTTGCTTTGGAGGAGAGGTTCCTATTTCGCCATGTCGAGGCTAGAGAGTACCGAATGTTCCGGTGTGTGGTGAGACACGGTTACAAGGATGGACTTGAAGATCCTATCGAGTTTGAATCCCAATTGATACAAAATCTTAAGGCCTTCATTCAACAAGAAAGTTTTATGCTTACTGAGGGGGCTGATGTAGCAGAAAGTAGTGATCAGATGGCACTCAAAGAAGCAGAAGCACAAATATTGCAGGAAGGAACTAAAGTAAGGTCTGCTAATTCTTCCAGCAGAATAATTCCAAACAATAATAACCAAGGCATTGTGTCTCGTGCCTCCTCGGATCCCATCGTTCATGTGGCACCTAACAAGTTGTCCACTTTCTCTGATCCACCCATCCAGGGTGCTGAAGATGAGGTCAAGTTCATAGACAAGGCAATGGAAAAGGGTGTGGTGTATATGTTAGGCGAAGCAGAGGTGGTGGCTCAACCAAATTCATCTTTCCTCAATAAGATAGTTGTCAACTATGTTTATAGCTTCTTGAGAAAGAACTTCCGCCAAGGGGACAAGTTGATGGCAATTCCTCGTAAGAGACTTCTCAAGATTGGAATGACATATGAAATATAACTCTATATTTCAGTGCACATTAGTAGGAATCGCTTGCTCCTTCTCTTGCTCTCTCACATTCACCATTTGATACATCATACATGTAAGGTCATTTTTTTTAGTGTCTTAATATATAGAAATAAAACAATCAAGTATCAAATAATGAATATAACAGAGCAAGTGCCTAAGAATTTCTCGGGGCAAAGGTCTTTGATGATTCACTGAAACATGTCAATAGCCATATAAATCATGTATATCTAGTACATCTGTAACTACTAGCGGCAAAGCTTTTTTTTTGTTGTATCTTAGCCTATGTTTTAATTTCGTTCTAATAATATATATATCATTTAGTCTTCTTTATCTAAATTTTAATTTGTTTAACTAAGATTTAAAATTTATTTATCATGTACCTTAAAAAATAAATGGTAATTATTTGCACTCATATTTAAATTTTTTTTTTCCGAAAGAATAAATCTTTACTGATTAAGGCAACATAGGACTAAGAAAATCCAATGATGCTAAGTTACAAATATGATCAGGAGCTTCTTCTAGCCACAACAAATCAGGACTGATAAAAGCAAGGTTAGCTAAGCCATGTGCAACTCTATTACCCTTCCCTCTTTACATGCAAAAAAATAATTGATCTAAAGCTATGTGTCAAAGTCAGACAGTCAGCTATAAAGAACCAAAATAGTCATCTCCCACCTTCCTATTCTTGAGAGCTAGTATCACCTCAGCATTATCACTTTCAAGAACAATATCCAAAAAACAACAATCTTTAGCTAATTTCAAACCCAAAACACAAGCTTGAGCTACAGCTATGTGAGATTCCACCTCCAAAGTTAACTTCCAGGTCGCTGCAACCAGAATATTCCCATCTGAGTCCTTCTCTACTGCACCCGCACCAGCCACCTGATTCACTACCAACACAGTATTTGTATTCACCTTAATTTGGTTTAGAAGAGGTGGTGACCATGACTTTTGGCACTCCGAAACTTCAGTTGAAATGCTCAGACCAACAGCAATCTCGGTTGTGTTTGCTACGCAGAATTCTTTGAAGCTTTTCTCAGCTAGCTCAATCATTTACAACACATCAATCCTTTTACCTTCAAAAACCAGAGCATTCCTGGATTTCCAAATAGCATACAAACAAGTATAAAACAATTCTCTTTGTTTTTTATCTAGAATTTTCAGCATATTTTCCACCTAGGTTTGGAGACTTACCCCATTTTCAGTCTCTGGCCTTAAGGTAAAGGGAGTCAAAACCCAAAATCTTTGAATGAAATCAGTCCCTAAACAAGTGCATATCTGATTCTTCTCTTCGAAAACATCTTGGACAAAGGGCTAGGCAATTCACACCTCTTCTTTGCAAATTCAGTTTTGTTGGGGAGGGAATTCCTCATCAATCTCCATACAAAATTCAAGACACTTAGGTGAATTTAGAGCTTCCAAAGCACGCTCCAATTTGGTTTTGTGTTTATCATCGCGTTGTTGCTAGCGTTCTATCCTTCACTACAAGAAAAACGCTGAATAAAGAAAGCAAATATTTGACCCAAGCCTTCAAGGCTTCCTCATAGAGGGCAAGTCCTCTTATAGTAGTAGTCAAAAAGGCATAGTCGGTGATTAAATGGAAAGGAAGGAAGGGAAGAGGTAACTCACCACTTAGCTAAAAGAAGCAATCGTCCCTGATCTAGGACCTTGTTTCGGTATAAGGATCAAGCCTTCGAGAGAAAAATCATTAAACATAAATATAGAATATTCATCTCCTGACAGATAGCGAAGAGAGGGGATAAGGTATCGCAGCGGAGCAACAGCCGCGTCCGGATCTGCAGGAGGAAGTAATGCCCTCTATCTAGGTCTCCTCTCGCACAAAGACCAGGTTCTACCACTGCAGGGCTCAATCATGCTAGTTGGGCTATATGCTTCACATATGCCGTTGGGAGTGCTGGCAATAACGACGACGATAGAAAAAATGAAAGCCAACGATCCGCTAAGACTAACGTATCTACAACTCCATCCTCGAGTGGCTGATCCAGTCGATTTAGAAATCCCTTATAGGGCCTTGCTTGATTTCTCTATCTTACTCTTTACACAACAGTTGGAATTAGCGTCAGACGTTAGCAGTGGGTTTATCAGCGGATTTATCGACGGATATGATAATAAATTCGTCGGTAAAAAGGTTACCGTCGAATTAGATTTTTTGACGGTAAATCTGCCAGTAATATTTAGAGGAAAAAAAATTGACGTGAGCATTACCATTGAAATCACCAGCGGACCGGTAAAACTCAATTAATGGAACGCTATGTTTTAGTTATACGAAATGCATTACCATCGCATTTATCCACCGATAAATCCGACGGTTAACCTAATCTAAATTCAAAATGCGCAGTCCTCTCTCCTCACTTTTAAGAACATTCTTCTCTCTCCCCCATTCTCCTCTCTCTTCTCTCTCCCCTACAACTATCTCCGGCAACCCCTCCGGCCACCCTCCGTCAGCGCTGCCCACCTCCATTCTCCTCCAAAGTGTGCGTCAAGTCGCCTGTATTGTGTATCGTTGCCTCAAATGAAGTTGCTCTCATTGTCTCTGCCACTGTTGAAAGAGCTGTCGTTGCCGCTCCCTCTGTCGTCAGAGTTGTGTCTCTCCTCCATCATCCAGGTAGGTTGTACTCATCCCTCTCCCTATTCTATCTTGTTTTAATTTTTTTAATAAAAAACCCTAAACCCTTTTTGCCCTCTCCGACGGTGCGTTCCCTTCCTCTCCCAGAGCTTGAAGCAGCGAGTTTTTCTGTTTGCCACTCTGCGCGCTCTGTCGTTGCCTTGTCGCCGTCTTCTGCCTCTCGTTGCCGTCGCTTTTAGACCTGCTCACCTCCAGCTCCATTCCTTCTGGCATTCAGGTATAGTGTGCGACTCTGTTACTCGATTCAGTTCTTCAGCATCTTGTCATTGATTGTTCTTCTTCAGTTTCTGTTAGTTGTTCTTCTTGTTGCTGATTCTTCTTGTTAATTGTTATGTTGTTGTTGCATAGATGTTCAGTTCTTATAGTTATTGAATTTATTTGCTGTTATTTTTCTTGATTATTTAATTTTTTTGCTAATAATTGTTCAATTCTCGTAGTTATTGTGTTATGATTTTTGTTGATTTGTTAGTGATTATTGTTGTTGCTGTCATTGTTCTTGTTGATTTATTAAATTTTTTGGTAATAATTTTTTATTTCTTGCTAATAATTCTCTTGCTATTTTTTTTAGATGTTATCAATTTTTTTGCTATATAATTATTGAATTTATTTGCCTAGTTGTTATTGTTCTTGCTGCCTACTTATTGTTCTAGCTGTTATTTATTTACATACTAATTGTTGCTTACTTGTTAATCTTGTTTGGATATTTTCTTTGTTATTTGACTTATGTAGACTTGGATGAGATTATATAACACTTTGGTTTATGTATAATTTTTAATTTCAATGAAATTCTAAGGTTTATATTAGAATATAATTATGTTTTGTGTGTTTATTTATATTTTATATATTATTTTATTATAATTCGGTTATTCCAATTGAACTACGGTTGAACCTTTGATTCAGTGAACTAGTAGCTAGATTGAATAATCATTCATTCTTCTAATATGGTGCTAATAAATTGTGTCAGCTAAAGTAATAAGATATCGGTTGTGGCATTTTTTGAGATTTTTCGACGACGAGCTGATGAGGTTTGATGCAAAACCTTGCTGCAGGTTGATGAGGCACACAACTGGGATATACAGTGTTGGTGGAGCCTTAGGATTTTGGGTCCTTTGCCGATTACACTATGATTTATTTTATTCTTTCGTTCCCTTGTTTATGTTTATGTATCTTATTATTTTTCATATGCCTTCCAAGTGTTTGGTAAAATGCTACACTTATCATAATGGTAAGGTTCACCCATTTACAAACATATAATAAATATTTTTTTATTATTTTTTAATGTGTTATTCAATACTTTATGTATGTATTTGCCTGATCCCTTAACGACCCATAGTTAACAATATCACTAGTGAATCAGGAAATAATAAGATCATAATTTTAGTAAATAACGCGAAGAATATAACTCTGAATACTTGGTTACAGAGAGATATGCTTAGCACTACATACCTCGGTCCAAAATTACAACTATAGAAATGAAAAATGAACAAACAATGTAACGCTAGTAGTATCATTGAAAGTTTTTTAGAAGATTATAGCAGTAACAGGTTCAATACATTCTTGTAGCAGTAACAACGTAAAGTGTAAGATTATGGTAACATAACAGGTTCACTATACTAACTCTTTGATTCTTCAACCACACTTGCAATTAGTCAAAAAATTGGTATGAACTTCGGGTAATTAATAAATAATTAGCTAATAGATTAATTATTATTCAAAGATATTAAGAAATTAAATTTTATACTTTGTGGAAGTAGAAATATTTAAAATACGAATTTAGATACTAATTTTAAAAATTTTGTCCCAAAATCGAGCTAACGGGCTGAATCGATCGAACCGAACCGAAACTGGGCCTAAGACCCACCATATAAATACATAACTCAGCTATTCTTCCCTTCATTTACAAAGGAATCATGCTGAAATTGGGAGTAAGGGGAGCAAACAAGAACCCTAGCCCTTGTTTCAATTTCAATCCTCCATATCTTTTAATCCGGAGCTCCGATCGCCGCACTGATTGTGGCCACGCGACCACCGTATCGAGCTCTTCAAAACTATCCAAACAAAGTTGTAAAAAATTTGAATTTTCTCACCTATCTCTTCCTCCTTTCAATTTTCAAATTTTTTGGTTTTGGGCATTGAAAATTATGGTGTTTTGATGTTTAGGATTGAATTAGCTTGAAGAAATTTTTGAGTTTTGGCCAATTAATCCGTGGGTAAGGTTAAAAAACTATTAAACCTTTGTGAATTCTTGGATTTGTAAATCCTATGTTAATTATAGTGATAGTGTATGAATTAGATTGTGTTTCATGTTGAATTGGAGTCCAATTGGTGGTTTGGAACGAAATTTCGGTGGTTGAGCTTGTTGATTTGATAATTGGAGACTTGGAGCTTGTGGAGGAGAGGTTTTTGAGGTGTTTTAGACGTAAGGAAGAATCAGCCAAGGTATGGTTCTAGTTTTTCGTAGTTAATGTATAATATTACGTGAAAACTTAGGCTAATAGACCTTAAGATAGGAATGAATTGAAGAAATTGTTGATTGAATTTTGTGTGTGGTATATGAATTGTGAATGAATATTGAATGAGTTCGTATATGTTGGAGTATGATTTTGATGATTATAAAATGATGATGATTGTTAATTTTGATGATTAATGTTGGATTTGATGAGAAACCAGGAATGCGTTATTAATTACTGAAATTAATAACACTTGGTTAAAAGCTTTAAAATTACTAATAACACTTAGTTAAAAGTTTTAAAATTACTGAAATTTAATCATCCTTCCTTCTTTGGACAATATATTCTATCCTGTTGAGTTTGGAAAACTTGAATTATTATGATGATCAAACATTATTAAAATATTAATTAAAAATAATTAATTTGTTAATTGCTTCCAATTGGTTGTATGATGGATTTGGTTTAGTGTGCAGGTGAAAAATAAAATTATTTCTTGACTCAAGTAATAAAAGCCCAATTTTGTTACTAAACATATTTCAGCCCAATAATAATTGTCCACTTCTAGTAGCTAAATATTAAAAGAAGAAAGATTCAAAGAGGCCCATATCACAAGCCCATGATGAAATAAAATAATTGACCCAAGGTTGAGAGAAGAACCGTTCAGTGATCACAAACCAAAGAGAACTCAAATTGTCAAAGTTATCATTCTTGGTTACTGGAAGTAAAAATCCAATTGAGTTTAATTTCATTAAAAGCATGCTTCGATTACCAACTCCACTTGTTACTGGAACTTAAAATTCAACTTGGTTAATTGCAGACATTGGTAACCGAACTCAAAATTCAATTGATTTAATTACTTGCCTTGGTAACTGAAAAAGAAAATTAAATTGAGTTAATTACATTGATGGTTCCACACATTACTCCACTCCTTCAGTAATGTGAATGGAATTTCAATTCATTTAATTGTTCTTTGAAAAACTTTGTGTCTTCTCTCTCCTCTCTCCTCGCTCTCTCTCTTTCTTTGCATTCTGTCACATCCATCAGAGGAAGAAGAAGAAAGTACAAGTTATCAGAGAAAAGCAACAGTAAGGCTAATGGAAGAAGAAAAGGCTAGGGTGATGGCCTTTGAGAAAAGAAGATCCAAAGCATGGCGTGACTGAGATCTTTTCCACTAAAGGCAAGATGTGGAGAAGAAGCTTCAAGATCTCCATGCCTAAAGTAGAAGCAATCCGTTTCGGTCAGGGAAGAAGATCTATGAGGTGAAGCTCGTTTTCACTTTTGTTCATCCATCACAGAAGGTAGCTATTGTAGCTACGTGGAGGAAGAAGCAAAAATGGAACAAATGGAGCTATCAAGGATCAAGAGTTCATCAAGGGTCAGAATTCTTTCTTGGGGATAAAGTCAAGTGGAGGGCTCAGATTGATGAAGCTTGATGAGAAGGGATGAGAGAGAGGTACATGCATGTTGATTTACTTTCGGTTTTTCCTCTCTCTTCTCTCTGTCCGAACTGGCCTTATGTGATGGAGAAGATATTGGTGGCTTGGTTGAACCAGTTTCAACCTTGGAAGCTTTCCCTTCTATAATAAGGGAGAACAGCCAAGGGTTGAGACAAGGAGTGAGAGCACACGTTTGGGTTCCCATAGCTCTTTGAGCTGTTTATTCTTTTCCTTCATGGCTTTCATTGAATATTTCTTTTTCTCAGTGAGTCTGTCTGTGTTTCATTGGTAAAAGGTAAAATGTGAGATTTTGTAAGAAAAAGCCAATGAGTGGAAAAAGGCAGAGAGTTAAAGAAAAAGCCATTATTATCTCAGAAATTCTTTGTATGTATTTCTATTTTGTTGTCATGACCCTGAGGGGATTCCCTTGCAAGTTGAGTTAGCACTTTGCGGTTGAAAGCTAGATTGAGGTCTAGTCAAGTTTGGGTTGGGGTAGAATCTAGACTTGTTCCCTTGCAAGTTGGGTTAGCACTTTGCAGTTGAAAGCTTGGTAGGTGACCAAGTCAAGTTTAGTTTTGAGGATAGATTCTGGACTTGTCCTGGATTGGAATGGGTAGTTCCTAGGGAAGAATTGGTGTCTGTAATCTGTTTGATTATAGTAAAATTCTGTCACTGTTGTGATGGAGACTGGATGTAGGCTACATTGCACTTAGCAGCTGAAGCAGTATACTTCTGGGTGTGATTCTCTCTTTCTCTTCTACTCCTTTTCTATTTCTGTTCATGGGAGACAAAATTGAAAAATATCTCCTAACCGGTTACGAGATAAAAAGAAAATGTCTCTTGACCTGTTATGAGACAAAAAGCAGAAATATCTCCTGGAGCTATTCTAAAAGGCAGAAAGTAATATTCAGAAAAAGAGGGCTAAGATTTAACCCCCTTTCTCTTAGCCACCGATAACCATCAATTGGTATCAGAGCTTGGTCTCAAAGAGATTAAGCTTCACAGCTTGGAGGAAAAGATCCTGTTGGCGAACTACATGGGTTCAAACACAGTGGCTTATATTCTGACAGAAGAACAGTCCAACGACAGATCTTCATTCTTCAAAAAAAAAAACTTTAACTATTGGAAAGAAAGAATGAAGATCTTTTCTCTGTCAGTGAATTACAACATATGGAAGATAATCATGAATGGTCCTCAAGTCCCTACAAAGGATGATGCTAGTGGTGTTGTCTCTCCCAAAGTCGAAGCAGAATGGAATGAAGATGACAAAAGAAAATAAAAACTAAATGACAATGCTGTCAACATGCTGAACTGTGTAATCAGCTTCAAGGAATACCAGAAGGATTCAAGATGCAAAACAGCAAAG
Source organism: Arachis ipaensis (assembly GCF_000816755.2). NCBI lineage: Eukaryota > Viridiplantae > Streptophyta > Magnoliopsida > Fabales > Fabaceae > Arachis > Arachis ipaensis. Next base: position 21,152,176 of record NC_029790.2, on the reverse strand, counting down.
AAAATCTGGGATAAAGTCTGAAGTCACAAATGAGGGCACCACACAAGTAAAGAAAACCAACATTGACATGCTGAGCAAAGAGTATGAGATGTTTTCTATGAAGAAAGGAGAATCAATTGATGACATTCTTTATCATCAGTAATAGCTTGGAAGCTATGGGGATTACTCATTCCGAATAGATGCTAGTGAGAAAAATCTTGAAAAGCTTGACAAGAGAGTGGAAAGTGAAATAACCTGTAATGAGTTGAGAGAAAAATTACTAGCATATGAAATAAATAAAAAAAATAATGATGATACAAAAAAAGGGGGAGAGTGGCTCTTAAATCTTGGACTGAATCATTAGATGATGAATCCAGTGACTGTTTATAAGATTATGAGTTTGCATGTTTTGCTAGGAAACTTAGAAGGATGATGAAACTCAAAGGAAGAAGCAGAGGTGGCAACTCAAAAGAACCAAAAAGGAAAGGACTTATGGCTTCTTGGGAGAATCTCAAGATTGACTCAGATAAGGAAGAAGACTCCGAAGATAGAGCACAAATCTGTTTCATGACTGATGAAGATCAACAAGAAGAGGTAAATTACTATGACTTATCTCTTGATGATTTGCATGTGACTATTGATGATCTCTCTCACCTTTCTGAAACATTGCTAAATAAATACAACAAATGTAAATCTGAAAATGAAGTTTTGAATGCTGAAAATGAGTTTTGAAAGAAAAGGGCGAAGGAGACCAAATGTGCTTTTGATTTCATTAAAGAAAATAGATTTTTTTTAAATCTAAAATTAAAATGTTCAATGGAAAGCACATTATTGATCTCTCTCAAAAACCTGTTGCTAAAAATAAAAGATTAAATGAAATAATCAAAAGTTTGAATCATGATTTAGCAAAATTTGCACATAACTCAAGCAACTTAGACAAATTACTTGCTAATCAAAGAACTTTGTTTGAAAAATCAGGTTTAGGATATGTAATGAAAAATGATGCATTTAAAAAAAAAATCACTTGCAAATTCACAGCATCATCTTCAAAAATAAAATCATCATTTGATAAATCTGGTATTGAATATTCATCTAACATTGATGCTGATTTTGAAAAGCCATATTTTTTTTATAAAAATGCATCTTATTCAAAACCTGAACTTGCTTCAAATAAACTCTGGTCTAGGTTACATCTCTAACAATGAGGATATTTTTAGAAAATTTCTCTTTCACAAAAGAGTCTCACGTTCTAGATACCCATTTGTGTCAAGAAATTATGGTTTAAGGTTTCTGGCAAAAGGAGGTACTAATGTTAGAGATGGATCTTTCAAAAGAAATACACCCTTTTAAAAACCAGAAAATTCCAATCTTTTAATCACCATCAGCATCATATCTTAAAGTGTTTTCAGCAATATGCTCACAAAAATTACTGTTTAAATTGCAATAAATTTGGTCATTCTTCTTCTTAATGCTTTATTGACAAAAGAAGAGTAGGAAATAAAACATATAATGTTATTTGTGATTTTAATGCACTTGAAAAACCAAGAAGGACTAACTTCAAAGGATCCAAAGTAGTTTGGATACCTAAAAGATTTGTGCAGTTTTGTTTAGCATCCAAGAAGAAGAAAGACATGTGATACTTGAATAGGGGATGCTCTAGGCACATGACCGAGAAGTCCACTTTCTTCATCAAGCTTGATAAATTCGATGAAAGTTTTGTGACTTTCGGTGACAATGGTAAAAGAAAAATTTTGACCATAGGTAAGGTCGGTGAGAATTTCTCAACTTTCATTGATGTTGTATTTTGAGTTGATGGGTTGAAACACAATCTTCTATGCATTAGCCAATTGTGTGATTTATATTGTTTGGCTATTCTCAAGAAATTGGAATGCTTGGTTGTGTTTGAAAAATCTGGTGAAAATTTTGTTTGAAGTTAAAATATGCAAGAATGTGTATAGACTAACCTTAGAGGAACTAAAAAGAACAAAATGTAGCTTGTTTTACTTCTTTGGAATAAAAAAAATGGTTATGGTACAAGAAATTGGGACATGCAAATATGTTTTAAATTTCTAAGCTTGTGAAAAAGAATGTGGTTAGAAGTCTTCCTAAAATAAAATTTGACAAAGACATCACTTGTGATGATTGTCAATTGGGTAAACAAGCCAAAAAAAAAATTTCAAACCCAATGATGACATCTCAACCAAAAGAACAGTGAAAATGTTACATATTGATCTTTTTGGTCCTATAATAAGGACTCAAAGTCTTGGTGGTAAGCACTATAGCTTAGTGGTGTTTGATGACTATACTAAGTTTGGATGGATTCTTTTCTTAGCTCATAAGAATGATGTCTTTCTTGATTTTTCAACTCTATACAAAAAGATTCAAAATAAATTTTTTTGAAAATTATTTCCTTAAGAAGTGATCATGGAAATGAGTTTGGAAAACAACACTTTAATGAATTTGGTATTTCATATAATTTTTCATGTTCTAGAATACCTCAATAAAATAGAGTTATTGAAAGGAAAAATAGAGGCCTTCAAAAAATGATTAGAACTATATTTTGGTGAAAATGAAATTCTAAAATTCTTTTGGATTGAAACTATATTTTGAACCAAATCATCATTAGAAAAGTGTTAAAGAAAACACCGGTGTGTTCCATTTACCGAAAGTGAAGCATGGACTCACTTACTTGTATATAAAATTATTGATGAATGGAGACCATGGAACTCCAGTGGCCCAATTGCTGGGTACATTATATTATTAATAATTAAATTAATTAATCTAATTTTGTTTCATTCATTATTGGAAGGACACATTAACACATCCTTATTCTCCTTCCTTCAGGAGAATACATGAAATATTCGCCTAATAAACTATCAAATTATTGATAAAATTTAATAAACTTCCATATTTCACAACTTATCATAGTTACTATACTAACTACTATATGCACCTAAAATTTAATTGGGACCTTATAAATTTATATTTTTTTGTTTGTTTCTATCATTAGTTTGCTTTTATAAATATCTATTGGATAAATTCAAATACTAATATGATAAGATGTGATATGTCACATTATCAACATTTAATCGAATAAATTAATATATGTCTAATAGCAATAATCAAAACTTAAGACTAAGTATAAATCTTAATATGTGCTTCTAGTAAAAATTGTTTTGAAATTATTTAGGTGGCTAAAACTTCTTATTCAGTAATGGCTTGGCTAATGTTAATGTGTACAGGTTTTAAGCTTTGATGTTTTTTGAGTAACCGAATAAAACATTGTTGCTGTTTCTGTTATTAAGTTTTTTGTTTCTATTATATTTATGAAATTGAAATAACTATTGATAGTTGATTTTAATGATTCTAGTATAATTTTGTTGATTGTGCTGTTAAGGCTAGTGATGAAATGCAGGAGCAATTAGAGTTCAAGAAAGTTTAAGATAGTGTGACTTAGCTGTCAAGTTATTATTCAGTATGTTAAAAGTTGATTAGGGAGCCTTTAGCTTTGTTATCATCAGTCTCCCGCTATATAAGCCTAATACTTATTGTAATCGATTAGCACTTTTTACTCATTGTCAATTTTGGTCAATTCAGTTCTTTTTTTCCATTCTTGCTATACTTTTCTATTTTCAAATTTTTCTGCATCACTATTGCTTCTGCAATAACAGAAACTCTGTTCAGGTGCTTCTTTATGTTCTTATCTCATGTTTTGACATAAACCTCATTATGGAACTTTATGAGTGTAAAAGTATAAAAAAAAAGTCAAGTATATTTGTTATGAAGATTTTGGTGAAAATTGTGTTTTGTAGTGATTGTTTGACAATTGATACTTATGTAAATTTAATAACTTTGTTCACTAAGTTGTAATTGAATTGTGATTAACTAGCCTAAATTTATATATTGAATTTATAATTCTTGATAATTTGTATTTTTGATTGGCTAGTTTTGAACTTTGAGAATAGATTCTTAAAGAATTAGTTAATTTTAATTTGTAAATTCTAACTTAATTGTTAATCGGATGAAGATAGTGTTATGTGTTATTTTTTAATTTTGGTTTTCATTGTTTATATTTGCAGGTGTACAAAATTGATGCCAACATGCTAGACTTTATATTGACTGAAATATGCTAGAAGAGTCAATAATTATAAATTCGATATGATCCAATTTTATGTTAGGAAAAAATTGTGTTTAGTTGAATTTGTAGAACTTATTTTATTGTAAAAGAATCTTAATGACATGTAAGATGTTTTAATTATCTATATGATTATATATTATATAAATGTTGAGTTAATGGGATTAGCAAATTAATTGATATATCAATTATTTAATTAAATATTTTAAAATAAATTTTTTATTTTGTAACTAAAAGAATAAAAAATGTTACAAAAGCAAGTAGTATTTTGTAACAAAATATTATGACACAAAAATCTAAATTGTTACGAAAAGTATTTTAAAAGTAAAAAAGTGTTACCACTTTTGTAACAAATTTTGTTTTTTGTATCAAAAAATTTGTTACAAAATATTACTTTGAATTGTAACAATTCCATTTTTTGTTATAAAAACTTTTTATAACGGGACATACTGCAACGGCTCCTTTTTTTGTTACAAATTTCTTTTGTTTTAAAATTTCAATTTTTTGTAACAAATTTTTTTGTTACAAATATTGATTTTTCTTGTAGTGACCATATGAGCTTTGAAAAGGAATACCACCCAATCTTAAGTACTTTCCTACTTTTGGATGCAAATATTTTGTGTTAAACACTAAAGATAATCTTAGAAAATTTGATCCAAAATCTTATAAAGGTGTCTTTGTTGAATAGTCAACCACTAGTAAAGCTTATAGAGTTTACATCAAGGAACATAGAATAAATTGAGGAGTCCATACATATTATTTTTTGTGAGTCTAACTCCATTTCAAGTGTTGCCTAGAAAATTGATGCAGAAAGTAAAACAGAAGCAAATCCTCAAGTGAACCACGCGAATCTCAAATCTGTTCCAGCTGTGGATATCGTCAGTCCAAAAATGGCTCCTGTGAATGAAGGAGACATTTTCATTTTGTCTCCTGACAAAGTCAGAGAATCCAGAACAATGGACTCATCAGAACCTTGCCAAGGTCAAGCTGAAGCCTCAACTCAAAAGTAACGTGAATGGAAGTTCTTAAAGAATTACCCTCATGAATTCATCATTGGAGACCCTTCACAAGACATGACCACTAGATCCTCAAGAAAGAAGCAAATGGAGGCAAACAATGTTGCTTTTTTGTCCCAATTAGAACCTCTCAATTTGAAGCAAGCTCTTGAAGATCCCTCATGGGTGAAAGCAATGGAGAAAGAGCTGGTCCAATTTGAAAAAAAATAAGCTGGATATTGTGATGCAGATTTTGCTGAGATTGTGTGAATAGAAGCAGCATTTCAGAGATTTGTTGTTGTCTTGAACAATCCATGTGTGGTCAAGCAAGAAGCAAGCTACCTCTGTCAACGGCTGAGGCCGAATATATCTTAACTTCCTCTTGTTCTCAATTGACTTGGTTCAAAGTACAACTTGCACATTACAAATTACAAGTCAATAGTATTCCTATGTTTTGTGACAACTTGAGTGCAATAAATCTTTTTTCAAAATCCTATTTTACACTCAAGAACTAAGCACATTGAAGTAAGATTTCATTCCATAAAAGAACATATATGCAAAAGGGAACAATTGACATTCAATTTGTAAAATTGAGAACTATTCTAGGGACTCTTGATTGTTAAGTTTTTTTTTGAATTAAATATGCTTAAATATTTTTCTGGTTGTTTTTGTCTCACAGGTTACAAGGAGACAAAACTGGGTAGATGATGACTCCCTCTAGATTTCATGATATTCAAACTATGTGTTGATAATTTTAAATGAATTTGGATCTGAACTAAATCTTTGGTGGTCAAATGTGTTTATTTAAAACCACCACTAAGCCCAAGAGAAAGTTGTTTTGTTTTATGAAGTTGGTCTCATTGCTTGTTTTGATCACATACACAAAAAGGAGAAGTATTTGCATTCATCTTTTTTCAAGTCAAATAAGTTTCAAATTCTTTTCAAATTTTATTTGATTTGTCAGTTTAAAACTGCCCGTATTGTTTTTAAAATTCAAAATTCTTTTAATCCCATTTTATTAAATTGGTTTGTGTTTTCAAAGAATTTTTGAACATTTAAAGTAGTTATTATGATGACTTCTCATCTTCTCCACTACTCCCATTTTTCCTTACATATAGAATGTTTTTAACTTATATTTTTGAGTATTTTGGTGTCGATCTGAGTAATGAAACCCAAGACAGAATTTTATATCTTAAAGGTAGTGGTGCTGTAAAGGAATCTAAGAAAAAGGGCACAAAGGCAGCCAAGGATGCGATTTTTGAAAGAAAAGGAAGATTCTCCTACAACCAAGGATGAGGGATTTGATGTCTAGCCCAATTTGATGCAACTAATTTCTTATAATCTGTTTTTTATGATACATTTTACAACTTCTGTTGACACTTACACGCATACCTATTTTGCACTTGTGGATTACATATTGAACTATTTTTTTGTGTGCAGGTTTATTATTCTCGATAACAACAGGGGGAGTAAGTATTGTGTGCAAAATAAATTGAAACAGCTATAGTGAAACAGTTGAACTTATGATGCTTGAGACTGGCTGCAATTTTCTTGGTTTTACACTATTATTTCACGCAACTATGAGTATGCATATTGGTCTGATTGTGAATATTGCTTATACTTATTATAGTTTTTGTTTTGTTTTGGTATTTGAGTTTTCTTTTTTTAAGACTGCTCTATGATGTTGCTGCTAAAAAAATGTTTCTGAAACATTGGTTTATCATTATTTTTGCTCTATTTTTGGATTTTAGTTGTTGAACTCTGATTTGGTGACTGTAGCTTGGCTTTTACACTTTTATCTGCTCTACAATTTTTTTGCATATATGGTGAATTTTTTTTCATGCAGGTGTCCCTCCTTAATGAGAAAAGAGGGAGAAAACAGAATGAATTGAAAGGCTGTTGTTTGTTTTTATCTTGATCTATGATGATGATGCTTGAACCTGCAGTTTATAATTTAAATTTACTGCTATTATTATTTAAATTTGTGTTTAAAATCTACAGTTTGCTTTGGTTGTGAATATTATTTATAGCTTAGCATCTGAGCTTGTGAATAAATAGTATTTAATTAACCTTTTGTTTAGCTCTGATTCGTGTAAACCCTGGTTAAATTAGTAGATAATTATTCAATAAATTAGTTTTTAATAAGAAAGATTAGAAACGTGAATATTATATTAAATTAGGATAGAGCTCATCGAAACGAGAATTTTGACACTAATTTTGAGAAAATCGGTCCAAGATTGAACCGAATGGGCCGAACCGGTTGAACTGGATCCAAACCGGACCATCGGTCCAACCAGACCGACCTATTAAATGAACCCACGCATTGCATCTCCCTCATTTCAGCAACGTGACGCTGAAAGCTTGCGTCCAGGGAGAACGAAAACTTCACCGAACCCTTATGGCAATCGTTCGTACGCCGTAACATCTCCGTCCGAGGTCCGATCTCCGCACCGTTTATGGCCACGCGTCCACCGCATTGAGCTCTACATTTCTATCGGAACAATTTCATAGGTAACTTGCTATTTCACCTCAGTCTCCTCTTTCCCCCAATTTTCGAGTTTTGAGAAGGGGTATTGAATTTCTTTGATTTTTGATGTTTTAGGATCCAATTAGCTTGAGGAAAATGTTCACTCTTGCTTATGTGAAGCTTGGGTAAGGCGAGGATTCGATAATTCTATTTTATTTTCATTGAATTTGAACTTTGAGTATTAAATTGGATATATATGTGTTATGAATGTGTATTAGGTTATGAATAAATAATTGGAGTTTGGAATTGTGGATATTGGAACTTGGAGGAAGCTGAGCCTAGTGTTTATTGAATTCTGGAAGGGCTGTGTTTGTTTTGGAAGGGCTGTGTTTATTATAATTAAAGTGCCTTAATCGTTACGTGGGAATCGGCCAAGGTATGGTTTAGGTTTCTTGCATTTAATATATAATGTTCTGTGAAAACTTAGGCTAGATGACCATATGATAAGTTGGAATGCAGGTGTATGTTTAATGTTTAGTAATTTGTCGATGAATATATTTGGTTGAAGTTTATTGGATAATTAGTTTTTAATTTTGGATGGTGAATGTTGTTATGTTAATTTGAAGGGAATTATGGTTGAATGTTATTATTGATGAACATGGTTGGTTTGGTGTTTGTTGATTCACTAATGATTTGATGAATTATTGATTTGAGGTATAACTATTGTGGAGGTTGTTGTGATAATGAGGTATTTTGTTTTAGAAGCCTAGGATTAGTGAACTATGATCTTTAGTTGAATTTTGGTTGTTGGATTTAAATATTGTATGAGTATAATTGTTGATCTGAAGTAAATTTATTGTGGTGATTGTTATGATGATGAGGAATGGTATGTTGAATTGAAAAGAAAGCAGGTTTGGATCCGAAAAGGGTGGCAAAGTCCGAGTTTTAGAGGAGATGCTGCCGAAATTTTATAAAAATTAGAGATTTTGTTTATATGATTATTTAAAAGGATAAGTATGATTTTGGTCCCCAAAGTAGAGGCTGAAAATTTATTTCGTCCCCCAACTTTTTTTCGCTCTAAAATGGTCCCCAAAGTTTCAGTTTATTTTAAAATCGTCCTTCGGACGAAAATACCCTCCCCTCCCCTCCCCCCCATCTTCTTCCTCAACACCCCTCTTCTTCCTCAACATTAACGGAAGCAGAAGTAGATGCATAAACGCAGAAAAAAAAAACAACCAACAATGGATAACAACAACAACAATGACAAATTGAAAATCAGAACCATCAACAAATTGAAATCATAAGAACAGCAAGCAGAAGTGGAAGAACAGCAGCAAGAAAAGCTGAACCCAGAAGTTGAACCCAGAACTCAAACAAACAACAATAAAACTCAGAATCATCTTAACTCAGAACTCGAAAAAATCATCATCATCAAAACTCAGAAAATCATAATCTGAACTCAAACAAACAACAATAAAACTCAGAATCATCTTAACTCAAACAAACACCAATATAAGAACAACAACCCAGAACTCAAAATCATCGTCATCGTCAAAACTCAGAACCCAAAATCAAAAAAAACGAAAACCCATAACTTAGAACTCAATCGATAATGGAATAAAAAGAACAATCAAGCAGAACCACCACCACCACCAGTATCATCATAGTCATCATCATCATCAGCAGAAAAATCAAGCAACATGCACTTTAAACAATAATCAACAACCAGAAATTTCACAAAAAATTCAGTTCAGAAGAAGAAGAAGAAATGGTGGTGCTGCTGGTGCAGGGCGGCAGGGAGGCAGGGCGGCGTGGCGGCGAGAAAGAAGAAGAAGAAGAGGAAGAAGAAGACCTTCTCCTTTCCATTTCTTTCTTCTTTTTATTTTTTTATTTTATATTTATTTTATATTTATTTTATTTTATAATTTTTTTAATGAAGGGTAATTTGGTAATAAAAAAAATAAAATTAGTAAAAAGGACGATTTTAAAACAAACTGAAACTTTGGGGACCATTTTAGAGCGAAAAAAAGTTGGGGGACGAAATAAATTTTCAGCCTCTACCTTAGGGACCAAAATCATACTTATCCCTTATTTAAAAAGATTTAGATTCAAAGGTTATATGGTTTGATTTTGAGTTATTAAGAAAATGAGCATGTTTTAAGTTTGATTCATTTAGAAAAGAATGAATTATGTTTTGAATTTGGAACTATTGATGGACGGAATGGGAGGTGTGATAATGAAGGATAAGGATTGAATATGATTGATGTATGATGATGAATGAAATGTGATTGAGAATGATGTGGATATTGATGAATTATAATTGAATTATTTAAATGGCTTATGAATTTGAATGATCTGAGATACGAGGTTCCCTGGGTTAAGTGCCATGGCTTGCCACCACGTGTACCAAGTTGAAAACTCGATACTCTGTTGACCCTACGACGTAAGTGTGACCGGCCACTATATAAATTCCCGGGAATGTTACCCCCATTGAGCAATATTGATTATTTGAGATAAAGCTATTCATAGACTCTTGGGAATGCACGTCGGGGGATAGTCTAAGGACAATTCAGACTTGTCGGGTTGGCTGGATAACCGACAGATGAGCCTCATCAGCCATAGGACAGGCATGCATCATATGCATATTACTTGAGCTACTTGCTTGTGCTTTAATTGGGTATGCCTATATGTACTTGACATGCTAAATGTGTATTTGTTACCTGCAGTAATTGTAATCTTCTTGTGTTTGCCTTTATCTGTCTATTTGTTTGTGAAAATGCATGATGGAACTGGAGGCATGGAGGAATGGTAGTATGGGACTTAGATTTAAGGTTAAGTTAAGTTAGGTTTAAATATCCTTAGTAAACCACCTTTTATGGCTTCTGTTTAATACTTTAAGCTCTACAATCTGAGTGTCGGCGTTCTAGGATTGCCTCTGGCATTCCCAGGACCTTATATATTATGTGTGTGGCACCTTTACCATACTGAGAACCTCCGGTTCTCATTCCATACTATGTTGTTGTTTTTCAGATGCAGGTCGAGAGGCTTCTCGTTAGGTGTCTGGACTCTTGAAGCGAAGTGGTTACTGGGGTATTTTGTTATGCTGTGTTGTATATATATATGTACTTAGCTTTCTAATGAGCGGATAATTTATACGCTTTTTGGCATTGTTTTTAGTACGTTTTTAGTAGAATCTAGTTACTTTTAGGGATGTTTTCATTAGTTTTTATGTTAAATTCACATTTCTGGATTTTACTATGAGTTTGTGTGTTTTTATGTGATTTCAGGTATTTTCTGGCTGAAATTGAGGGACTTGAGCAAAAATCAGATTCAGAGGTTGAAGAAGGACTGCTGATGCTGTTGGATTCTGACCTCCCTGCACTCAAAATGGATTTTCTGGCGCTACAGAACTCGAAATGGCACGCTTCCAATTGCGTTGGAAAGTAGACATCCAGGGCTTTCCAGGATGTATAATAGTCTATACTTTGCCCAAGTTTAGATGACGCAAACTGGCGTTCAACGCCAGCTCTCTGCCCAATTCTGGCGTCCAGCGCCAGAAACAAGTTGCAAAGTAGAGTTCAACGCCCAAACTGGCACAAAAGTTGGCGTTCAACTCCAAGAATGACCTCTGCATGTGTAACATTCAAGACTGATTGGATGAAGATAGCAGGAAAGCAGAGGTTCAGAGGAACGATTGCATCTCCATACGCTTATCTGAAATTCTCACCAATGATTTACATAAGTATTTCTATCCTTCTTTTATTAATTAATTTCGAAAACCCCATTACTATTTTATTTCTGCCTGACTGAGATTTACAAGGTGACCATAGCTTGCTTCATACCAACAATCTCTGTGGGATCGACCCTTACTCACGTAAGGTTTATTACTTGGACGACCCAGTGCACTTGCTGGTTAGTTGTGCGAAGTTGTGAACCATGGTATTGGCATCATGTTTTTGGCGCCATTGCCAGGGAAAGAAAGAGCAATGAATTTTACATAATCAAAGTGTAATCACAATTTCTGCGCACCAAGTTTTTGGCGCCATTGCCGGGGATTGTTTGAGTTTGGACAACTAACGGTTCATCTTGTTGCTCAGATTAGGTAATTTTCTTTTTATTTTGTTTTCAAAAAAGTTTTCAAAAATCTTTCAAAAATTTTTCTTTTGTTTTCGAAAAAATAAATTTAAAATAAAAATGTTTTCAAAAATATATTTTTCTTCAGAATTTTTAAGAATGAATTCTAGAATTTCATGAAGCATGTTAAAGCCTGGCTGGCTGTAAAGCCATATCCAAACTCCTTTGGGATTGGTCTTCAACTAATCACCTCAATGGATGTAATTCCATTCTAAAGCTTGGCTGGCTAGTAAGCCATGCCTGACCCTTTGATTGGAGCTTTAGACTAAAGAGTATAAGATTCCTGGAATTCATATTAAAAATTTTGGAATCTTTATTTTTCTTTTTTAAAATGATTTTCGAAAAAATTAAAAGAAAATACAAAAAAATCATAAAATCATAAAAATAAAAAATATTTCTGTGTTCTTGTTTGAGTCTTGAGTCATGTTATAAGTTTGGTGTCAATTGCATATTCATATTGCATTTTTCGAAAATTCATGCATTCATAGTGTTCTTCATGATCTTCAAGTTGTTCTTGGTAAGTCTTCTTGTTTGATCTTTGCATTTGCATGTTTTCTTTGCATAAATTTTTTTTTAAATATGTTCTTGATGTTCATCATGATCTTCATAGTGTTCTTGGTGTTCATCTTGACATTCATAGCATTCTTGCATGCATTCATTGTTTTGATCTAAAAAATTCATGCATTGCATAATTTTCATGTTTTTCTCTCTCATCATAAAAAAATTCAAAAATAAAAAAAATATCTTTCCCTTTTTCTCTCATCAAATTCAAAAATTGGATTGACTTTTTCAAAAAAATTTTAAAATCAAGTTGTTTCTTATGAGTCAAATCAAATTTTCAATTTGAAAATCTTATCTTTTTCAAAATCTTTTTCAAAAATCAAATCTTTTTCAAATTTCTTAGTTATTTTTGAAAATTCCAAAAATATTTTTCAAAAATCTTTTTCTTATTTTTATATCAAATTTTCGAAATTAACAATAACAATTAATGTTTTGATTCAAAAATTTCAAGTTTGTTACTTGCTTGTTAAGAAAGATTCAAACTTTAAGTTTTAGAATCATATCTTGTGATTTCTTGTGTATCAAGTCATTAATTGTATTTTTAAAAATCAAATCTGTTTTTTCAAAAACTAATTTCTATCATATCTTTTCAAAAATATCTTCTTATCTCACCTTTTCCAAAAATTTGATTTCAAAATATCTTTTCTAACTTCCTAACTTCTTATCTTTTCAAAATTTGTTTCAACTAACTAACTAACTTTTTGTTTGTTTCTTATCTTTTTCAAAACAACCTAACTAACTCTCTCTCTCTCTAATTTTCGAAAATATCTCCCCCTTTTTCAAAATCTCTTTTTAATTAACTAATTATTTCAAATTTTAAATCTTAATTTTCGAAAATTACTAACATTTTTCAAAAACTATTTTCGAAAATCACTAACTCTTTTTCAAAAATTATTTTCGAAAATTCTCCTTCTCTCTCATCTCCTTCTATTTATTTATTCATCTATTAACACTTCATCCCACCCAAATTCGAACCCCCTCTTCCATCTGTGTTCGAATTTCTTCTTCTTCTTTTCTTCTACTCACACTGGGACCTCTATACTGTGGTAAAAAAGACCCCTATTATTATTATTTTTCTGTTCTCTCTTTTTCATATCAGCAGGAGCAAGGACAAGAATATTTTTGTTGAAGCAGATCCAGAACCTGAAAGGACTCTGAAGAGAAAACTAAGAGAAGCTAAATTACAACAATCCAGAGAGAATGCTTGGTGACTTTACTGCACCTAATTCCAATTTACATGGAAGAAGCATCTCCATTCCTACCATTGGAGCAAACAATTTTGAGCTGAAACCTCAGCTAGTTTCTCTGATGCAGCAGAACTGCAAGTTTCATGGACTTCCATCTGAAGATCCTTTTCAGTTCTTAACTGAATTCTTACAGATCTGTGATACTGTTAAGACTAATGGAGTAAATCCTGAAGTCTACAGGCTCAGAGAACCCTGCAATAGCAGAGGTAAATTACATGGGTGAACCTTATGGAAACACCTATAATCCATCATGGAAAAATCATCCAAATTTCTCATGGAAGGATCAAAAGCCTCAACAAGGCTTTAATAATGGTGGAAGAAACAGGTTTAGCAATAGCAAGCCTTTTCCC